>NC_089503.1:241676902-241994735 GCF_036850995.1 Saccopteryx leptura
AAGAGCTGTTCAAATGCATAGAAAGGATTTAATAAAAAGTGGATAGAAGATAGAATAATGACAAAGAGTAAGTAATTCGGTGGTTAATTATGGAACAAGTAACTTCTTGGCAGCATTTCGCATATTGACCACACTCTTTCTTGAATCTCACTTCCCTTAGCTTCTCTGATTTTTCTTTAGTTTTCCCATCACTCTAGCCACTCCTGAGAACTTGTCCCTGAGTGCTGACAGTACAGATTTAAGTGCTGAGGAGAGAGGAGAGAACATGTTCATAGAGTTCTTGCCTTTATGGAGCTTATGTCTAGTTAAGATAAAATAAGTATTTTTTCTTAATGAGTGTTTTTAAAAAGATAAAGCAGCCCTGGCTGAATAGCACAGTTGGTGAGAGCATCATCCAGAAGCGCAGAGGTTGCCTATTTGATCCTGGTCAGGGCACATACAGAAACAGACTGATGTTCCTGTCTCTCTCTCTCTCTCCCTTCCTGGCCCTCCCACTCTCTCCCTCCCTCCTTTTCTCCTTTCCTCTCTCTCTAAAATCAAAACTATATATATATGTAAATTTTTTATTTATATATAAATATATATATATATTTGTGTGTGTGTGTGTGTGTGAGACAGAGACATATTCAGAGAGAAGGACAGACAGGAACAGACAGACAGGAAGGGAGAGAGATGAGAAGCATCAATTCTTTGTTGTGGCACCTTAGTTTTTCATAGATTGCTTTCTTATATGTGCCTTAACTGGGAGGGCGGGGGGCTACAGTAGACTGAGTGACCCCGTGCTCAACCCAGAGACCTTGGGCTCAAGCTGGTGAGCCGTGCTCAAATCAGATGAACCCGCGCTCTAGCTGGTGACCTCAGGGCTTTGAACCTGGGTCCTCCACATCCCAGTCCCATGCTCTATCCACTGCGCCACTGCATGATCAGGCTAATTTTTTTTTTTTTTCAGTGACAGAGAGAGAGTCAGAGAGAGGGATAGACAGAGACAGACAGACAGGAACGGAGAGAGATGAGAAGCATCAAACATCAGTTTTCCATTGTGACACCTTAGTTGTTCATTGATTGCTTTCTCATATGTGCCTTGACTGTGGGCCTTCAGCAGGCTGAGTGACCCCTAGAGACTTTGGGTCCAAGCTGGTGAGTTTTGATCAAACCAGATGAGCCTGCGCTCAAGCTGGCAACCTCGTGGTCTCGAACCTGGGTCCACCGCATCCCAGTCCAACACTCTACCCACTGCGCCACCACCTGGTCAGGCAGGCTAAATATTTTTTTAGAAAGAAGAAAAGCAGAATGAAGTGATGAACTGATTAGAGGGGCTTGCTATTTTAGATAGAATGATCAGGAAGAGCCTCTGCAAAGAGGTAACATTTGAACGGAGACCTGACTGAACTGAGGAAGAAGCTCTGGCATTACAGGCAGAGGGGTAAGTGCAAAACCTAAGACAGGAACATGCTGTGTGTGTTCAAGGGACAGTGAGGTCTGGCCAGTGAGAGAGAGTGTAAAGCCAGGGAAAGAATGTAGGACACACGGGCACAGAAGGGCAATGTCCTAGCCTATAGAGCCTTGTAGATTGCAGGCCATGTGTGTAAGTTAACATTTTGTTTGATGGGAAACCTTTGGCAGATACTGAGCAGGGGAGTGAAATGCTCTTAATTAAAGAGGTTATTCTGGCTGCTTTGGGGAGAACAGACTAGTTGGGAGCCAGGAGCCAATATCAGTGATACAGGTGAGAAGTGACAAATAGCGGTCAGATTGCCAATGACATAGAGATAACAAGAATTGTTAACAGATTGGAGCAGGCTAACTCAAAAGGAGGGTTTTGGCCCCAGCAACTAGGCAAATGGCAGTGTCCCTCGTGTTCTTGAGGAAGGCCTAAGAAGTGGAGTTGGTATGTGTGCGAGAAGGCACCTTAGTTAGCAACAGCAGTTGGAGTAGAGCGATAGTGGCGAGCAGACTAATGTGGGCTAAGGAGAGAGTGGGGGATGAGACCAGCATCAGGACACTTAACTCTGAGCGAGGTGGGAGGAAGCATTCTGGGAGTTGTGGAGGGTGTGGTGGCAACAACATAAACAGTCACATTGGGGAAAATATCTGGCAGATGGAGGATTCTTCAAAAAGAGGTGATGTGGGAGCAGTGTTGTGCATAAGTAGAATGGGACTGATTTAGTGATAGACGAGTTAGCTTCAGTGAGGAGAGAAATCTCAATCCTACTGACACCGGAGGCCAGGCGGTGTGAATGAAAGAGTAACGGCACACACCAAGTCTGCTGTAAGATCACAGGAAGTTGAGAGAAAGCCAAGATTGTCTAAGTGCCTTTATTATTTCTATAGACAATTGAACCATATAAGGAGTTTGTTCGTAGGATACCTGAGAGCACTGTGTTTTGGGGAATGGGTGCAGAATTTCACTAAGAACATATAATGTTCAATAACCATTTGTTTTGGAAATCACAGTTGAGTTTGGAGAACATCGGCAAATCTGAGCTGTCCATCTGATGACCTTCAGACAGTGAACATACTCTCTCTACAACTGAACTTTTTTCTGTTTGTCAAGTGGCATATATACTCTTCTGCAAAGCACCCTTTGAGGTAACAAGCAATCAAAGCTTACCTCTATAATCTTTACTCAGCTGTTAACTTTGCCTAGTTCTTTGTAGAATAGACATTTAGTACATGTAAAAAAAAAAGTCATGAAATATCACGAGTTACCTGGCAGGTTTAGAGGAGTATCTAACACAGACTGGCCTGAAACCAACAGAATTGACTACAGCTTCAGATTATGTAAGATAGAGATGAATTTCTTAAAACTATAAGGAGGTGTGAACATTAAGGGATATGAGAAAGGCTGTCCTTTGTATGCATGTGTGTTCCCCACACCCAGACAGCAATACTGCATGGTACAGACAGACCAGCCTCAAGCCCAGCTGTTTGTATTGCTGTCCTGCTGTCCCTCACAGCAGCCACTGGAAGGCTCCGTTGACCACCAGTTTTATCTTTTGCTTTGCCACAAAAGGACTGGTTGTTGTGAAAAGATCTGTGTTCAGGATTTACATATGCAAGTATTAGGTAAAATCACCATATAACTACCACCCAGGTATGAAACACTCATGTGATAGTATTTATTGAACAACTTGAATCTACACTGGGCCTGTATATGCTGCCCTTTACAAGTGGAAAGGTAATAACACAGTGCATTTCTTCAGCAGGACCTTTGCTAAGATGTACATTCATTCCTGTGTCCAAAAGTAGGGCTAACTGTGACTTGGCCTCTGACTTTGGCCAAGCAGCCTCTGTAGAAACTAAAAATAAAAGGCATGTTTAAAAAAAAGATGAAATCTGCCATTCCTAACAGTTCTTATCATAGCACTTAAACTGAACTAAAGTCAAAGATTGGTGCTCTACTTTTGCAGGTTTATCTAGAAAGACTTGTAACTTCTGCCCTAGGAACTGGAAGAGGCTTGTTCTGGGACCCATTCACTTTGCCTGCAAGGTTTGTGGCGATGAGGCTGTGTGGAATGTGGGCTGCTGCCAGTTCTTCAAGGGCTGTACAGTTGAGCCTGCTAGATAAAAACGCTGCTGCTGATAGGAGTGTTCTACCCCCTCTCACCACCTTACAGAAACTGTAGGTGACCCGTGCTTTACCGCTCCATTTTAGACCCCAAGCGAACAGCTGAGCTCTTGTTAAACACTTAAGATAACAGACATCCTTTCCGCGGGAATTTATTTCTGTTCTCACAAGGCGTTTCTGCTCCCCACAGAGCAGGCCCTGCTTCTCCAAACACTGCTCGCCTCTATAAAGCCTCCTTTTCAGTCTCCAAAACCAGACTTCAGGAACAGAAACTGAAAGGGTCACGGACTCCCGATTGGCAGGTCGGGGCCCGGGGCTCGGCGAGCCCACTGCCCGCTCCCGCGCGACCTGGGGAGGCCCGGTTCACTCCACCACGCCCGCCCGAAGCAACCGGTTGCGGCGGCCTCTAGACGCTCTGCCTCCGCGCAGCAGCCACCTGGGCCCTCCGAAGTTCGGACTGGCGCACCCCCGGTCTCCGCTGCTGGTTCGCGCCCCAGGCCCGGAGCGAGCCCGGGGGGGGGGGGGGCGCAGGGAGGGGCGCATTGCGGGCCCAGCACGCAGGGAACTTGAGCGCCCGCCGGTGCCACCACCGGGACACTTTCCTTTCACGCCCCTGGGGCTGCCACGTGCTGAACTGCCCTCAAGGGGCTATCCACTACCACCGCCGCCGCTCCCCGCTGCGGAGAGACGCCCAGGCGCGCTCCTGCAGCCCGGCCGGCCAGCGCGCAGGTCCTCGGGGGCGAGCGAGGCCCCGCACGGGCGCCGCGCTCCACCCCCACCGCTCCCGCCTCCAAAGTGCCGCCGCCGCCCTTGGCGCCTCAGCCCGTGCCGCAGCCCTTTGGCTCCCAGCGGTTTCCTTGGCAAAGTTGCGCTGCCGCTTCGAGGGGGCGCCGCGCGGTCCCCCGCCCCAGGCCGCCACTGCCCCTACAGGCCGCTGTGCGGGAAAGCCCAGCCGGCAACCCCGCCTTTTTTTTTTTTTCCTTAACTTGGAAATGGGGAGACAGTCAGACAGACTCCCCTATGCGCCCCACCGGGATCCACCCGGCATGCCCACCAGGGGCCATGCTCTGCCCATCTGGGGCATCGCTCTGCCGCAATCAGAGCCATCCTCAGCGCCCAGGCAAACTTTGCTCCAATGGAGCCTTGGCAGCAGGAGGGGAAGAGAGAGACAGAGAGGACGGAGAGGGGGAGGGGTGGAGAAGCAGATGGGCGCTTCTCCTGTGTGCCCTGGCGGGGAATCAAACCCTGGTCTCCCGCACACCAGCCCCACGGCATTTTTTTACCTGTAGGGAGTTTTCGCACGCACGCTCCTCGATCACTCGCTTTTTTTCAGTCTCGCACTCGTTTTCTTTCTTCCTTTCTTTTCGTTCCCCAGCACGGGCGCTTTTTCCTCTCACAGCGCCCGCGCTGGCTTGTTCGCGTCCTCCTTCCTGCTGGGCTTGGCGGAGCGGGGCTGCCGGCAGCTCTCCCCGCGCCCCTCCACCGGCGCTCTGGCGGAGTCGGAGTTGGCAGCGGCGCTTCGTGCTCCGACTCATTCCAATATGGCAAGGCGTCCGCAGAGTGATGTGCTGGGGGTCCAGCGCCACCAGCCCACAACTTGCAGTGGACACCCCCAAGGCCGTGGCGCGGGGCACACGGCGGACTGTCTGACCCCTGACAGTACTGCGGTCTTCTACAGACCAGCCCCAACGGGGAGACGCGCCCCTGTGGATCCAGCGTCCATCCCGTCCCTGCTCGAGCCCACAAGGGAAGGGCCCCCGCGCCTCACCTAGGGTTGTGGACGGAGCCCAGAAAACCGAGTGGCATCCCTGGGTCGATCCTGGCTTATGGGTCGGGAGGAAGCTTGCTGCTGTTGTCCGCAAGTGACCGCCCCAGACAAGACAGCATTAACAAAGAAACAGATGGAGCTGCTGCCCGATCCCAGATGGGCGCGTGTGGGTGCTGGAGGGGACTCTGTCCAATCGCTTGGCACATGTCAGGAGTCTGGAGCGTCCTATGAGACCTGAAAGGGCACTCATGTGCCCCCCTCTGCTAAGTCACATTCGAGTACCCAGGAGCACCCGATGTCTCCAGGTTTCCGCAGGAGGCGCCCTGTAAATCCGAGTTTTCCTGCCACTCGGGGCCCCAGCAAGGGGGCACAAGACAGATGCCGAATATGGGAAGGAGAGCTGAGAGTCTGGGTTGGGACAGAAGCTCAAAGGTGGCTAAACTGACCCCAAACCGGAGGTGCCCAGGGGCGGTTGTTCCCATAGCTTGCTCCTTACCCAGGGGTCTCAGGTGCAGGTGGAATATACCCTTCCCTACCTGCTCCGGAAAGTTCCCTCCTGAAGGGAGCCCCCGCACCGCGGGGACCCAGAAGTCCCGGGGCTCTCTGGGGTTGAATGGCAGAAGTCTGGAAAAGTGTGCTGATGGCTCCTACCTTTCAGGAAGGAGAAATCACCCACTGCAAGGAGGTCTGGGTTGTCAGATGGGCACAGGCCACTTCCTCACCACCGTGCTGGGAAATATAAATATTACCCCACTTTACAAACTTGCTCAAAGTCCAGATTTTTTATTTTTGAAAATACAATATAACAGCCATAGAGAAAACAAATTGTAAAAAGAATAAAATGTATCCATAATACTACTATGGAATGCAACTTTTTATATACAAAACCTTTCTATATACATGTGTGTACATTGTTACAATCACATATTCTCATTTGTGATGGCTGTTAACATTTTTCTTTTGTTCATAAGATTCATTTTCAAGATGTGCGGATATCCTCATCAATTCACTTAGTTTTCTACTAAGTTCCTACAGAGGAACCCCCATAAGGATGACATCTGACGTCTGAACAGAAACATTAGAGGCCAAAAGGGAATGGCAAGAAATATTCAAAGTAATGCAAAACAAGGGCCTTCAACCAAGACTTCTCTAGCCAGCAAGGCTAACATTTAAATTTGAAGGAGAAATAAAAAGCTTTCCAAACAAACAAAAAAAAACAAACAAATAAACCTCAAAGAATTCATTACAACCAAACAAATGCTACAAGAAATGTTAATGGGCCTGCTGTAAACTGAACAAAGGGGGAGGGGAATCTAGTAAAAGGGAATGTAGATTTAAAGAATAAAATTGCAATAAATGACTACATATCAATAATAACCTTAAATGTAAATGGATTAAATGCTTCAATCAAAAGACATAGGGTAACTGCATGGATAAGAAAACAGGACCCATACATATGCTGCCTATAAGAGACCCACCTCAAAACAAAAGACACACATAGACTGAAAGTAAAGGGATGAAAAAAAATATTTCATACAAATGAAAAAAAAAAAAAACTGGGGTAGCAATACTTATATCTGACAAAATAGACTTTAAAACAAAGAGTATGTCAGAAATCCAACAGGAAGATATAACTATTCAATATTATATATATCTATGTACCTGATATAGGAGCACCTACAATATATAAAGCAGATTTTGATGGACATAAAGGGTGAGATTGACAGCAATACTATAATAGTAGAGGATTTTAATACCCCACAAACATCACTGGATAGATCCTCAAGAAAGAAAATTAACAGAGAAACAGCAGACTTAAAGGACACACTAGATCAACTGGATTTAATAGATACCTTCAGAACCTTTCACCCTAAAGCAGCAGAATATACATTCTTTTCAAGTGCTCACGGTACATTCTCTAGGATAGACCACATGTTAGGACACAAAACAAGTCTCAATAAGTTTAAGAAGATTGAAATCATAGCAAGCATCTTCTCTGACCACAATGGCATGAAACTAGAAATCAACTACAATAGAAACACTGGAAAACACTCAAATACTTGGAAACTAAATAGCATGTTATTAAATAACAAAAGGGTTAACAATGAGAAAAAAAAAAGAAATAAAAAATTTCCTTGAAACAAATGAAAACAAACATACAACAACTCAAAATTTATGAGACACAGCAAAAGCAGTCCTGAGAGGGAAGTTCATAGCACTATTCAATAGCTTACTGTCTATCCACAAGAAATATCAGCATCTAATACATAGTAGGCACTCAAAAAACACTGTTGAATGGGTGAACAAAAATGTCAATGTACACACTGATCCCTATGACTGGTGTGACTGGAAAATGGAGTATTATGACCAAAATGAATGGCATGTCCTTCCCAGGGTAATCAAGATTGATTCACACAATATAGTGTACAGAGATGTGTTGTAGAATTGTGTGCCTGAAACCTGTATAATTTTGTTAACCAGTGTCACCCAATAACTTCAATAAAAAGGAGAAACTGATTGATAGTACAACCAGAACAACAGTGAATTGGCACTGGGCCTTCGACAGAAAAGCAGGGAACAATTGATTAGAAGGAAGGAACGTCGGGGTAGGCAGAAACCAGAGCCACTCACCACATCCCATTTCTCCCAATCCCACACACAGCCCTGCAAATAAATGTGCAGGGGGAGGTCAGAGACAGATGGAACAGACCTTAAAGCTGTTGTGTAACTACTATTCAAGGCCCACAGCCAAAAGCCACTGTCAAAGTCATGCCCCTTTCATAGACAAACTCACATAAGCAAGAAATACACAAATACAAAATTTATCACAATGCCTAATAAAAACTACAACCAGCCCCAGCATTCTGAAGTAAGGCTCATCAATTGAGTGACAGGGCATTGGAAAAGTGAATAGCGTTTTGTGCAAAAGCAGGAGTCGAGAGAGAGAGGTGCTAAATCAAACCACAGTACTATGAAAAGGCAAAGTGGAGGTGGAAAGGATAATTTCTCAAAAAGGACCATTCTGACTAAGAGAATGGATTGATCGCACTAACCGTTCTGTAGAGAAAAGTTCCCAACAATGAATTTCCTTGTCAGAATCATCTAATATTGCTTACCAGCTATTACTCTCATTTGTCATGTTCCACATCCACACCATAGTACAAACAGTATTAGGGATTTCTTCAGTCATATTTCATGGCACTTCTTGAAGGGGGTGGATTTTGTATTCAAGTGCAAACCGAAGTGTTCCAAATCTATCTAGGCTCATAAAAACTATAAATGACCTGCCTTGGGGCGCATGGATGCCCAGTGGTGCTATAAAATGTAAGGTTGGCTGGAAATACTGCTGGAAGCCACACTTGTTTTAGAAAATTTACTTATCCTTACAACCACATTTAAATTAAGCTGCTCCACATAGAATCAGATTGCTTCTACTGAAGCACCTGTGCTGTTCCTTCATGCTCCAAGTCAACTCAGCTCCAGTCCCCTTCCTTCTCTGATCCCTATAAGTTGTAGCTACCTTTATTGAGTGCCTATTATCTCCTGCTAAACTTCACACAATGTCTCAGACTATCACAACAGTCCCTCGAGATGGCATTATCATCCCCACTTTAGAGACAAACCACGACTCAGCACCATTGAGTTGTTTTCCCCACACCCCACAACTGGTGTTTGGCAGAATCAATCATTAATTCTGATTTCTCTGATTCAAAAGCCCACAACATCTTCAAATCTCTCGCATGGCCAACCTGGCCAGTTAGCAAGTTCTGCCATTACTTCCTTCAAATATTTCTTGGGTTGACCATTCCAACTATCCCATTCTCATTCCAACCTTCATTACCTCATGTCCAAATCGCTGCAACCACATCCTGATTCATCCCCATAATCCCAATCTCTTCTGACTATAAAACCTACTGTAATGTTATTATCTTTATCTCCAGAACCCTAGTTCTTTCCCAAAGTCTTATCAGAACAAGTGTAGACATTTCTGCTGGAGTCTGCTAGCTTGACAGCAACTTCTGTTCCTCCTATACCTGTAGGCAGGCAAAGCTCTGTGATTGGCTCTGCCAACTTCAGAGTACACCGCTTGCTGTCTCTGCCATATTAGTATACTCTCTCACACCCTCGGGACAGAGAGACTCAGAAAACAGAGACACAGATACGCAGAGCTAGAAATACAAGATCCTGGCTGGTGGTTCTTTGGACAGAGCATCAGCCCAGCATATGGACGTCCCAGGCTTGATCCCTGACCAGGGCACACAAGAGAAGTAACCATCTACTTCTCTTCCCCTCTCTCTCACCCTTCTCTCCCTCTTTCTCTCCCACAGACAGTGGCTCAATTGGTTCAAGCTTTGCCCCAGGGAACTGAAGATGGCTTGTCAGCCTCAGGTGCTAAAACGAGCTTGGTTGATTTGAGCATCAGCCCCAGATGGGGGTTGCTGGGTGGATCCCAGAAAGGGTACATTCAGGAGTCTGTCTCACCATCTCCTTTCCCCTCATCTATAAAAAAAAAGAAAAGGGAGAGAGAGAGAGAGAAAGAGAGAGACACAGAGATAGAGACACAGCTAAAGAGATAAAGAGAAAGAATGAGATAGAGACAGAGAGGGGATAGAGATTGAGAAAGACAAAGACAGATACAGAGACACACACTGACAAAGATACAGAGACATAGATGCAAAAAGTGACTTACAGATAGATATAGAGAGACACACAGAGAGAAACAGAGAGAGGCAGAGACATCACAGACACAGAGAAAAGTAGATATAACCATAGAACCAGACCCACTCACCCTACACCTGAGTGCTGTGTGTTTCCAGGCACTCCTGATATTGTCAAAGCTGTCTTATTGAGCTCTCATGTTCTCAGTGTAATCTTTTCAATCATCTTAGGAAACACAATATTTTTATCCTCACTTTTTAAATTTTATTTATTTATTTATTTTTTATAGAGACAGAGAGTGAGTCAGAGAGAGGGATAGACAGGGACAGACAGACAGGAACGGAGAGAGATGAGAAGCATCAATCATTAGTTTTTCATTGCGCGTTGCAACACCTTAGTTGTTCATTGATTGCTTTCTCATATGTGCCTTGACCGCGGGCCTTCAGCAGACCAAGTAACCCCTTGCTGGAGCCAGCGACCTTGGGTTCAAGCTGGTGGGCTTTTCCTCAAACCAGATGAGCTCGCACTCAAGCTGGTGACATCCAGGTCTCGAACCCGGGTCCTCTTCATTTCAGTCCAACGCTCTATCCACTGCGCCACCACCTGGTCAAGATAGCCTCACTTTATAAATTAAATACTATTGGCTCTTATAGATTCACTTGCCTAGCTCATAAAAGACAGAATATTTCAACCCAAATGTGTCTGGTACTCTGTTCTAAGACTGTGTACACCAGCAGTTCTCAACTGGTGATTTTTCTCCCCCAAGAACACTTGGCAATGTCTGGAGATAGTTTGGATTCACACAGGCAATGAGGGAAGGATGCTACTGCCATCCAGTGAGCAGAGGCCAAGGATGCTGCTAAACATGCTGCCATGTACAGGACTAAAGAACTGCCCGGCCCCGAAATGTCAGGAATGCAGAAGAAACTTGGTCTAAACATACAATCTGATCCTAACACTCAGTTTTCTTCCAACTGCTATAGCCCACTCTAGTCCTTCTCTTCTAGACAGCTAAATCACCTGCAGTATGTATTTATTCATTAGTCAAAAATGCATTTACTGAGAGTCTTCTAATTAGTAGACACTGGGAAAAATGATTAAGACATGGTTCCTCAGACTCTATTATATAAACAGTCAAGAGACATGTGAACATATAGCTTCCAGTCAATGTGCCTGGAGCCATGCTAAAGACATATGTAATGTTTGTGCGATGGGAGCACAAACAAAAAGCACTGAAGTGAGGCAATACAGTACATAATCCCTGATTCTTAACTCTGAAATCAGAAAGGTTTTAAGAACTGAAACAACTTCTACATAGCAAAGGAAGCAGTCAACAACATGGAAAGACAAACTACAAAATCAGAAAAAAAAAATTCCATTCATATATCCAATATGAGTTTAACATCCAAAATATATTAGGAACTCATACAACTCAATAGAAAAACACAACTTGATTTTTAAAATGGGCAAAGGACCTGAATGGACATTTTTTTCAAAGATGACATTGTGGTAATTTCAAAAATATCAATTTGTCATGTTATACATATTAAATATATAATACAATTTTTGTCAGTTATACTTCCATATTGCTTAAAAAACTGAAATAAGTTTAAAAACTGAACAATTGTCCTGTTACGTTTAGCACCAAAATCACTTCACTTATGGTAAAACCCAACTTGACCTGAAGTGAGATGTCAAGTGTGAATTGGTGGCCTTGCCCGTCCGTCATAAGTGCCTCTGCACCTCTGCTGTTCTTTGCCACTTTCTAACTTTTGTTTTAATTACATTATGAAAATATCAGAAAGAACTAAATATACACCAATAGGTAGCAGTGAGAATAACAAGTAACATCATGACGAAGGGTACTGAAAGTAGGGTCATTGCAAAAGTTTAATTAAGGTTCATCTACTGAAGAATATGGTGAAGAATCTACATGACAAAGAAAAAGACAGACAAGTTAGGGGAGTTGTACAGTGATACTAATGACCAAGCACAAAGGATAAATGGGAAAGCATTGCAAAGCTTTAAAAAAATGAAAATCTTCATTGTTTGTTAAATAAATTTTTATTCACCAAAGAGTGTACATATGCCATTATCTGGTTTTTTGGCTTTCAACCCCACTAGAAGGTACTTTAAAG
Organism: Saccopteryx leptura; assembly: GCF_036850995.1. Lineage (NCBI taxonomy): Eukaryota > Metazoa > Chordata > Mammalia > Chiroptera > Emballonuridae > Saccopteryx > Saccopteryx leptura. The sequence continues at coordinate 241,689,036 of NC_089503.1, forward strand.
AACTGTACATTAACATTAAGTGTGAACATTCAGAATATTAGCTGCAGAAAATGTTTCTCTTATTGCATAAAATATCTGAATCAAAGGTGAAAAGGGGTCTGCTCATTGTAAGAGTTACTGAAAATCTTAGCCCTGAAAAAATTAACAAGATGTCCTAAGAAAGCCAACAACATGGTGACATGCTAGTGCCCCAGACAGCAGTAAGAAAAACACATGGCAATAACAGATAAAAGCCAACATCCAAAATGCTACACATGGCTCTAACCTTTAAAAATTGTGTTAAGGAAAGAGACCAGTCACAGAATGCCACACATTATAGGAACCCATTGATATAAAATGTCCCGCATAGGCAAATCTATAGAGAGAGAAAGCAGGACAGTGGCAGTGGCTGCCAGAGGCCAAGGGAAGAGAATGGAGACTGACTGCTAATGGGTGCATGGTCTCATTTGGGGATAAAGGAAATGTTCTGATATTAGATATGGCTACAGTTGCCCATCTCAGAGAATGCACTAAAAACTACAAACAATTTAAACTGTTTTGGATGGTATATGGATTATATCTTAATAATGCTGTTAAAATATATATATAGGTTATCGGAGAAATTTTTCCTGACAAAGAATTTGCCTGGAAGATGAATAAGGAGGAGAAAGCAGCATGGCAGTCCTTTGTAGCAGTTACAAAGAACTTCCTTGGCAACAAAAATCAGAAAACTATGAACTTCTGTTTCAAAGGATGCTGTTGGCTTTCTGTGACATTGAATGAAACATGAGCGTTAAGATTCACTTTCTGGGCCCTGGTGGGTTGGCTCAATGGTAGAGCATCGGCCTGGCGTGCGCGAGTCCCGGGTTCGATTTATGGCCAGGGCACACAGGAGAAGCACCCATATGCTTCTCCACCCCTCCCCCTCTCCTTCCTCTCTGCCTCTCTCTTCCCCTCCCGCAGCGAGGCTCCATTGGAGCAAAGATGGCCCAGGCACTGAGGATGGCTCTGTGGCCTCTGCCTCAGGTGCTAGAGTGGCTCTGGATGCAACAGAGCAACGCCCCAGAGGGGCAGAGCATCGCCCCTGGTGGGCATGCCGGGTGGGTCCCGGTTGGGTGCATGCGGGAGTCTGTCTGACTGCCTCCCCGTTTCCAGCTTTAGAAAAATGGAAAAAAGAAGAAGGAAAAAAAAAGAGACAGAGAAAAAAAAAAGATTCACTTTCTGAACAGTCACCTTGATAAGTTTCCCGAAAATCTTGAAGCTGTTCAGTGATGAGCAGACTACTGCTGGAGCACGAAACGAGATTGTCCTCAACAGGTACACAAACGCAAGAGCTACAAACACAAATTTTTGCTGAATAGAACTTAAATAAGTTTTGTGAAAATTTTATGATTAACATAAGTGTTTGAATATGTTCTATTTTGAAATTGTAGACAAATTCTGATGCAATCATATCTTTTAGTGTATTAGTGTATTTACTGCATTATATAAATTATTACATTTTCACAAAAATGATGCCCAATAAGACATTATACTTCATTATGTTAAACTAAATGTTGAAAATTTGACAATAAGATGAAAGCCTAAAATATTGAATTGCAAAAAAACTATAGCTTACATAGAAAAACCAATGTCAGCTTTGAGATCAGCACACTCAAATTAGGTAAGAACAAGTGTTTTTGTGGATGCAACAAAAAATTTGTGTTATTTATGTGGGGCCAGGGTAAACATAAGAGTCTACATGAGCCCTGGCTAGTTCGCTCAGTGGATAGAGCATTGGCCCGGCATATGGACATCCTGGGTTCATTCCTGGTTAGGGTACACAGAAAAACAACGATCTTCTTCTCTCCCCTTTTCTCTCTTCCTTCTCTCCCTCTTACCCTCGGCACAGTCAGTGGCTCGATTGCTTTGAGCATCAGCGTCAGGTGCTGAGGATACCTGGGTTGGTATCGAACATTGGCCCCCAGACAGGGTTGCTCGGTGGATCCTGGTGGGGGTGTATGTGGGAGTCTATCTCACTATCTCCCCTCTTGTAACTTAAAAAAAGGGGGTGATTATATAAACAGGAAAATAGGGGACTAATAGAATGGCCACTATAACAATGGCAGATGGTGCAGTAATGTGTTATGAAGATGAAGGAAGAAGAACAAAAGCCAAGGAATGCAGGCAGCCTATTGAATCTCACAAGGGCAAGGAAACGATTTTCTCCTAGAGTTCCAGATGGACCCTATCCTGTGACACCTTGGTTTGGGGCTTTAAAACTGCATTGAACTGGTAACATACAGGACTATAGTACACTTTTATCTTAAGCCACAAAAATTTGTGTGATTTTTTAGGCAGGCAGCAGAGGACACTAATACTGTAAGGGAACTTTACAACATTCTTTCATATCTAGACCTAAATCTGGGCTATTCTGGGGGGAGGGAATATTCATTTTTTAATATTTAAAATTATTTACTATTAAGTTAATATTCTTCTTAGTCACTTGCCTGGTTAAAGAATCATTTGTGATTTTTTTATTAGAAACAGTTTTCTTTTACCTCTCTGATCACCAGTTCTTCTACATACTCCTCCCCCTCAATGAATATATTTTAATGGGCTTTGACTTCTATCTTTGGAAGTTAACTCTGTAATATGTACACACTACATTTTGCTTATCCGTTCCCCTTGAGTGGAACTTACTAAACTAAAATTTCTAACTCTCTACTGGTGGAAACAATGCTGTAAGAATTATCTTTGTACAGATACTTTTAAGGAATAAGATGATAAGGTCATATATTATATGCTTTATTACTTTGCAACATGTTAGTAGTTCTTCAACATCAACAATTGTTCACTTACATAGGTCAAAATTTCATCTTAGGTCAAGATTTCTTTTATTCATATCCTTACAATCATTTGTATATTTTGATCTAATTTTTATGAATTTGCTATATGAAAACTCTTGTCTAATTTTTGTTTATCTTTTCCTGATAGCTAGCAAACTAAAATTCCTCGAAAAATGTGCCTACCACATAGTGGCTAAAAGCAGTTGAGCCCAGGGTAAGGGGGTAACAACCAGAGGCAGGGCCTGCTGGCGGTAAAGAAGACGGAAGAGGCTTAGTCACGGCCTGGTTGTCATGTAACCACTAAGGTTTGGAAGTAAACACATATAGGCCCTGTGGAAGGAGGCGTATTCAGGGGGTGCGGGCGGATGTACAATAGAGCTGACTGTACATAGTCCACACCCTGTACAGAGCCCCGATATTTCCAGAAGATGGAGGCTGGGGCTGAGAAGCCTGGAAATTGAGACCATCCAGCCTGACGAGAACAGCATTCACAACAAGGGTTAGGGGCTTCCATTTTCCCATGCTTCTGTGGAAGTGATAAGGGTAGCAAGAGAAGCCCTGGCCGGTTGGCTCAGCGGTAGAGCGTCGGCCTAGCGTGCGGAGGACCCGGGTTCGATTCCCGGCCAGGGCACACAGGAGAAGCGCCCATTTGCTTCTCCACCCCTCCGCCGCGCTTTCCTCTCTGTCTCTCTCTTCCCCTACCGCAGCCAAGGCTCCATTGGAGCAAAGATGGCCCGGGCACTGGGGATGGCTCCTCGGCCTCTGCCCCAGGCGCTAGAGTGGCTCTGGTCGCAATATGGCGACGCCCAGGATGGGCAGAGCATCGCCCCCTGGTGGGCAGAGCGCCGCCCCATGGTGGGCGTGCCGGGTGGATCCCGGTCGGGCGCATGCGGGAGTCTGTCTGACTGTCTCTCCCTGTTTCCAGCTTCAGAAAAATGAAAAAAAAAAAAAAGAAAGAAAAAAAAAAAAAGAGTAGCAAGAGAGATAATGGCTTCTGCTAAAAACTATAGGAGACTATTCCCAACAGTAGAGCAGGGGGAGGGTGGGAGCATATTTGATAAATGTTAGAATTACACGGAATTATGTTTTCAATAGACAAATATATTCCTCACATATAAGTTATGTTTGTACATAAGTTAAATAGTACGCCCAATAAGATACATGTAAAATTTACAATTTTAACCACATAGGGATGGTTCTAAGCCTAGTTTTCTCAGGTAATGCTTAGCCTCCCCACTGAGATTTAGCAGTGTGGTTACCCTAGATGCATAAAATAATTTCCCTGGTTGAGTCCAAGTAATCTACCCTCTAGTTTTAATATCAAGGAAAAGATTTTTAAAAATTCAAGTTCACGGCCTGGCCTATGGTGGCGCAGTGGATAGAGCCTCAGCCTGGAACACTGAGGTCATGTGGTTCAAAACCCTAGGCTTGCTCAGCCAAGGCACACACAACAAGCAAGCAATGAACAACTACAATGAAACAATTATACTCCTCACCCCCACGTCACCCCGCCAAAAAAGCAAGAAATAACATCTTTCCAAAAAAAATAAAAGTAAATTAAAAAAATAAAAAAAAAGTAAAAATTCGCCTGACCTGTGGTGGCACAGTGGATAAAGCGTCGACCTGGAAATGCTGAGGTCGCCGGTTCGAAAACCTGGGCTTGCCTGGTCAAGGCACATATGGGAGTTGATGCTTCCAGCTCCTCCCCCCTTCTCTCTCTCTGTCTCTCCCTCTCCTCTGTAAAAAAAAAAAAAAAAAAAAAAAAAAAAGTAAAAATTCAAGTGCATGGTAGAGTTTTCTATTGGATAAAACGAATCACTCTAGTCAGTGGGTGTGACAGTGGTATATACTCCTATGAATATTAGCTGGGTCCTTTGAGTGCATGATGTAAACCCAGGTTGTAAAATACTGCTGATGCCTTACTGATGTGTTATAGCGAGGTCACGGAATTCTGCAGTCGCCTTAGCGATAACAGTCCTGGTCATGTGCTAAGCACTGGTCAGAACAGTGACTTGGGGAGGAGATAAGTCTCTCTAGTGACTTGTTATTGATTTGAATTTGTTTCTATTGATATCATTTGTAGTATTTTAACTCATTGTCATCATCAACGGACACTCTGAAAGTAGAGTTACGGTTAGAAGTACACCTGCTCTGACTCTTTCAAGAGTTGAACCATGAAGCGTAAACATAAAAGGAGACATCTGGACAGCAGCTATTCCATCAAACCTGCAGAAGTGTCAAGAGGTATGCATTAAGTACAATCTCTGAGCATGGGGTAACCAGGTACTGTTTTCTAAAAAGAGTGAGAGAACTCCTAGTAGTCATGACAGAGCAAGAGAGAGGAGGAGCAATGGAGAGAGGGGGTGACAGGGAGAGAGGGCGGGAGAAAGGGAGAGAGGGAAAGAAAGGGAGAGAGAGGGGAGGAAAGGGAGAGAGGAAGGGAGAGAGAGAAGTTGCTGGTATATATACATATGTTTTTGAGGGCCCAGATAGTCTGAGAACAGAGAAAACTCAGATGGCTGGGTCCTTGTCACTGTGGCTTAGGACTTGTGTTACCTATACCGTGTCACTCTGGATCACTGTTATAGACATAGTGGTTGATTAGTATGATATTTCTTAGAAAAGGTATTTCCCTTCATTTGATTTCTATTTAAGGGTATTGGTTAAATAAGTGATTTTGTTACTAGTTTCCAATAGGACTTCCTCCTGTTAAAAAGAAAAATTGGCTCACCTGATGAGGGGTTGCACAGTGGATAGAGTACTGGACTTGGACACCAGTTCTAAACACGAGGTCAATGGCTTAAGTGCGGGCTCATCTAGTTGAGCACAGCTCACCAGCTTGAACCCAAGGTCACTGCTTGAGCAAGGGGTCACTCGCTCTACTGTAGTCCTCCCTCCCCCACCAGTCAAGGCACAAATGAGAAAGCAGTCAATGAACAAACTAAGGTGCTTCAACAAAGAATTGATACTTCTTATTCTGTCTCCCTGTCCTTCCGTCTTTATCTGTCCCTCTCTCTGTCTCTCTCTTGTTACAGAGAGAGGACAGAGAGAGAGAGAGAGAGAAGAAAGTCTGGCTAATAGAGGTAATGAGAAAATTGGAGTGCGGGGAAGAACTTTGAACACTAAATCTGGTTGTATGAGGAAGAGGGTAATGATATAAAGAATGTTTTTACTCAGGATTAAAAATGAATTGTTTTGTTGTTGACCATGAGGATGTAAATGTGGGGTTTCTGTGTGAAATGCAAGGAAAAAATAAGACACACACACACACACACACACACATACATGTACAAACACAAAACACCCCTTAAATGAGAAACTGGAACAGTTTGTTTACTCTGGAGATTAAAAGTAAACAAGTAACTGCTATGAGGAAGTTTCTCAGTGCTGGGAGGGGGGACAGAATGGAGCCAACCCCAAGGTTCCAGTGGTGGCTCACATTGCTAAAGAGACCGCTATTTCCAACAGGTTTGGGATTTCTGCATCCTCCAGTGGACCTCCGTAAAGGTTATCTTCATTTCACTTTAAAAAATTGTGTATATTTATAGAAGTTATTGAGTATAAACTATGAGACATATAAAAACACATTCACATGTATTGACATATACACATATTTAAACATTAAATAAGCAAGGGAAAGACATGTTAATATTTAATATAACTGGCCAATAATTATGTACCAGGTCCAATTACTTGCATCTCAAAAACACATTATACCCCTAGCTCATTAAAATAGATTAGGCTGTAATGACAAATACACAAGTGAATCCATCTACTAACTACATTACAAATCAGCAGATATGTAGAGACGACTAGGGCAAGTCCCCTCCAGGAGATAATTTATGTGCCTGGGTAGATGGAAACTCTATCATTAACATGCACCTTTCAAATAGACCCTGGGTATCAGTATCCCAGATATCTAGGAAAGAGAGGAGCTGAGGGACACATACAGGTTTGTATGGACATGTGTGAAAGTCAAACATGGCATTTCCATTCATTTTTCTTTTTTCTTTTTTTTTTTTTATAATTTTATTTTTTTAATGGGGCGACATCAATAAATCAGGATACATATATTCAAAAATAACAAGTCCAGGTTATCTTGTCTTTCAATTATGTTGCATACCCATCACCCAAAGTCAGATTGTCCTCTGTCATCTTCTATCTAATTTCTTTGTACCCCTCCCCCTCCCTCCATTCATTTTTCAACATGGATGTGTAGTCACATGGTCATTATCTTCAAGGAAACGTGATAATAGATATAGTTGTATGTCCAGGAAGAAAGGAGACAGCAGTCTCTGTTCTATTTACAAAGAATTTTGTGCAACCCCTGTCATCCATTATAGATATATATATATGTATGTATACATATGTGTGTGTGTGCATATAGATAGATGATAGATAGATAGATTACTACACATTTAAGTTTCATAGAAAACATATTTCACTATCCATGAAGATGAAGGCCAACTATATTCACTAAACATGTCACATAGTAATCTCTTATTGTTTAATGGACAGATAAAATACAAAACTAAGAAACATTGCCTGACATGTGGTGGCACAGTGGATAAAGATTCAACCTGGAATGCTTGGGTCTCCTATTTGAAACTCAAGGCTTCTCCAGTCAGGGCAATATGAGAAGCAACTACTACAGGTTGATGCTTCCCCTTTCTCCTTTCCTCTCTAAAATTCAATAAAATCTATATTTTTAAAAAAGAAACAGAGAACACACCTCTAATTATCTATTATCCATTTCTTTTGTATTAGTGAGAGGAGGGAGGCAGAGAGACAGAGTCTTACATTTTCCCCTACGGGGATCCACATGGCCAAGCCCACTAAGGGACGATGCTCAGCCCATCTGGGGCGTTGCTCCATTGCTCAGCAACCAAGCTCTCTAGCACTTGAGGCAGCGGCCATGAGCAAACCCTCAGCGCCCCGGGCCAACTCCACTGAAGCCAATCAAGACATGACTGCAGGAGAGGAAGAGAGAGAGAGGAGAGAGAGAAGGGAAAGAGAAAAGGGAGTGAGGAGAAGAAAGAAGAGAAGGAGAGGCAGAGAAGAGGAAGAGAAGAAAGAGGAGGGGTGGAGAAGCATAGTCGCTATCTCCTGTGTACCTTGATCAGGAATCAAACCCAGGATATCTACACACCAGACTGACACTCTATCACTAAGCCAACTGTCCAGGACCTCTATTATTTCTATTTAATTTCTCAAGATCTTTATAAGAACATGATTTATAGTTTATATAATAGAGCCGTGCTCTAACTGAAGGTTAGGAAGCCTGGACGCTGCTTCTTAGTCATAGTATGACCTAATTTGCATATCTCTTCTAAAGACACAACTAACTGGTGAATGGTAAAGAGGATCTTAGAACAGGTTGGAAGAGAGGTTGGAAATTTAGAGGCCAAAGATGAGCTGAGTGAGTTGCCCATCAATCGATACAAAAGAAACCCCAAAACAAACAAACAAACAAAAAATCTCAAAATGCTTCTGCATGTCTTTAATGTGATCACCAGTGGAAGCAATAAATTCAAGGAAAAATACATAAAAAAACAAAAACTGGAGGATTACCTGACCTGTGATGACACAGTGGATAAAGTTGTCAATCTGGAATGCTGAGGTCTCCAGTAGGAAATCCCGGGCTTGCCGGGTCAAGACACATACAAGAAGCAATTATTAAAGTTGATGCTTCCTGTTCTTCCTCCCCCTTTCTCTCTCTCCTCTCTCTCTCTCTTTCTCTCTCCTCTCTCTAAAATCAATATATAAAATATTTAAAAAAAATGGAGGACCCTCAAGGATCAGTTTACAACAGTGTTATATTTGAGGAAATAATGGGAGAAGGACTAAGGGATGAGAGTTATTTGAGAGAAAAAAGAAAGATTATATTACTATTAGTCCAACAGGGGTATGTTATATCACTGAGAAGGTATGAAAACAATAATAAATTGAAACAGGCCTAAAATGGTGGGATCCTGAAGAAAAGGACTCGAGGTAGGGTTCAGAAATGCCCAGTTAAAAACCCCACCACATCCATATGTTTTCATAGCCCAGGTGTTCACATTCATAGTCACCCTCATCAGAACCATCAGCACTCACTATCCTCATAATTTGTTTCCTTATAACCCTCTACATGCATCTAAATTTTCTATGCCATACTTTCCTCCGACCATACAAAAAAATAATTTCTCTCATTCCTAAAATCCTAGATTAGTTATTCCTGTTTTTAAATTTTATGGAAATACAAGGGCACAATATATATAATATATACCTTGTGTCTGGATCCTTTCACTCATTGTTATCATTGTGTAATTTATCCAAGTTGCATGTAGAATTAGTGTGTTCATACTTTATATATGCATAATGATACATAAATATAATGGCTATTTCTTGATTACACCTTTCTTATTTTGGGAGTGGCTTTTAAGTCTGGAAATACTAGGAAAGGAGATGTTAACATTCTAATACATCAAGTCTCAATGTGGACACATTTTTGTTTGATGAATGCTTGAGAGTTATACTGCTAGACCGTAGTTTCTGTCCTGTAGATATTACTGGTCAGAACTCAGACCTCCATATTTTTATTCTAATCACATCTTACCTGCACACCTGAATTGACATACTCATCTCTGCACTCTCATTACTTTGGCTTCTCACACAGTGTCGTTTGTTTAAAGTCCTTTTATTCTTTCTCTTACTCTCCTTGATTATCACATTCCTCACCTTCCCTTAATTATTCCCAAACTTTTAAGGTTAACTAATTCCACTGATCTCAAAAGCATATGCTCAGTAATAGCATGCCATACATAAAACATAGAATATACAAAACACAAAAAAAATCTCTATTTATAGGAAATTCACTTTACACACATAAATATGTCCTAACAAATAGAAACATATACATTCCATCCTTAGTCACACAAAATTCATCAATATTCAAGATCACAAGCACCAATCCAATCACGCATTAAAAGCTGACCCAGTAAAACCAACATGTTATGCACTTAAACACGAAGCACATGAATTCAATATTCCATTTGGGGACAAATGTGAAATTATATATACACCAGAAATATTCATGAGACACATTTCAATAATGACTAGTGTGCATGGTTAAACGGAAACAGAAAACAATGACATCATAATAATGCAGTTAATTTTTGCAAAAAAAATTATATCTTTACATCTCTGTCTATATAATCTACAACACAGATATCAATATAATAGATATATGTGCAGAATTCTACATAAAAATTTCTCCAAATATCATCAAATTGTACATTTTTTCATGAGGAAATTGAGTTGATATCCAATGTTTAGTTCTTGCTACTATTAATACTTTCAGGCATGTTTCTAAGTTTTTCTAATCTTTATAGATCTATGGAAACTTCATATACAAGGTAACTAATCCCACAGACATCCCTCTTTCCCAATATTTTAATAACTGTTTACTTATATTTTGGTGTACATAGAATTTTAAATGGGAAAGCCACTTTAATTACTGTGAGACCAATGTCACAGGTGGTAATGATGTCTGAAAAATGTCCACTGAACATGTATTTTTTGAATTCACACAGACCATAGCAAATACATCATCTCAATTTTCTTTTTTCTTTTTTTATTCAATTCTCCAGAATGTGAATTAGTTGTGGAGGTCCCACCCCCTGGACAGACAGCAGATGAAAACTCCTCTTCAACAGAATGTTTCTCTTCTGTCTTCTCTGTCTCCAAGCGTCCCCGTCCTGCTGAGGATGGTAAGTAATATACAGGTGGGATTTGAGCTTGGACAAGAGACAAAGCTGACCCAGTATCTACCGATTCCACTGTCCCCTCAGAAACATGAAAGGGCTACAGGGCAGACAGATTAGTTCTAAACTTTGGCAGAGGTTAAAAGAAAAAGGAGTGTGCTTCAATGACAGGGCAAGGAGCCTCAGTACAAACCATCAGCAGCATAGCAACACTGGGACAGCTCTGGGTGACACAGTGGACTGAGCTGACATGTGAGTGGGAGTGTCATCACAACCTGCCCCCTCAGATGAGCACTGACTCATGTCCTCACACACACTCACACGTCTCTACTCTTCACACAGGTATGGCACTGCATCCCTTTTTTCCACATCTTCTCACAAATACAACAAGCCCCCCATTCCCCATTGATCCTTCCCTTTTCTTTACTAGCATCGCATAGTTATACCTTCACCTTCATTTCTTCACATAATCATTTCAGACTCACATATATACAAACTAATTCCACCAAAGATTTCACACTCCCACATGTAGATAAACGTGTAGAAATTCCTCATTCTAGGCCAATACTCTAGAAACGCACATGCCCCACTGTGAATGACCTTATTCAATTGTCTTTCTTTCTCTTCATTTTTTTAATAAATAAATTTTTATTTTAATGGAGGTGACATCAATAATCAGGGTACATATATTCACAGAAAACATGTCCAAGTTATCTTTTCATCCAATTCTGTTGCATACCCGTCCCCAAAGAGAGATTGTACTCCAGTCACCTTCTATCTAGTTTTCTGTACCCCTCCCCTCCCCCTCCTGCCTCCTTCCCTCCCCCCCCCCGCTCCTCATAACCCCCCACACTCTTGTCCATGTCTCTTAGTTTCTTTTTTATATCCCACCAATGTCTATTGCCTTTCTTATGCGTTGTCCCTCCACCACCAAGACTCCAACCTGCATAAAGCTGCTCATTCTAGCCCTGGCCAGTTGGCACAGTGGTGGAGCATCGACCTGGCATGCAGGAGTCTTGGGTTCAATTCCCGGCCAGGGCACACAGGAGAAGTGCCCATCTGCTTCTCCACCCCCCTCCTCTTCCTTTCTGTCTCTGTCTTCCTCTCCTGCAGCCGAGGTTCCATTGGAGCAAAGTTGGCCTGGGCGCTGAGGATGGCTCCATGGCTTCTGTCAGGTGCTGGAATCCCTCTGGTCACAACAGAGCGACGCCCCGGATGGGCAGAGCATCGCCCCCTCTGGTCGCAACACAGGGAAACCCCAACTGGGTGGAGCATCGTCCCCTGGAGGGCATGCCGAGTGGATCCCGGTGGGGCGCATGCAGGAGTCTTTCTGACTGCCTCCCCATTTCCAACTTTAGAAAAATACAAAAAAAATATCCAACAAAAAAATCAAACAAAAGTAAATAAAGATGCTCATTCTGAGAGCTACACTCATGTCCTGACAATGCATCTTACAAATCTCACTCTGAGACAGGGCCTTCTCCTGCACTGAGCACATGTTGCTGTCACACCACTAACAACTGTGCACATCCATTCGCCATGTCCTTTTACCAACATCAACAACGCTCACCAGAAATGTACCTAGAACATACCACACACAACTCCACTAGAACATACATCCAATACTTCATCCCTCATTCCACAGAGTTACATCATGTAAGTCACTCAAAATAGACATAACATACAGAGAATTCTGAAATATCACGTGATAAACTTTCAATGACATGCTCACACAGGTGCATGGCCATAAATTACCTCTGCAGACTTCACACATAATCTATTTCCCCTTCTGTTTGAAATTTTTATTCCTAGGAATCCTAAGATTATACCAAAATGTTTCACATATAATTAGAACTTCCAAAATGCCTGTATCCCATTCATCTAGTAAAGGCAATAGACCAGGGGGGCACAAAAAAGGTCTGTATGGCAATGCCTAGATATGGCTCATACCATCCAATCATTTCCTGGTGCTATAGGGGGAAATACTGAATAGGAAGCAAGGGAGGTTGGGATCCAGATAATGCCCAGAGATGAGTGGAGTGATTCTGTTCTTTGTAGATAAAAGGCTGCCCAGTACATAAAAAAATAATAATAATAATTCAAAAGTCTTCTGCATGTTTTATAATGGGGGCCCCCAGTAAGAAACAATATTTTTCCAAGAAAAAAAACCACTATATTGGGACTGATGAAGGCCAAAATAAATGAGGACACTACTGGTATATTTGAGGAAATACTAGTAAAAGGACTAAGGGGATGAGATTTTTCTCAGAATAACTTGAAAGAATATGTTATATAAGCCAGGACAAGGACATGTTACATTACATGGAAGGTTTGTGCAAGTACTAAAAACTAAAAAACAGGACCAAAGTGGTAGGATCCTCCAGAAGTGAGATTAAAATACAGATGCCCACTTGAAGACCCTTTCCACATCCACATGTTTGCAGCACAGCCCACGTGTACACATTCATGCTCACCCTCAGCAGACCCATCGGCACTCAGATCCCATTGTTTGTTTCCCTTACACTCTACCACATGAACCGAAATTCTCTGCACTCTAATTTTTGTCTTTACCGTACAAAGATTAATAATTTCTAACTTTTAAGACGGTAGATTAGTTATACCTGCTATAAATTTTATGTCAATGGAGAGCACAAATATATACTTTTCTTATCTAATTTACCCCTGTTGCATGTGGCATGGACTATAAGTATCTTTACAGATTACACTCTTCTAAGCTTTGGGTTGCTTTCAGGATGGGACTACTTGACAAGATATTCTTAACATACTGTTACATTGATTTGCAATATGGACACATTTCTACTTGATGAATGCATAAGAGTTAGATTGCTTGGCCTCAGTAATCCAGATTATGCCCTATGCACTTCAGGAATTGGAACCTCCATACTTTTATTTTCTAATGCAATCCCATGTTACTGCATACATAACCTTACACACTCTTCTCTACACTCTCATTTAATCTGCCTCCTCACTCAGCGCCTTTTGCAATGCCCAGGTATTTTTTCTTATACTCCTGGATTTTCACATCCTCTCATTCTTTAATTTTATCTCATATTTTACAATATTTGATCCCACCGGTTTCATAAGAATATGCTCTGTAAGACATTCTATATCTAAATCACCTAATATAATAAAGCACACAATCTACAGTTACTTGGAAATGCATGCACACACATTAATAACTGAGAACTAACACACAAACACCCAGCACACATCTATCTAAATCACACAAAATTCATCACATTTGCAGAATATGCAAACACACAATATTCACCACTAAACCAGAGCCAGCATTAATCAACACCTCATAAACTTAAACACAAAGCACATTACGATCATCATACCCTGTTGCTACAAACATGAATAATATATTCATACACCAGACACATTCATGAGAGATGATAATCTTAAACATTTCAATAATGACAAGTGAGCATATTTAACATTGACACAGGAAATGTGATATAATACTAATTGATAATTTCAACAAAATTAAGTTGTATCTATACATTGATCTCTATATCTATATTAACACAGATTTATATATATATATATATATATATATATATATATATATATATATATACACACATAGAGAGAGATGTATGTCTGGGTGTGAGCAGAATTCTTTATTAAATATACACCACATATCCCAAAATTGTATAATTTTTCCTGAGGGAATTGAGTTGACATCCAACTTCTACTTTTTGAATGCTGTCTTTCAGGCATGATTATAAGTTTTGATGCTCTGTATAAATCTTAAGAATTATCACATAAAAAATTTCTAATCCCAATGATATCCATCAAGCTCAATATTTTAATAAATGCTTAGTTATATTGCTGAGTAAAGATATATATATATATATATATTTTTTTTTTTTTTAGTGAGGGGAGGGGAGGCAGGGAGACAGACTCCAGCATACTCCACAACTGAATCAACCTGGCAGCCCACTACTGGGCAATGCTCTAAGCATCTGAAGCCATTGCTCTGTTGCTAAGCAACTGAGCTTTTTTTTTTTTTTTTGGTGCCTGAGGTGGAAGCCACAAAGATATTCCCAGTGCCTGAGGCCAACTCGAGGCCCACTCGCTCAAACCAATCAAACCATGGCTGCTGGAGGGCAAGACAGAGAAAAGGGACAGCGGAAGGGGTGAAGAAGTAGACGCTTCCCTTGTCTCTGTGCCCTGACAGGAAATCAAACTTGGGACATCCACACACCCAGCCAACGCTTTACCACAGGCCAAACTGACCAGGGCTGTAATAAAATTTTAAAATTAAAATTCACCTTTATTTATATGCAAACAAATGTGATATGTGCTACAGATGCCTGACATATAATGGCCACTTAGCATATATTTTTTGAATTGACACAAACTTCAGAAAATATCACATCTTAGTTTTTTAAAATAATTCAATTTTTCAGAACTTACATCAGCTTGGGAGTTACCACCATCTGGACAAACAGCAGGAGAAAATCATTCATCCTCAAGAAATGTCATGGGGAACCAGCATCCCTGTCCCATGGAGGACGGTAAGAGATATAAACAGGTGGGCTCTGAGCTTGGACAAGAGAAGGTCTGAGTTTCTCAGCCCAGTATCTACCGATTTCACTGTCCCCACAAAAACAGAAACGATCTACGAGGAAGAGGCACAAACACTGAGGCTTTTGCATAGGGACACACAGGGAGTGTACCTTCAATGACAGGGCACAGAGCTTCATGACACATTTCTAACACAGGATCACTGGGACAGCTGTGGGTGATGAAGTAAACAGTGCATATGTAAGAGAGACGGCCATCATGAACTGTGCCCTCAGATGAGCACTAACTCATATCCTCACACACACACATCTCTGCCCCTTAACACAAGTTAGGGCCTATTTCTCCTTTATTCACTTTTCCCCTCAACTACACAAGCCTTCTATAATCATCTTTCTCCTTCTCTAGGAGAATTACATAGATATACCCTTAATTTCATTGCTTAACACAATCATTTAGATTCACACATTTACAACTAATTTCTTTTTTTTTTTTTTTTTTAATTTTTATGAAGCTGGAAACAGGGAGAGACAGTCAGACAGACTCCCGCATGCACCCGACCGGCACGCCCACCAGGGGGCGACGCTCTGCCCACCAGGGGGCGACGCTCTGCCCATCCTGGGCGTCGCCATGTTGTGACCAGAGCCACTCTAGCACCTGGGACAGAGGCCAAGGAGCCATCCCCAGCGCCCGGGCCATCTTTGCTCCAATGGAGCCTTGGCTGCGGGAGGGGAAGAGAAAGACAGAGAGGAAGGCGGGGCGGAGGGGTGGAGAAACAAATGGGTGCTTCTCCTGTGTGCCCTGGCTGGGAATTGAACCCGGGTCCTCCACACGCTAGGCCAACGCTCTACCACTGAGCCAACCGGCCAGGGCTACAACTAATTTCATAACAAATTCACATCCCCTCACACACATAACCTGTTTGAAATCTCTTTCTCAAACTCTAGAAAACAGATTCCCTTAATGAAATTGAACTCTCCTCTGTTGCATTTCTAATCCATATTTCACTTCAGTTACAAAGCCTCAGATTGTCATAGGGATGCTCATTGTGCATCATACACTCATGTCCTCTAACACTCTAATACTTACAGTCTCACTCTGGATCAAGGTCACATACCTTCATTGTTCACACGTACTGTCACACCACTAACAAACATGCACATGCTCATTCTCCATCTCCTTCTACCTCCATCAAAACAACTCACCAGATATGATCCAGAAGGTACACACAACACCACCAGGACATAAATTCACTGCTACATACTCATTCCCACAATATGATACCAGGTAACCAACTCAAATTACTCAAATTATGCATCACATAAAGGGAATTCTGGAAATAGTCCCCAGACTACACGTGAACTTCTCAACAACATGCTCACACGTGCTAGCTTGACCTTCCTTAGCAATACAGAATTCACACATGCTGCTTGTCATCGTGTTCCACAATTTCTTTCCTAGAAAACCATTAAATAACATCGAAAATGTGTCCTGTGTCAGAATCCCCACAAAATACCTTTATCCCAGGCAGTAGGAAAGCAAGAGCCGAGAGGGGCACACAAGTTGTTTGAATGGCAATGCACGCTCGAAACTGGCTCATGTCAGTTCCAATCAATTTCCCCTGTAGAAACGCATTTCACACCTGGCCAAGACTCATCTTCAAGGGAAACTGGAATTGTACTTTGAGTTCTATCTCTATGTAGAAATGAGACAGCATTCTGTTCCATTTACTAACAAGCTTATTTGTGCAACTCAGTCACCCACGGTATTCACTCTGACACAATCAATATCACTGTGCAATTAAGGTTCATACTAACCATGCTATACTATTTACAACATGGAGGCTGTGTGTGCTCACTCGACAATCCATAGCATACTCTTATGTTTGTTCATCGCACAGAAGAAAAGAATATAAAATCATGGACCTTATTCTATTGTTTTTATTTAATCTTCTGCAGCAATGAGAATATACAAGAACATGTTTCGGAGCGAAGACAAAACACTGTTGCCCAAAATCAAACAGAGGATGATGCTTCTACTTCAGATGAATCATCTAATAAACTTCTTCAGAAGATGAGCTCTCAGGTGCTATAACAAGGGAATTACTGAATAGGAAGAAAAGGGAGGTTGGGATCTACACAGAGCCCAGAGATGAGCAGAGTGATTCTGTTCCAGTGAAGAAAAGGGTGCCCAGTACATACATAACACACAAAAAGCCTCAAAAATGCTTTTGCATTATGTCAACTAGGAGCCTCCAGAGAAAGCAATATTTTCCCAACGAAAAACAAGAACTCTTTATAGGACTGTATAGGCCAAAGTGAACAGAGGACACTAGTGCTTATATTTGAGACAATACTAGTTAAAGGAACTAAGGTATGAAAGAGTTTTTCTCAGAATAACATGAAAGAACATGTTAATATCAGCCAGACAAGAGCATGTTACACTCTGGGAAGGTATGAAAGCACTAAAAACTTAAAACAGGACCATAGTTGTAGTAGAAGTGAAATTATAATACATCCCCATGTTTTCACAGCCCAATTGCTCACATTCATACTCAGCCCTCATCAGACCCACCAGCACTCATATCCCCATTTGTTTCCTTACACTCTACCACATGCATCGAAATTCTCAGCACTCTAATTTTCTCCTAACCATACAAAGACTATAAATCTCAAACTTTTATACCATAGATTAGTTATATCTGCTTAAATTGTATGGCAATGGCAGATAAATATATACTTTTGTTCTGGTTCCTTTCACTCATCATCATATTTCTGTAATTTATTTATGCTGCATTGGCATGACTTTAATTCCCTTACTTACTTACTATACTCTTCTAAGTTTTGTACTGTTTTCATTTTTGAGTACTTGACAAGATATTCTTAACATTTTATTGCATTAGTTTGCAATATGGACACATTTCTATTTGTTGAATGCTTAAGAGTTAGATTCCTAGGCCTCAGTGTACAGATTCTGTCCTATGTCCCTCAGAACTCGAACCTCCATACCTTTATTTTCTAATGCAATTATGTGCTACTGCACACATAACTTTGCACATACTTGTCCTCACTCTCATGTCCTCTGCCTCCTCACGCAGTGCCTCTTCCAATGCCCAGGTATATTTTCTCATATAAACCTTCATTTTCACATTATCACATCTCTTTGTTTTTCGCCATATTTTACAAATTCACTAATTGCCCCTGTCCCGAAAGAATATGCTCAGTACACATTCCAAATAGAAACCACACAATATTTAAAGCTCACAATCCATAGTTTAGAAAAAGCAATCCACACACTAAAGAATGTGCAGAGCTAACACACAAACACCAAGCACACACTCTGTCCTCAGTCACACAAAACTCATCACATTTTGAAATTTGCAAACTCAATCAGACATTAAACCCTGACCCAGTGTTAACCAACACTTTATGAACATAACACAAAACAATTACATTCACATGAGCTTTTGCTACAATGTGAATAATATATGCACCGGACACATTCGATAGAGATGATAATCATTAAAATTTCAATAATGACCAGAGCATGTTTAACAATGAAACACAGGAAACTGACATAAGAGTTCATTTCAGCAAAGATAAATTTTTATTTCTACATTGTTTTCTATATCTATATTTACATAAACTCTAATTTAAATCATATATATTATGTCGTGTATGTGTGTAAGCAGAATTCTTTATAAAATTTCTAACACATATCACCAAATTGTATAATTTTTCATGATGAATAGAGTGACATCCAACTCTTAGTTTTTGAAGCACTGTCTTTCAGAGAAGATTAAAGTTTCTGATGCTCTATATAAATCACGAGAATTATCACACTACAAAATTTCTGGTCCCGTAACATCCATCAAGCCCAATATTTTAATAAGTGCTTAGTTATATCATTTACCAGATAAATGAACTTTTTTTTTTTTAGTCAGAGACGGGAAGGCAGGGAGACAGACTCCTGCATAAACCTTGAGCTGGACCCACCTGGCTGCCAACTAGGCAGTGATGCTCAGCCCATCCGCTGTCTGTTGCTCCTCTGCTAAGCAACAGAGCCAAAAAATGTGTGTGTGTGTGTGTGTGATGTGGTGTTTCTGTGTGTGTAATAAATATGCTTTGTTGTTTGTTTTTTACGCTGCTTGAGGGAAGCCACAAATCTATCCTCAGTTTTCAAGGCCAAATGGCTTGAATGAAACAAGCTAAGGCTGTGGGAGAGAATGAGACAAAGAGAGACAAGAGGAGTAGAGAGAGACACGGGGGGGATGGGTGAAGAAGCAGCAGAAGGTTGCCGTTCCTGTGTGCTCTGACCAGAAATCAACAGCGAGGACATCCACATGCCTGCCTGACACTCTACCACATGTATTTAAAATGGTCATAACTGTAAAGTAAATTTTAAATAAGAGAGTCACTTTAATTTCTATGCAAGCAAGCATCATGTGAGGTAATGATGCCTGACATAAAGTGACCACTCAATGCATACTTATTGAATTCACACTACTTCCAGAAAATGACTCATCTTAATTTTTTTTTATCTTATTTTTTCATATAATTCAATTCCCCAGATGTTGATTCAGCTATGGAGGTCGTATCATCTGGGCAGGCAGCTGGAGAAGATCATTCATCCTCAGGAGATTTTACGGGGAACTCTTCTACATCCCAGCATCCCTGTCCCATGGAGGAGGGTAAGGAATATACACAGGTGGGATCTCAGCTTGGACAAGAGATGGTTCTAAGCTGCTCAACCCAGTATCTACCGATTTCACTGTCCCCTCAACAACAGGAAAAAGCTGCAGGGCAGAGCAACTACTACTGAAACTCCTGCACAGGGACACATAGGGAGTGTACACTCACTGACAGGGCACAGAGGCTCACTACACATTTACAGCACAGGATCACGGGGACAGCTGTGGGGGACATGGTAGACAGTGCAGATATGTGAGCTAGAGTGTCATCACAACCTGTCCCCTTAGATGAGCACTAACTCAGCCTCACAGACACACACACACATCTGAAACCTTCACACAACATATGCCCCTTTCTCCTTCATTCCCTTTTTCCCTCATATACACAAGCATTCCTTCCATCTCTTCTTCCCCTTCTCCAGTAGTATTACGTACATGTGACCTTAATTTTATTCCTTCATAGAATCATTTCAGACTCAACATTTACAACCAATTCCTTAATTGTGATCATTTCATCCCCTCACACAGATAACCTCTTTCAAATCTGTCATTCTCAATCTCTAGAAAACTGATTCCCTCAATGGAATAAAACTCTCCTCTGTTGCCTTTCTAATCCATATATCCCTTTAGGTACAAAGCCTCAGATCTTCATATAGATGCTCATTGTGAGACATACACTCATGTCCTCTAACATTCTAATACTTACAGTCTCACTCAGATAACAAGTCACATTCCTGCACTGTCCACATGTGCCCTCACACCACTATCAAACATGAACATTTCTCATTTACCATCTCCTTCTACCTACATCAAAAAAATAAAATAAAAATCACCAGATATGTTCCAGAAGGTACACAAAACACCATCAGGACATAAACTCAATGCTACATTCTCATTCCCACAATACGGTACCATGTAAACAACTCAAATTATGCATAACATACAGGGAATTCTGAAATATTGCATAGACATGAACTGTCACCCACATGCACACATGTGCATGGTCATCTTTACAACTACAAATTACACAGATACACTGCTTGTTGTCTGTTCACACATTTGGTTCCTTGAAAAACATCAATAACATCAAAATGATATCTCTCTTGAAATCCCCAAAATACCTTTATCCCAGGCAGCTAGAAAGGCAAGAGCCTTTAGAGGCACACAAGGTGTTTGTATGGCGATGCCTACAAGTGGCTTGTGTCATTTCCAATCATTTCCATGTAGAATCCCATTCACATGGCCAGACTATCTGCAAGGGAATCTGGAATTGTACTTCAGTTCTATCTCTACGTAGAAAGAGACAGCATTCTGTTCCATTTACTAACAAGCTTATTTGTGCAAACTCAGTCACCCATGGTATTCACTGACACAATCAATATAACTGTGCAATTACTGGTTCTATACTAACCATGCTACTATACTTACAAAATGGAGGCTGTGTGTGCTCACCCGACAATCCAAAGCAAACTCTTATGTTTGTTCATCGCACAAAAGACAAACACATATTAAAATCATGTTCCTTATTTCTATTGTTTTTATTTAACTTTTCAGCAGACGAAAATTCACAAGAACATGCTTTGCAGCGAAGACAAAACACTGTTTCCCAAAATCAAACACAGGATGATGCCTCTACTTCAGATGAATTCATCTACATTTCTTCGGAAGATGAGCTCTCAGGTGCTATAACAGGGAATTACTGAATAGGAAGCAAAGGGAGGTTGGGATCTACACAGAGCCCAGAGATGAGCAAAGTGATTCTGTTCCTGAAGAAAAAAGGGTGCCCAGTACACACACACACACACACACACACACACACACACAAAACAAGAATAGCCTGCAAAAGCTTTTGCATACTTGACAATAGGAGCTCCAGAGGAAGCAATATTTTCACAAGAAAAACAAGAACTCTTTTATAGGACTGTAGAAGGCCAAGGTAGAACAGAGGACACTAGTATTATATTGAGAAATACTAGTTAAAGGAACTAAGGATATGAAAGAGTTTTCTCAGAATAACATGAAAGAACATGTTAATATCAGCCAGACAAGAGCATGTTACACTCTGTGGAGGGTATGAAAGCACTAAACGCTTAAAACAGGACCACAGTGGTAGTAGAAGTGAAATTATAATACAGATGGCAATTGGAAGACCCTTCCACATCCACATGTTTTCACAGCCCAAGTACTCACATTCATACACAGCCCTCATCAGACCCGTCAGCACTCATATCCCCGTTTGTTTCCTTACACTCTATCACATGCATCGAAATTCTCTGCACTCTAATTTTCTCCTAACCATACAAAGACTAATAATTTCTCTAACTTTTATGACTCTAGATTAGTTTTATTGGCTTAAATTTTATGGCAATGGCAGAAAACAATATTCACTTTTGTTCTGGTTCCTTTCACTCATCATCATATTTCTGTAATTTATCCATGCTGCTTTGGCAAGACTTTAATTTATTTACTTACTGTTACTCTTCTAAGTTTTGTATTGTTTTTCATTTGTGAGTACTTGACAAGATGTTCTTACATTTTTATCGCATTAGTTTGGATATATTTAATTTGTTAAATGCTTAAGAGTTAGATTCCTAGGTCTCAGTGTCTAGATTCTGTCCTATATCCTTCAGAACTCGAACATCCATACCTTATTCTCTAATGCAATCCTGTGCTACTGCACACATAACTTTGCACATACTTGTCCTCACTCTCATGTCCTCTGCCTCCTCACACAGTGCCTCTTCCAATTCCCAGGTATATTTTCTCATATAATCCTTCATTTTCACATTATCACATTGCTTACATTGCTTTATTTTTCGCCATATTTTACAAATTCACTAACTGCCTCTGTCCCGAAAGAGTATGCTCAGTGCACATTTCATATCTAAACCACACAATATATAAAGCTCACAATCCAGTAGTTTAGAAAAAGCAATCCACACACTTAAAAATGTACAGAGATAACACACAAACACCAAGCACACACTCTGTCCTCAGTCACACAAAACTCATTACATTTTCAGATTTGCAAACTCAATCACACATTAAACCCTGACCCAGTGTTAACCAACACTTTATGAACATAAACACAAAATACATTACATTCACCATGAGCATTTGTTACAAATGTGTATAATATATACACCGGATACATTCAATGGAGATGTTGATAATCATAAAATTTCAATAATAACCAGCAAGCATGTTTAGCAATGAAGCACAGAAACTGACATAAGAGTTCATTTCAGGAAAGATAAATTTTATTTATACATTGTTTTCTATATCTATACTAACATAAACTCTAATATAAATCTATATTTATTTATCTGTGTATGTGTGTAAGTAGAATTCTTTATAAACTTTCTAACTCATATCACCAAATTGTATAATTTTTCATGAGGGATTAGAGTTGACATCCAACTTTTAGTTTTTAAACACTGTCTTTCAGAAAAGATTATAAGTTTCTGATGCTCTGTATAAATCACCAGAATTATCACATACAAAATTTCTGTTCCCAATAACATTCATCAAGCCCAATATTTTAATAAGTGCTTAGTTATATTACTGGGTAAATGAGTTTTTTTTCAATGAGAGAAGGGAAGGAAGGGGATCACACTCCTGCATACACCCTGAGCTGGACCCACCTGGCTGCCAACTAGGCAGTGATGCTCAGCCCTTCTGCTGTCTGTTGTTCCTCTGCTATGCAACAGAGGAACATCAATATGTTTATATATGTGTTTATATACATATATATATGGATATATATACATATATATTTATAATATATATAAATAGACGGATAGATATATGAAATATGTATATATTATAAATATATATAATTTAGTGCCTGAGCTGGAGGCCACAGACACATCCTTGGTTTTCGAGAACAACTTTCTTCAACCAAACAAGCTATGGCTGTGGGAGAGGAATGAGACAAAGAGAGATAGAGAGACTAATAAAGCAGAATGGGTAAACAAGTAGAAGGTCGCCTTCCTGTGTGCTCTGACCAGAAATCAACAGCAGGACATCCACATGCCTGGCCGACACTCTAACACTTACTAAAATGGTCATAACTGTATATGAAATTTGAAATAAGAGAGTCACTTTAATTTCTATGCAAGCGTCATGTGAGTTAATGTTGTCTGACATAAAGTGGCCAATCAACACATACTTTTTGAATTCAAACAATTTCCAGAAAATGCCTTTTCCTAATTTCTTCTTTATTTGTTTCTTCTTTTTAAATATAATTCAATTTCCCAGACCTTGAATCAGCCATGGAGATTTCAGCATCTGGGAAGGCAGCTGAAGAAGATCATTCATCCTCAGGAGATTTTACGGGGAACTATTCTACATCCCAGTATACCTGTCCCATGGAGGAGGGTAAGGAATATACACAGGTGGGATCTCAGCTTGGACAAGAGATGGTTCTAAGCTGCTCAATTCAGTATCTACCGATTTCACTGTCCACTCAACAACAGGAAAAAGCATCAGGACAGAGCAACTAGTACTGAGGCTTCTGCACAGGGACACATAGAAAGTGTACGTTCACTGACATGGCACAGACACTCACCACACATTTACAACACAGGATCACTGGGACAGCCGAGGATGACTTAGTAGACAGTTCAGATACGTGAGCTAGAGCAGTGGTCCCCAACCCCCTGGCCACGACCCTTACTGGTCCGTGGACCATTTGGTACCGATCAGCACAGAAAGAATAAGTAACTTACATTATTTCCGTTTTATTTATATTTAAGTCTGAACAATGTTTTATTTTTTAAAAATGACCAGATTCCCTCTGTTACGTCCGTCTAAGACTCACTCTTGATGCTTGTCTCGGTCACATGATAAATGTATCCGTCCCACACTAAAGGTCGATCCGTGAAAATATTTTCTGACATTAAACCAGTCCGTGACCCAAAAAGGTTGGAAACCATTGAGTAAGAGGATCATCACAACCTGTACATTCAGATGAGAACTAACTCAGCCTCTCTCATTCTCTCTCTCTCTCTCTCTCTCACACACACACACACACACACACACACACACACACACACACGTGCGTGCGCACACATACATCTAAACCCCGTCTTACAAGGTGTGGCCCAATTCTCATTTAGTCACATTTTCGGTCAAATACACAACCCTTTTTACCCCATCTAACCTTCCCTTTCTCTAGTACCATTATTCAGATGCGCTCTTAATTTCATTCCTTCACACATTCATTTCAGACTCATACATATACAAATCATTTCATAAATAATTCACATTTCTCACACAGATAACCTATTTGAAATCTCTCATTCTCAACCAAACTCTAGAAAACAGATTCCCTTAGTGAATTTGAACTCTCTTCTGTTGACTTTCTACTCCATATTTCACTTCAGTTAGAAATTCTCAGATCTCCATACAGATGCTCATTCTGAGACCTACACTCATGTCCTCTAACACACTAATACTTACAGTCTCACTCTAAAAACAAATCACATTCCTGCACTGTTCACATGTGCTGTCAACGCTAACAAACATGCACATGCTCATTCTCCATCCCCTTTGACCGACATCAAAAAAATCACCAGATGATCCAGAAGGTACACACACACCACCAGGACATAAAATCAATGCTAGATTCACATTCCCACAATATGATACCATGTTAACAAATCAAATTATGCATAACATAAAGGAAATTTTGAAATATCACATACACATGAACTTTCACCCACATGCTCACACGTGCATGCTCATTATTAGAACACACTGCACACATATTCTGCTTGTCCTCTGTTCACAAATTTTATTCCTAGAAAACCATCAATTACATCAAAATGTGTCCTGTATAGGACTCCCCAAAATACCTTTATCCCAGTCAGCTAAGAAAAGCAAGAAAAACCTGGAGGGGCAAACAAGGTGTTTATATGGCAATGCCTAGAACTGGTTCATGTCATTTCCAATCATTTCCATTGTAGAATCGCATTCACATGGCCAATCTATCTGCAAGGGAATCTGGAATTGTACTTCAGTTCTATCTCTACGTAGAAAGAGACAGCATTCTGTTCCATTTACTAACAAGCTTATCTGTGAAAACACAGTCACCCATGGTATTCACTGACACAATCAATATAACTGTGCAATTATTGATTCTATACTAACCATGCTTCACTATTTACAACAGGGAGGCTGTGTGTGCTCACTCGACAATGCATAGCAAATGCTTATGTTTCTTCATCACACAGAAGAAAAACACATATTAATATCATGTTCCTTATTTCTATTGTTTTTATTTAACTTTTCAGCAGATGAAAATTCACAAGAACATGCTTTGCAGCGAAGACAAAACACTGTTGCCCAAAATCAAACACTGGATGATGCCTCTACTTCAGATGAATTCATCTACATTTCTTCAGAAGATGAGCTCTCAGGTGCTATAACAGGGAATTACTGAATAGGAAGCAAAGGGAGGTTGGGATCTACACAGAGCCCAGAGATGAGCAGAGTGATTCTGTTCCTGTGGAAAAAAGGGTGCCCAGTACACACACACAAAGCCTCAAAAAGCTTTTGCATACTTGACAATAGGAGCTCCAGAGGAAGCAATATTTTCCCAAGAAAAACAAGAACTCTTTATAGGACTGTAGAAGGCCAAGGTGAACAGAGGACACTAGTGTTATATTTGAGAAATACTAGTTAAAGGAACTAAGGATATGAAAGAGTTTTCTCAGAATAACATGAAAGAACATGTTAATAATATCAGCCAGACAAGAGCATGTTACACTCTGTGGAGGGTATGAAAGCACTAAACGCTTAAAACAGGACCACAGTGGTAGTAGAAGTGAAATTATAATACAGATGGCAACTGGAAAACCCTTCCACATCCACATGTTTTCACAGCCCAAGTGCTCACATTCATACACAGCCCTCATCAGACCCATCAGCACTCATTTCCCCGTTTGTTTCCTTAGACTCTACCACATGCATCGAAATTCACTGCACTCTAATTTTCTCCTAACCATGCAAAGACTAACAATTTCTCAAACTTTTATGACTCTAGATTAGTTTTATTTGCTTAAATTTTATGGCAATGACAGAAAAGAATATATACTTTTGTTCTGGTTCCTTTCACTCATCATCGTATTTCTGTAATTTATCCATGCTGCATTGGCAAGACTTTAATTTCTTTACTTACTGTTACTCTTCTAAGTTTTGTATTGTATTCATTTGTGAGTACTTGACAAGATGTTCTTAACATTTTATCACATTAGTTTGGACACATTTAATTTGTTGAATGCTTAAGAGTTAGATTCCTAGGTCTCAGTGTCCAGATTCTGTCCTATGTCCTTCAGAACTCGAACATCCATACCTTATTCTCTAATGCAATCCTGTGCTACCACACCACATAACTTTGCACATACTTGTCCTCACTCTCATGTCCTCTGCCTCCTCACGCAGTGCCTCTTCCAATGCCCAGGTATATTTTCTCATATAAAACTTCATTTTCACATTATCACATCTCTTTGTTTTTCGTGATATTTTACAAATTCACTAACTGCCTCTGTCCTGAAAGAGTATGCTCAGTACACATTTCATATCTAAACCACACAATATATGAAGCTCACAATCTAGTAGTTTACAAAAAGCTATCCACACACTTAAAAATGTACGGAGCTAACACACAAACACCAAGCACACACTCTGTCCTCAGTCACACAAAACTCATCACATTTTCAGATTTGCTGACTCAATCACACATTAAACCGTGACCCAGTGATAACCAACACTTTATGAACATAAACACAAAACACAGTACATTCACCATGAGCTTTTGTTACAAATGTGTATAATATATACAACGGATACATTCAATAAAGATGTTGATGATCATAAAATTTCAATAATGACCAGCAAGCATGTTTAGCAATGAAGCACAGAAACTGATATGAGTTCATTTCAGCAAACATAAAATTTTATTTCTACATTGTTTTCTATATCTATACTAACATAAACTCTAATATAAATCTATATTTATTTGTGTGTGTGTGTAAGCAGAATTCTTTATAAACTTTCTAACTCATATCACCAAATTGTATAATTTTTCATGAAGAAATAGAGTTGACATCCAACTTTTAGTTTTTAAACACTGTCTTTCAGAAAAGATTATAAGTTTCTGATGCTTTGTATAAATCTCCAGAATTATCACAAACAAAATTTCTGTTCCCACTAACATCCATCAAGCCCAATATTTTAATAAGTGCTTAGTTATATTACTAGGTAAATGAGGTTTTTTTTTTTCAGTGAGAGAAGGGAAGGCAGGGAGTCAGACTCCTGCATACACCCTGAGCTGGACCCACCTGGCTGCTAATTTAGGCAGTGATGCTCAGCCCATCTGCTGTCTGTTGTTCCTCTGCTATGCAACACAAAAACAACAAAATGTTTATATATATCTTTATATATATATATAGATGCATGGTTATATATACATATATTTTAATAATATATATAAATAGAGTGATAGATATATAAAATATAGATATATTATAAATATATATAATTTAGTACCTGACGTGGAGGCCACAGAGACATCCTCGGTTATCGAGTACAACTTGCTTGAACCAAGCAAGCTATGGCTGTGGGAGAAGAATGAGACAAAGAGAGACAAAGAGAGATAGAGAGACTAATGGAGCGGGATGGGTGAACAAGTAGGAGGTCACCTTTCCTGTGAACTCTGACCAGAAATCAACAGCAGGACATCCACATGCCTGGCCAACACTCTAACACTTACTAAAATGGTCATAACTGTATATGAAATTTTAAATAAGAAAGTCACTTTAATTTCTATGCAAGCATCATGTGAGGTAATGATGCCTGACATAAAGTGACCACTCAACACATACTTTTTAAATTTAAACAACTTCCAGAAAATGCATCATCCCAATTTTTTTTTTCTTCTTTTTTCATATAATTCAATTTCCCAGACCATGAGTCAGGCATGGACATTTCATCATCTGGGCAGGCAGCTGGAGAAGATAATTCATCCTCAGAAGATTTTACGGGGAACTCTTCTACATCCCAGCCTACCTGTCCCATGGAGGAGGGTAAGGAATATACACAGGTGGGATCTCAGCTTGGACAAGAGATGGTTCTAAGCTGTGCAATTCACTATCTACCAATTTCTCTGTCTACTCAACAACAGGAAAAAGGAACAGGACAGAGCAACTAGAACTGAGGCTTCTGCACAGGGACACATAGAGAGTGTACGTTAACTGACAGGGCACAGACGCTCACCACACATTTACGACACAGGATCACTGGGACAGCTGTGGATGACATAGTAGACAGTTCCGAGATGTGAGCTAGAGCAGTGGTCCCCAACCCCTGGGCCACAACCTGTACCGGTCCGTGGGTGATTTGGTACGGGTCACAGAATAATATGTAACTTACATTATTTCTTTTTATTTATATTTAAGTCTGAACGATGTTTTATTTTTTAAAAATGAACAGATTTCCTCTGTTACATCCGTCTCAGACTCACTCTTGACGCTTGTCTCGGTCACGTGATAAATTTATCCGTCCCACTATAAAGGCCAGTCCGTAAAAATATTTTCTGACATTTAACCAGTCTGTGGCCCAAAAAGGTTGGAAACCATTGAGCTAGAGGATCATCACAACCTGTACCTTCAGATGAGAACTAACTCAGCCTCTCTCATTCTCTCTCTCTCTCTCAAACACACACACACACACAGTCACATACACACACACAGACACACGCACACACAAATCTAAACCCCTTCATACAAGGTGCAGCCCATTATTCATTTAGTGACATTTCTGGTCAAATACACAACCCTTTTTATCCCATCTAACTTTCCCTTTCTCTGGTAGCAATATGCAGATTCCCTTAATTTCATTCCTTCACACATTCATTTCAGACTCATACATATACAAATCATTTCATTAATAATTCACATTTCTCACACAGATAACCTATTTGAAATCTCTCATTCTCAACCAAACTCTAGAAAACAGATTCCCTTAGTGAATTTGAACTCTCCTCTGTTGACTTTCCTCTCCATATTTCACTTCAGTTAGAAACTCTCAGATCTCCATACAGATGCTTATTCTGAGACCTACACTCATGTCCTCTAAACACTAATACTTACAGTCTCACTCTAAAAACAAGTCACATTCCTGCACTGTTCACATGTGCTGTCAACGCTAACAAACATGCACATGCTCATTCTCCATCCCCTTTGACAGACATCAAAAAAATCACCAGATATAACCTAGAAGGTACACACACCACCAGGACATAAATTCAGTGCTACATTCACATTCCCACAATATGATACCATGTTAACAAGTCAAATTATGCATAACATAAAAGAAATTTTGATATATCGCATACACATGAACTTTCACCCACATGCTCACACGTGCATGGTCATTTTTAGAACTACATACTGCACACATATTCTGCTTGTCTTCTGTTCACAAATTTTATTCCTAGAAAACCATCAATTACATCAAAATGTGTTCTTTATAGGACTCCCCAAAATACCTTAATCCCAGGCAGCTAGGAAAGGCAAGAGTCTGTAGAGGCACACAAGGTGTTTGTATGGCAATGCCTAGAAGTGGCTCATGTCATTTCCAATCATTTCTATTGTAGAATCGCATTCACATGGCAGACTATCTGCAAGGGAATCTGGAATTGTACTTCAGTTCTATCTCTACGTAGAAAGAGACAGCATTCTGTTCCATTTATTAACAAGCTTATTTGTGCAAACTCAGTCACCCATGGTATTCACTGACACAATCAATATAACTGTGCAATTACAGGTTCTATACTAACCATGATACACTATTTACAACATGGAGGCTGTGAGTGCTCACTCGACAATCCATAGCCGACTTATTTGGTTGATCGCACAGAAGAAAAACAAATACTAAAATCATGTTTCTTATTTCTATTGTTTTCATTTAACTTTTCAGCAGACAAGAATTTAGAAGAACATGCTTTGCAGCGAAGACAAAACACTGTTGCCCAAAATCAAAGACAAGATGATGCCTCTACTTCTGATGAAATCATCTCCATTTCTTCGGAAGATGAGCTCTCAGGTGCTATAACAGGGAATTACTGAATAGGAAGCAAAGGGAGGTTGGGATCTACACAGAGCCCAGAGATGAGCAGAGTGATTCTGTTCCTGAAGAAAAAAGGGTGCCCAGTACACACACACACACACACACACGCACACAAAAAGCCACAAAATGCTTTTGCATATTAGTTAATAGAAGCTCCAGAGGAAGCAATATTTTCCCAAGAAAAACAAGAACTCTTTATAGGACTGTAGAAGGCCAAGGTGAACACAGGACACTAGTGCTATATTTGAGAAATACTAGTTAAAGGAACTAAGGATATGAAAGAGTTTTCTCAGAATAACATGAAAGAACATGTTAATATCAGCCAGACAAGAGCATGTTACACTCTGTGGAGGGTATGAAAGCACTAAACACTTAAAACAGGACCAAAGTGGTAGTAGAAGTGAAATTAAAATACAGATGCCAACTGGAAGACCCTTCCACATCCACATGTTTTCACAGTCCAAGTGCTCACATTCATACACAGCCCTCATCAGACCCATCAGCACTCATATCCCGTTTGTTTCCTTACACTCTACCACATGCATCGAAATTCTCTGCACTCTAATTTTCTCCTAATCATAAAAAAACTAATAAATCTCAAACTTTTATGAACATAGATTAGTTATATCTGCTTAAATTGTATGGCAATGGCAGAAAACAATATATACTTTTGTTCTGGTTCCTTTCACTCATCATCATATTTCTGTAATTTATTTATGCTGCATTGGCATGACTTCAATTCCTTTACTTACTATATTCTTCTAAGTTTTGTACAGTTTTTGTTTTTGACTACTTAACAAGATATTCTTAAAATTTATTGCATTAGTTTGCAATATGGACACATTTCTATTTGTTGAATGCTTAAGAGTTAGATTCCTAGGCCTCAGTGTCCAGATTCTGTCCTATGTCCTTCAGAACTCGAATGTCCATACATTATTCTCTAATGCAATCCTGTGCTACTGCACACATACTTTGCACATACTTGTCCTCACTCTCATGTCCTCTGCCTCCTCACGCAGTGCCTCTTTCAATGCCCAGGTATATTTTCTCATATAATTCTTCATTTTCACATTATCACATCCTTCTATTTTTCACCATATTTTACAAATTCACTAATTGCCTCTGTCCCGAAAGAGTATGCTCAGTACACATTTCATATCTAAACCACACAATATATAAAGCTCACAATCTAGTAGTTTAGAAAAAGCAATCCAGCCCTGGCCGGTTGGCTCAGCGGTAGAGCGTCGGCCTAGCATGCGGAGGACCCGGGTTCGATTCCCGGCCAGGGCACACAGGAGAAGCGCCTATTTGCTTCTCCACCCCTCTGCCGCGCTTTCCTCTCTGTCTCTCTCTTCCCCTCCCGCAGCCAAGGCTCCATTGGAGCAAGGATGGCCCGGGCGCTGGGGATGGCTCTGTGGCCTCTGCCTCAGGCGCTAGAGTGGCTCTGGTCGCAACATGGTGACGCCCAGGATGGGCAGAGCATTGCCCCCTGGTGGGCAGAGCATCGCCCCATGGTGGGCATGCCGGGTGGATCCCGGTCGGGCGCATGCGGGAGTCTGTCTGACTGTCTCTCCCCGTTTCCAGCTTTGAAAAAATGAAAAAAAAAAAGCAATCCACACACTTAAAAATGTACAGAGATAACACACAAACACCAAGCACACAGTCTGTCTTCAGTCACACAAAACTCATCACATTTTCAGATTTACAAACTCAATCACACATTAAACCCTGACCCAGTGATAACCAACACTTTATGAACATAAACACAAAACACATTACATTTACCATGAGCTTTTGCTACAAATGTGTATATTATATACACCAGACACATTCAGTAGAGATGTTGATGAACATAAAATTTCAATAATGACCAGCAAGCATGTTTAGCAATGAAGCACAGAAACTGACATAAGAGTTCATTTCAGCAAAGATAAAACTGTATTTATACATTGTTTTGTATATCTATACTAACATAAACTCTAATATAAATCGATATTTATTTATGTGTATATGTGTGTAAGCAGAATTCTTTATAAGCTGTCTAACTCATATCACCAAATTGTATAATTTTTCATGAGGGAATAGAGTTGACATCCAACTTTTAGTTTTTAAACACTGTCTTTCAGAAAAGATTATAAATTGCTGATGCTCCAGAATTATCACACACAAAATTTCTGTTCCCACTAACATCCATCAAGCCCAATATTTTAATAAGTGCTTAGTTATATTACTAGGTAAATGAGGTTTTTTTTTCAGTGAGAAAAGAAAAGGCAGGGAGTCAGACTCCTGCATACACCCTGAGCTGGACCCACCTGGCTGCCAACTAGGAAGTGATGCTCAGCCCATCTGTTGTCTGTTGTTCCTCTGCTATGCAACACAGAAACAATAATATGTTTATATATATCTTTAAATATACATATATATATATACACTCATGGTTATATATATATATTTATAATATATATAAATAGATAGATAAAAAATATATATATATTATACATATATATAATTTACTGCCTGAGGTGTCGACCACATAGACATCCTCGGTTATCGAGGACAACTTGCTTGAACCAAACAGCTATGGCTGTGGGAGAAGAATGAGACAAAGAGAGATAGAGAGACTAATGGAGCGGGATGGGTGAACAAGTAGAAGGTCGC
This sequence comes from Saccopteryx leptura, assembly GCF_036850995.1. Lineage (NCBI taxonomy): Eukaryota > Metazoa > Chordata > Mammalia > Chiroptera > Emballonuridae > Saccopteryx > Saccopteryx leptura. The sequence continues at coordinate 241,722,623 of NC_089503.1, forward strand.
CTTTCCTGTGTGGTCTCACCAGAAATCAACAGCAGGACATCCACATGCCTGGCCGACACTCTAACACTTACAAAAATGGTCGTAACTGTAAATGAAATTTTAAATAAGGGAGTCACTTTCATTTCTATGCAAGCAAGTGTCATGTGATGTAATGATGCCTGACATAAATTGACCACACAACACATACTTTTTGAATTCAATTTCCAGAAAATGTCTCATCCTAATTTTTTATTTTTTCTTTCTTTTTCATATAATTTAATTTCCCAGTCCTTGAATCAGCTATGGAGATTTCATCATCTGGGCAGGCAGCTGGAGAAGATAATTCATCCTCAGGAGATTTTACGGGGAACTCTTCTACATCCCAGTATACCTGTCCCATGGAGGAGGGTAAGGAATATACACAGGTGGGATCTCAGCTTGGACAAGAGATGGTTCTAAGCTGTTCAATTCAGTATCTACCGATTTCACTGTCCACACAACAACAGGAAAAAGGATCAGGACAGAGCAACTAGTACTGAGGCTTCTGCACAGGGACACATAGAGAGTGTACGTTCACTGACATGGCACAGACGCTCACCACACATTTACAACACAGGATCACTGGGACAGCCGAGGATGACACAGTAAACAGTTCAGATATGTGAGCTAGAGCAGTGGTCCCCAAACCCCAGGCCACGACCCTTACCGGTCCGTGGGCCATTTGGTACCGATCAGCATAGAAAGAATAAGTAACTTACATTATTTCCTTTTTATTTATATTTAAGTCTGAATGATGTTTTATTTTTTAACAATGAACAGATTCCCTCTGTTACATCCATCTAAGATGCACTCTTGATGCTTAACTCGTTCACGTGATAAATTTATCCGTCCCACACTTAAGGCCGGTCCGTGAAAATATTTTCTGACATTAAACTGGTCCGTGGCCCTAAAAGGTTGGGGACCATTGAGCTAGAGGATCATCACAACCTGTACCTTCAGATGAGAACTAACTCAGCCTCTCTCTCTCTCTCTCTCTCTCACACAGACACACACATACAGACACACGCGCGCACACACATCTCTACTCATTCATACAAGGTATAAACCGTTTCTCCTTTTTTTTCACTTCTTCTCTCAAACACACAAGCCTTCATCCCCCACGCACCCTGTCGTTCCTTTACTGGATTCACACAGTTACACAGTCACCTTCATTCTTTCACACAATCATTTGAGACTCACTCACTTACAAACTAATTCCCTAAATCAGTCACATTCCCCTCTTTCTCAGCCAAATTCTACAAAACGCACTTGCCCTGATGGAAATGAACTTCCATCTGTTGTCTTTCAAATGCCTATCGTACTACAGCCACAAAGCCTCAGCTCTACACACGGATGCTCATTCTCAGGCCACACTCACGTCCTCTAACACTGTCTTACCATCTCACAGTGTGAACAGGTCCTATTCCTTCACTGAGAATTCTGAACTATCTCATGGACATGATCTTTCACGCCACATGCTCACACAGGCCATGGCCATTTTAACTCCTACAGACCTCACGCCCATATCCTAGTTTTCTCATGTTGGAAATTTTCTTTCCTAGGTATCCTTCAGATGCCTGTATCCCAGGACCTGAAGCAATCAGAGGTTCACCCACCCCATTCACCTGCCTCCTCTCCATTCTATCCAGTTAATCAGAATAAGCCCTTTACATCTTCAGCACAAGGCCCAGAGGAAAGGGTCATGACAATTTACTACATGCCTGTCCCATTGGGGAGGGTTTTTACTATGTCAGGGGATACACAGGAAGGACCGGTGCCTCCTTCAAAAGAGATGAAAATGGAAGAAATGACCTATATTGAAAAGGTCCATAAAAACGTCCCCCTCTCTCACATGTCTCGAAAGAGACACCTAACTGACAGTGACCCCAGCTTAGACAGCACAGCTCAAGGGAAAAGGAAGAAGGCTGACAGTGTAGCCGAGCCCCCAGCTGGGGAGGAGTATCCCAGGGCCAAGACGCCCGAGAGGCTGGTGACCCCGGAAAGTGGCTACAAGTGCTTGGCCTGCTGCCGGGTCTTCCCCAGCTTAGAGGCCCTGCAGGAGCACGTGGAGCACGGGGTCACTGAGGGCTTCAGCTGCCGTGTTTTCCATCGTACTCTGGCCCGTCTCAACCACAAAAAACATAGAGAAGAGAACAAGAACATCAAGATGGCAACATTCACATGCCAGAAGGAAAAACATTCTGGCATGAAGACAACTCAGTATAAGTAAACAGCCCCTAAAAGAGGACGTGAAGCACGTTAGACTCTATGAAGAGGCTTCACTATTTTTAGCAGCCATAGAACCCTCCTTTTTATGTATATTAGCCCCCTCCACCATTAGTACCATAGCACAAATACGAGTAGACAACCCCTGCTAGTGAAATCCATCACTTTCCTGAGGGAGAAGGCAGATCACACCATTCCAGATATTGCATGTTCTCTGTCCAAGTGTAACTCCCGTCCGAAGAACATCCATGGATACATGCTTCAGCGAGAGTGCAGAGTCTACAGAGTTTTTAATGCTACAGATTTTAATTCCCCAGCCCTGTACTCATTTCTCTGAAATGTGGTCTTTGTTGACAATTTCGCACATTTTTCTATATCCTTTCTTTAAAAAAATATCCCTTTTTCCCATGTCCCTCTATATATTTACCTACACAGTTATTTGGCTGGAGGACAGACATTATTATTGAGAGAGAAGCAGGGATGATAAAAGCAACTATACTGCAGCTCTTCAGTTCTCTGACCTTGTGGACACAGCAGTGCATATCCACTTCTGCACATACACATCCATAGGGAAGGATGGCACACAAAATGAATTGATTCATAATTATCTAATATATACAGTTATCCACAATACCATAATGAAGTTTTAATCTTAGTCACTTTAGAAGGGTAAAAGCTACCAAATTTTGAAAAACATAATTTGTGTGTTTGCTTACTTGCCTGTTTTTTATACTTGTTTAACTTTGCACATTTCAAAAATAAATTTTAATTTTTGTCACTGTGCCATCTTCAGGGGCTCAGAAACAAAAAGTGAAAAATGTAGAAGTATTATTTACACTTCGCTAAACAGGAGAAGAGAAATAAAAATAGTCCCACTTTTAAATGATCATTACAATTTTTATTCCCCTTCTCCTGTATACTTTTGTGAATTGTGCAGTATAGTTGCTGTCAGTTTTATCTGACTAGTATGTTTTACACCTTCCATTAAAAAAGAGGGTCTAGATTCTGGCCAAATATGTGGGCAAGTGGAAAGACTAGCCAATTAAAGCCATTACTCACAAATTGGCTTTCATGATCGACCTGGGGGTAAACACATATCCGTGCTGGACCAATATGCACTAATAGCTGGGGAATTAGAAGAGACAGAGATTGTGGGAATAGTGCTGAGTTATCCTTTGTCTGCAACTCATATTAATGTTTATACATTGCTGAACTTCCTTCAAGTTCACTTTTTGAAAGACATGGCTGTTTTAACTGCTATTGTAATTCACTAACCCTATGCACTAATATTTCAATAAAGTTTTTCTTTTTTTCCTCAATTTGCCTGTGTCTTTTATTGCCATTGGTAACACAATGTGCCTTCACTGATGCAGTTTAGCTCCAACATGATAATTTCTCCCATTTTAATATTTGAAATGATCTAATCTAGAAAGGAGTAACATATATACCTCTGACTTCATATTGAAACTAAAGGGATAATCTTGTACTTAGATTGTATGCTATATTCTTGATTAATTAGGAAGGTCCATTAAAAATGTTTGGGTGTATAAACAAAATAACTTCAATGAACAAAATCGACTTCCATAAAGTAGACCTGGGTTAAAATTCCTTACTACTGCTCAGTAGCTGTATATACTCTGAGGCATCACTCTCATCCTGAAATTGAAGATCATAATACCTAAAATAAGAGTGATTGTGAGAGGAAGAGACACAGATAAAAGCACCTAATTGAAAGTCTGGCATAGTTCACAGGAAACAGGGTTTTTTTTTTCATTCATTTTTGAGATTTTTTTTTTACCTTTTTATTATTAGCAGTTTGATTATCATGTATCTAAGTAGAATTTAGTTTTAGTTTATATAGTTTTCAATCCATTGAGCTTTAAAATTTTTAATTTTTGAGACCCTGGTCAGTGGCTCAGTGGTGGAGGGTCAGCCAGCATGTGGATGCCCCGGGTTCCATTCCCAGGCAGGGCACACAAGAGAAGCGACCATCTGCTTCTCCCCCTTTTCCTCTGCCCCTTTTCTCTCTCTTCCCCTCCCGCAGCCAGTGCCTCGATTGGTTCAAGTGTGGCCCAGGACACTGAGGATAGCTCGTGCTAAAAATCATCAGCCTCACGTGCTAAAAATAGCTCAGTACTTGAGAATCAGCACAAGATGGGCATGCCAGGTGGATTACAGTCAGAGTGCATGCGGAGTGTGCCTCACTATCTCCCCTCTAACTTAAAAAAAAAAAGTAATTTAATTTTTGAAATAATCATAAATTCACAAGACGTGGAAGAAATAGTCCAGAGAGGTCTCATGAACCCATCACCCATCTTCTCCCAACAGAAGCACAGTATTATCAAAACCAGGACATCAACTGGAGCACTACACTCAACCTGACTGCAGACCCTACTCAGATTTACTACTTTTCATGCATGCATTTCTGTATGTTTTTATGGATACTTAGGGCATTTTATTACTTGTATAGATGTGTATAGTCATCACTGCAATCAGACAGGAAGGGTTCTGACACCACAGCAGTTTTCTCATGTTCCCTTTATTGTCACATCCGTCCTCCGTTTCTAACGCCTGGCATGTCTGCTTTGCCGAACTGTCTACAAAAACAACAAACAGAAAAATATATTTACTCATATCAGAAATGAATGCTAATTTATAATTTCCTTAATGTACAAAAACGTCCATAAAAGTAATACCTCAAAAAAAAAAAACCTTAAACAGTTTCACTTTAAAAATACAAATAATCTTTAAGTACATAATGCAACTCTTTAAAGTTACAATTATCTTTTTATCTATTAAATTGTGTTGAAAAGTATGTAGGAAAATGAAAACATTCTCTATTATTGATGGAAATATTAAAAATATTACATGTACATATTCCCTCTTCACTTTTATAAGTATATTTTATATTTAAATACATATATATACATATACACACAAAATATGTTCATTGTGGCATTTTATAAAAATATTTTAAGCAAATCATCACAAATAAGCTATTCATCATCACATTACTGAATAAATATATTTTTTTTCAGTGGAATACTAAAAAGCTACTTTAAAAATGAAACAGTGGCCCTGGTCAGTTTGATCAGTGGTTAGAGCATCAGCCTGGCGTATGAACATCCCAGGTTCAATCCCTGGTCAGGGCACAAATAAGAAGAAACCATCTGCTTCTCTTCGCTTCTCTCCCCCTTTTCTCTCTCACCCTCTCTCATAGCCAGTGGCTTGATTAGTTCAAGTGTCAACTCCAGGTGCTAAGAATAGCTCAGTTGATTCCAGCATCGGCCATAGATGAGGGTTGCCAGGTGGATCCTGGTCCGGGTGCATGTGGGAGTCTGTCTATCTCCCCTCCTCTCACGTATAATTAAATAAACAAGTAAATAAGAAATAGAGAAAAAGCTCCAAATACTTTAAGTGAAAATTATCTTATATATATTTCCATTTATGTAAAAAATTTCAGACAAACCTTGGATATATCTATCCATCCATTTTTATTTATTCTTTAAACGCTCTGCTCATTGGATTTCAAGTTTTAAAAAGCCCACAATAAATGTGGAGGTTTGGATATCTGATATTCTGTTTATGTGATTTTAATTAGCAACTGACTCTAGCCTAAATTTTATTAGTTTTCTATCCTTTTGTTGGATGGCTAACATTAAACATCTTTAACTGTTGTATTGATGTAATGATATATCGGCTGAGTGAATTGTTTTCGAGGACATTTATGCCACGTTGTGAAGGTTAATGTCCAGTTGCCATTCAGATAGAATTTCTCTCTAAAATTAAAATAAGCAAATGCCCCACATCAATGAAAATATGTTTTGCTTTAGTAAAATTAGATTTAGATTTGAGGGACAGGATTTCAATTTTTTTATCAATGATAATAACACGAAATGAATACTAAAAGGCATACTTGCTCAAATCATAATATTTAACAAATAGGACTATGAATTAGATCACTTTATTGTTGCAAGTATTTGACAAATAAAAACACATTTTTAAATAGACTCTTAACAAATAAACAGAAGATGAAACCTGAGTGCTTTTCAATCAAGCATGTTTTACTCTTTCATTTGAGGTTTTAAGTTAGTAAAATGAAACTTCAATCACATTAAATTATATACTAGTCAATAATCTGATTTATTATTCGTAAAGCCAAATAAATGCAGTATCATAGACACTGATTAAAGCTATTTTATGAAATGACTTCATGCATGGCATTCGTGTTAATTCAAAAAAAAGAAAAAGTAGCTTCAAAGCATATTTCTCATTTAATCTTGTATTTTAAAAGCTATATTTAATAGTGGTTTGAAGAAATAGCACATGTGTGGGGATTAATCGTAGTTGTCTTACTTGGAGGGCTAGAAATGCATAACAGCCTGCATGAGTTCCTAGGGAAAGTCTTGTTCAGACACATGAAACTAAGGTAGAACTGCCTGTTCTCTTCTTCAATGGAAGTAAATGCAGTTTATCTCCACTAAAGGAACTTCCATGAAGCCTCCCGCTAGACCCCTTCACATCTGATTCAACCTTTAATATCTATATACACTATATAGGTATGAATTTAATGCCAAAGTAGTTTCTTATAAGTAAAAACTATGCGCATTATAATCTTTCAGCATTAGATAAACTTACTGAATGAAAATTAATATGTAAATAAAGAACTGCTATATTCAGAATTATTTCATTTGTGAGCAAAATAGAGACCATGCTGTTCTGAAATGATTACTTTAAAGGCAATGAAATAGATGTTCATTACAGATTATAGAACAGTGTTCACAAAAGTAGGATCCCAGAGTTCTTATGAATTAATGTACATGAAAACATTTCATTTACTATATACTCTATTAATATTACCCACTTGTTGTAATACTTTAGTTTACTGTCCATATTTTATCAAATGGATTTTCTACATTTTTTTCTAGAAAACAAAACTGAAAACTAATAAAGTATGCATAAATGAAGAATGAACAAAAAATCTACTTAAGATAGCATTATATTTTTTAGAAATAATATTCTCATTCCATGCTTAACTGAAACAGATCGTAGTGAAGTCAACACTGTTCACAATTTTATTAAATCTCCAAATATTCATTTTACTCAAATATTCAGCATCATAAACAATATGGACCAATTATTTGTGTGTGTGTGTGTGTGTGTGTGTGTGAGAGAGAGAGAGAGAGAGAGAGAAAGAGAGTGAGAGAGAGAGAGAGGAAGGCAGACAGAGGGACAGATAGGGACAGACAAGCAGGAAATGAGAGAGATGAGAAGCATCAATTCTTCATTGTGACTCTTTAGTTCTTCATTGATTGCTTTCTTATTTGTGCCTTGATGGGGGCTGCAGCAGAGCAAGTGACCCGTTGCTCAAGCCAGCGACCTTGGGCTCAAGCCAGTGACTATGGGTCATGTCTATGATCTCACGCTCAAGCCAGTGACCCCATGCACAAGCTGATGAGTCTTCATTCAAGCCAGATGATCCCTTTCTCAAGCTGGTGACCTCAGGGTTTCAAACCTGGGTCCTCTGTGTCCCAGTTCGACACTCTATCCTCTGTGCCCCCAACTGGTCAAGCAGGACCAATTCTTAAAACACTTTCTTTCCTTCGCTTTTACTCTGAAATACTTCCCTGATTTTTACTTCTATTTCTCTTTTCCATCATTCCTTCGATATCTACTTTGTAAGCATTTGGCCTGGGTAATAAACATTAATATTCTTCACATTTATTCCTAAAAATGTTTTTTTTCTCATCCATTATTTCTCCTTCCACCATCTTATTCATGCACATGACATATTTATTCCATATACAAATAATTCACAAGCGAGTAACTAAGTTCAGACTTCTCCTTTGCTGGCCACACTCTCCTATCTAATTAGCATCTTAACATCTGCCCTTTGATGTCTCAGAGGTGACTCAAAGTCAGCATGTCCACAATGAACTTAGTATCTTCATTCAAAGCACTGCTTTGCTACCAATGTTCCTTCTCTTAGTGAAAGGCATTGCCAATCACTCCAGGCATACAATAAGAAACCTGGGGGTCAAGCGGGACACTTACGTCACTTCATGCCCTACATCCAGTCTATTACCAAGCTCTGTCAATCTTACTTGATATATATGTACCTTAAATCTAAAGCACTGGCAGAGATAACTTCAGAATATGAATTAAACAAAATTCTGGTTTAACTCTCTCAAGAAGAACTAAGTCATTCTAAAAGACCCAAGATAACTAAAATTATACCGCCCGGCTACTAGATGGGCTGTTTAACACTGAGGTTCTGCCTAAAATTTAAATTCTCAAATAGATTACAATTTTGGGACCACAGTGTCTTCATTTGTTAATACATATATATTTTTTTCAATAAAAAGTGTTCTTTTACCCATTTTCAGTATAGGCTATATTGTGATTGAGCAAACAACTCTAAAGTATTAGTGGTTCAAAATGATGAAGATTATTTCCAATTTTTGTTCCATGTACATCTTCGGTGGTCATGATTCTATTATGTATCATTCCTGTCATAGAGCCAAGCAGATGAAGAGTAAGACATTAGAAGGAAAAGTGTGGATCAACATCAAAAGAAAACTCTGGATCAGCCATCAAATATTCGGGAAGTAACACACATATCTCCTGCTCATAACTCATTAGCCAGAGCTACTCAAATGTTCATTCTTCTCATAAAAGGGCCAGAAACAATGTCCCTAAGAAACAAAGAGACTAAAGTATTTACTGAACAGTAGCAATCACTTCTTCATTAACCAAAAGAATTGTTTTCATAAGGAAGAGCTGAAACTTTAAATTTGGGCTCTGTATATACATTCTCGGCTAATAATCTTACTGACAAACATTTTTTGTGCCAGGAATATTATAAGGAAGCCAGTAACTTTTCATAACTTCAATTAAATTATATTTTCAATGACATTTGTTTTCTTAGCTCTTCAAATACTAAGCTTTTAATTAACTATGAACTCGTCAACCTTTCAGACATATACTTATGGTTTCTGAGGTCTGAATTACCATGGCCCACTCCTTGTAAGAATTTATGGAAAGCAGAGTTTGTCCAGAAAGAAACACGTCTTCCTTGGGCTCTGATCATTAATTTGCTACTTCAGAAAGGAGAACCTTCAGAGCTAAGGTCCAATGAAAAGTCTTTAATCCATACCAGTCCCTGTTAGAATAGTCACACCTGGTAAGTGTTGGAAAGACAGATAAGAGCTTTGAAATACTCATGGAGTTCTCTAGTTCCAATTATTCTGCTTTTTATCCATTCTTTTTTCTTTATTGGAAAATCATTTGCCCTTTTAGTGAGGGTCTAGAAGTGGAAGAATTACATTTTCTCAGTAAAATATTTTTATACAAATATAACAAGTCTAAAGGAAAAAATGATGCATTAGGCCTTGGCCGGTTGACTCAGTGGTAGAGTGTCTGCCCGGTGTTTGGAAGTCTTGGGTTTGATTCCCGGCCAGGGTACACAGGAGAAGCACCCATCTGCTTCTCCACCTTTCCCCCTCTCTTTTCTCTGTATCTCTCTCTTCCCCTCCCACAGACAAGGCTCCATTTGAACAAAGTTGGCCCGGGTGCTGAGGATGGCTCCATGGCCTCCACCTCAGACACTAAATGGCTCCAACTGCACGAAGCAATGCCTCAGAGGGGCCCAGCATCACCCCCTGGTGGGCATGCCAGGTGGATCCTGGTCAAGCGAATGCAGGAGTCTGTCTGACTCACACACCCCCCCCACTCAACCCCGCTTTTCACTTTGGAAAAATACTAAAAAAAGAAAAAGAAAAAAGAAATGATGCATAGAATGTCAAAGTAGTTTAGTTTTAGTCAAATTTCCAACCTCCTTAGGATCACATGGAGTAACAACGTCAAGTATGTATTGGTTCTGGGAAACTCTTACTGAGAGACTGTGATAATAGTCATCTACAACTTGGTTTCCAAACTGTGTCATAAAAGTTTCCTTTCCATTCATCATCACGGACACTTCTTGCCATCCATGTGAAAGTTTCCTGACAAGATTTTTAATGCTGTCCTTATGTGGAACAGTGAGTGACTGCAATTCTATACTGCTCACAAAAATTAGCGGATGTTTCAGAAATGAATATGAAGCAATAAAAAATCCCCTAATTTTTGTGAGCAGTATATTATCAGAGTACAGTATGCCCAATTGGCCAAGGACACAGAGACTTTAAATTCTGCACCAAGAAACAAGAGGCACCCATGCCTTTTGCCCATAGCTGTAGCGAAATCATACAATATGACCTGGAAAGTGTAGATGACATCTCATCATAGTATTTCTGCATTGCAATTTCCAAAAGAAACAGCTGTGAGCCCTTCATGTCAATCTGAAGACAGTGCCTTTTTCATAGTGTTCTTTTTAATGAAAGGGAGTATGTAATTGTAATTCCAAGTACACAATAATATTTATTCAACTTTGTGAACCATATAGTATCATGTGTAGCCTTATAAAAAGCACTCACCCATTTCCCAAGGCCCACTGGTAACTATCACTGACATCATCAGAAGGTTTTCTAAACTGAATCTGGATATACTTCTTTTTAGGTTCCATATTCTAAGGGTGTGTTATGCACATAACTACTATGTGTTGACTGACAAGCCTAACAGACAAGGTAACATTTTCCCCACAGAGTATCCCAAATAAAGTATTGGAATATAAAATGACGGCCAGAACTAATGGGTTAACAACTTAGAAGTAAGGTTATAGTCAATTATTAATAATTATTCTTAAATTACTATACAGAGACTTTAAGTATACTGTTTGGGATCTTGCTCTCCTCCTGTTTTTCACAAGTTTAAAATAGCTTGGAAATCAGTTGAGAAAGGGGTTTGGTTCTAAAATAGTGATATGTAGAGAAAAATATCAAAACAGGCTTCTCTTTTACATGGTAGTAACTAATCAATCTAGTATTTGCTATTGAACACTGTAATTGTTATTTTGTTTACATAGGTCATCCTGATGGTTCTTATTTAAAAGACTACACTACTTATTCTAGTAAGATAATAAAAAGCAGAAAAGGTAAATCACATAGGTTAGGTCAAAAATAGGTTATAATTGTAAGTATGTGAAATACAAGTTTATTCTTAAATTATTATTTATTAATTATGGTGCTATTTTCCAATACTGCAAACAGCATTAACCTACTTTGCCCCACCACATATATTTAAAATCTCATGTCTCTAGTTGTGTTCATAAAGTGTTACAACTCTGAAAATCCTGAGTGCTCACAAAGATTCTGAAGCAGCCTTGTTACAATTCACTGCTATTCTCTGTTCAATCAGAGGATAAAGGCAGAGTCATTTGTACCTTTAGGCAAAGTTCTCCTTAGCCCCACTACTTCTGGTTCCATTTGCAGTGGTTTGGTGCACTACCCTGGTTTCTGATTTCTTAAGGATTGACAATCTCAAACAAAAACTCATCTTGTAGGGGCCTCCATCAGCTAATAAGTGGGATTTATTACAGAGAGGCAAGGCTGATACAATATTTGCAAATCAACAAACATGATTCATCACATAAGTAAATAGAGGATAAAAATCACATGATCATCTCAATAGATGTAGAAAAAGTATTTGATAAAATCTAGCACCCATTTATGTTCAAACTCTCTGCAAAGTGGGAATGCAGGAAACATACCTCAATAAAATAAAGGCCATATGTGACAAACCGACAGCCAGCATTATACTCAATGAACAAAAATTAAAAGCCATCCCCTTAAGATTAGGAACAGGACAGGGGTGTCCCATTTCACCACTCTTATTCAACATGGTACTGGAAGTCCTAGCCACAGCAATCAAACAAGAATAAAAGGTGGGGGCGGCTGATGGCAATGGAGTAGGTGGACATTTCAACTTCCACCTCCCAGAATCAAAGTGGATTACAACGTAACTTTAAGAACAATCATCTGGAAAAACCAACTTTGGGCTAAACCAAGGGGAATCTATAACCAAAGATCACCAAAGAAGCCACACTGAGACTGGTAGGAAAAGCAGGAAATGCAGAGAGGGCTGCCCAGCTCCTGGGAGTGAGCAGCAGCCCAGAGGGATTTGCGAGGCGTGAGGGGAGTTTCCCAGAGAGGGTTGAGTTCTCGGCCCCAGGAACAAAGCTCCAGACTGCAGCCCTGGAGCCTAGAAGAGGCATATGGACAGTATTTAGCTGCAATACAAGCTACAATACTGTTTTCAAGAAAGAGACAGATTTCTCAGACCCAGGAGTCTTGAAGGGGCCACGTAGGAAACCTCTTTCACAACCACTCTCCCGGGGCTCCAGGGCATGGGGAGAGATGAGAGGACTGGAGTAGCAGGAACAGAGTGTACTCTAGGAGACACAGGCAGAAACACTTTGAGTGACAGCCAGCATAACCTCAGGGTTGAGACACTCCCCATATCTACAGTGAATATTTTCCCTGGAACCAGCAATACCAACAAACAGAAGCAGGTCATCAGCCAAACAGAACCTCCCCTGCTGCAGTCAGAGCAAAGACTTGCTAGAAGCAGGGAGCCATCAGGGTTACAGTATTGAGTGCTGAGGTCTGAGCTACATCGCCACCCCCACACTGCTGAGAGCTTGCTGGAGATCTGGTGGTGGCAGGATGCTGGAGCACGGTCCCACCAGCGGTGGCGGAAGCTGGAGGATGGCTGTGACTGCAGCCTGGGCGCACAAGCGCAGTCCCACCCGTGGGCTGGAAGATGGGGGCCGGTGCGAGCAAAGACCCGCCCACTGGGGCAAAGGCAGGGGGCCTGCCGCAGCTACAGATGGGGCGCAAGAAAGTGGTCTGCACCATAGCTGCGGGGAAGGCGCACAAGACTGGTCCCACCTGCAGTCCCACTAGCAGGGGCAATGCAAAAGCAAAGGAAACTGGCTGAGTCATGCCGCCGGGTGTGCAAGCCCAGTCCTGCCCTCAGGGCTGAGGCTTGCGTCCATGATGCACAAGCACAGTCCAGCCCATTGGGGCGGGGCGAAGCCCGGGTGACAGGCAGGGTTATGGTTCAGACACGTCAACGCAGTCCTGCCCGTGGTGCCAGGCTGAAGACAGGTGCCGGCCAGGGCTTGCAGCCCAGGTGCATGAGCACAGCACAGCCTGCAGAGATCGTGCAGTGGCCAACGTTGACCAAGGCTTGCAGCCCGCGCACGCAAACACAGTCCCGCCTGTGGAGGCAAGGCAGAAGCTGAAGCAAATGCAGCATTAGGCCAGCACAGGCAACACCCGTGTCCGAACGGCACCAGAGAGGGTGGTGGGCCTGCACAGACATCACACCTAGGGAACACAGAGGCCACACTCATTGGACTCCTGCGGCCACACCCTTCTTATACACAGACAAAATGGGAAGGCAGAGAAATGCAACCCAAATAAATCAACAAGAGAAATCCCCAGAAAGGACCCGAATGAGATGGAAATGACAAGATTACCGGATGCAGAGTTTAAAATAATGATTGTTAGGATGCTCAAACATCTTAGAGTAACAATGGATGGACATAACCAGCATATAAATAAAGAGACAGCAAGTATCAAAAAGGACATTGAAATTTAAAAAAAGAACCAGTCAGAAATGACAAATACAATATTAGAAATGAAGACCACACTAGAAGGAATTGAAAGCAAGATGGATAAAGCTGAGAATGGAATTAGTGATTTAGAGGACAAGATAAACAAAAGCACGGAAACAGAGTAGCAAAAAGAAAAGAAGCTCAAAAAGTCTGAGGAAACTCTAAGAGAGCTCTGTGACAACATGAAGAGAAACAATATCCACATCATAAGGGCTCCTGAAGGAGAAGAGAAAGAACAAGGGATAGAGAATATGACTGAAGAAATCATCACTGAAAACTTCCCTAAATTAATGAAGGAAAAAGTCACACAAATTCAAGAAGCACAGGGAGAATAAGGATGAACCCAAAGAGGCCAACACCAAGATACATCATAATTAAAATACAAAAATTAAAGAGATAAAGAAAAAATACTAAAAGCTGTAAGAGAAAAGCAGTCAAGTACCTACAGAGGAACCCCCATAAGGATGACATCTGGCTTCTCAACAGAGACATTAGAGGCCAAAAGGGAATGGCAAGAAATATTCAAAGAAATGCAAAACAAGAGCCTACAACCAAGACTTCTCTAGCCAGCAAGGCTAACATTTAAATATGAAGGAGAAATAAAAAGCTTCCCAGACAAAACAAAAAAACACCCCAAACAACTCAAAGAATTCATTACAACCAAACAAATGCTATAAGAAATGTTAATGGCCCTGCTGTAAAATGAACAAAGGAGGAGGGAAATCTAGTAAAAGGGAATGTAGATTTAAAGAATAAAATGCCAATAAACGACTATATATCAATATTAACCTTAAATGTAAATGGATTAAATGCTTCAATCAAAAGACATAGGGCAACTGCATGGATAAGAAAACAGGACCCATACATATGCTGCCTACAAGAGACCCACCTCAAAACAAAAGATACACATACTGAAAGTAAAGGGATGAAAAAAAATATTTCATGCAAATGGAAATGAAGAAATCTGGGGTAGCAATACTTATATCTGACAAAATAGACTTTAAAACAAAGAGTATAGTATGGAATAAAGAAGGTCACTACATAATGATAAAGGCAGAAATCCAACAGGAAGATATAACTATTATAAATATCTATGAACCTGATATAGGAGCACCTAAATATATAAAGCAGATTTGATGGACATAAAGAGCAAGATCAACAGCAATACTATAATAGTAGGAGATTTTAATACCCCAAAAACATCACTGGATAGATCCTCAAGAAAGAAAATTAACAAAGAAACAGCAGACTTAAAGGACACACTAGATCAACTGGATTTAATAGATACCTTCAGAACCTTTCACCCTAAAGCAGCAGAACATACATTCTTTTCAAGTGCTCACGGTACATTCTCTAGGATAGACCACATGTTAGGACACAAAACTAGTCTCAATAAATTTAAGAAGATTGAAATCATATCAAGCATCTTCTCTGACCACAATGGCATGAAACTAGAAATCAACTACAATAGAAACACTGGAAAACACTCAAATACTTAGAAACTAAATAGCATGTTATTAAATACCAAATGGATACTTCCTGCTCCTCCCCCTTTCACTCTCTCTCTTTCTTTTTCTCTCTCTCCTCTCTCTAAAATAAATAAATAAAATCTAAAAAGTAAAATTTTCTTTTTTTTCCTAATGAGAGACTCAGAGACAGGAAGGGACAGAGATAAGAAGCATCAAGTCAGTTGCAGCACCTTAGTTGTTCATTGATTGCTTTCTCATTCATGCCTTAATAGGATGGTAGGGTGGTACGGTCATAGCGTGGCAGGGAGGTAGGGTGGTGGGCTGGTGGTGTGGTGGGGCTCCAGCTGAGCCAGTGACCCCTTATTCAAGCCAGTGACCTTGGGCTCAACCAGCATCCAAGGGGTCATGTCAATGATTGCAAACTCAAGCTGGTGATCCTACCCTCAAGCTGGTGAGCCTTCACTCAAGCCAGCAACCTCAGAGTTTCAAACCTGGGTCCTCCCAGGTCGACGCTCTATCCACTGCACCACTACCTGATCAGACCAAAAACAAAACAAAACAAAAGAAAATCAATTTTTAATATCACCTGTTATCAGGTACTTTTTTTAAAAATTTGGCCCTGGCCCATTGGCTCAGTGGTAGAGTATTGGCCCAGGGTATAGAAGTCATGAGTTCGACTCCCAGTCAGGGCACACAGAACAAGCAACCATTTGCTTCTTCGTCCTTCCCCGTCTTCCTTCTTTCTCTCTCTGTCTTCCTCTCCCACAGCTATGGCTTGAATACTTAGAGCAAGTTGGCCTCAGGCACTGAGGATGGCTCCATGGCCTGCCTCAGATGCTGAGATGGCTCAGTTGCCAAGCAACAGAGCAGGGGCCCCACATGGGCAGAGCATTTCCCAGTAGGGGGCTTGCCCGGTGAATCCTGTGCATGCAGGAGCTTGTCTCTCTGCCTCCCAATTCACTAAAAATTTTAAAAATAATAATTTTTAAGTATAAAGCCCCTTTGCTGAGAACCTTACAAAAAGAAATATATTTTAAAATTGATTAGATTTATTACTTGTATTTTATTTTTATTATATTTAAATTCAACTTACTTAAACTGAAAATGAAAACAAATCACCTATTTCTTCCCCTTACTTCCTACCTCTGACAACCACCAATGTGTTTTCTGTATCTATGAGCTTTTTGTTTTATTTTAGATTCTACACATAAGTGAGATTATACAGTATTTTTCTTTCTCTATCCAACTTATTCCACAAAGCAGAATGCCCCAAAATCCATCTACATTGTCACAAATGGTAAAATTTCCTTCTTTTCTATGGCTGAATAATATTCCACCATACATGCATATCCCAATTTCTTTACCCATCTATCCATGGATGAACTCTTAGGCTGTTTCCATATTTTGGCTATTGAAAAACATGCTGCACAGATTCCAAGATGGCAACAGAGCAGGAAGACATTCCAACTGCCACCTCCCAGAACCAAATTGGATCACAACTTAATTTAAGAACAATCATCTTGAAAAACTAACTTTGGACTAAACCAAGAGGAGTCTATAACCAAGGATCACAGAGGAAGCCACACTGAGACTGGTAGGAAGAGCGGAAACACGGAAAGGGCTGCCCCACTCCCAGGAGCGAGCTTTGGCAGAGGTTCTGAAGGGACTTTCACTGCAGGGATGTTAACCCTGACAGGGGAAGATCCTAAGCTCCAGGCCTGACACCCCAGCCTAGTGCCCCAGAGCCTATAAGAGGCGGCCACACAGCATTTGACAATAAAAAGAGCCAAGGTTTCTGTCTGCGAGAAAAAGAGAAAGCGCTCGAAGACGCAGGATCCTTCTTAAAGTGCCAGTGCAGAAAATCTTGTTCACAGCCACTTACCCAGGGCTCCAGTGGAGGGAGGGCTGAGGGGACTAGAGTTGGGGGAGGAGAGTGTGAAGATGGTGGCCCAGGGAGAGACACGGAGGGGGACAGCTATCGGAACCCCTGCACTCAGTCATTCTCTAATACTGCAGTTGCCATCTTTCTTACATGGCGAAGTCCCCTCTGTGAGGCCTCAGCCTGGGGGAAAGCAACTGCCGGCCCCGGGAACCCCTCTTGCCCCACTCTATGGAGACTGGACTTTCTGAGTAGTCAGCAAGGAAACAGGTGGTGTGTCAGTGACTCCGTTTTCTGGTGTTGAGTTTGGAGCTTTCCCCGACACCCTCTGGAGTCTATGACTGGTGCTTGTGCCTCATGGGAGACTCAGGAGAAACTATCCGGACTGTCAGCAGACCACATCTCTGGGTCTCAGAGGCCACACCCTACTGAGGTCTATGAAAACAGTCTGAACAGACCAACACCTGGGGAAGAGGGGCAGAGCCACGCCCACCACCCCTCCTAATCCCTGAATATCCACAGGTTCTAGACTCTACCAGAGGTTTTATTTCACTGTGAGCCCAACAAGCAGCAAGCAGACAGAATCCACATCATAATTAAAATGCCAAAGTTAAGAGACAAAGAAAAAAAACTAAAAGCTGCAAGAGAAAAGCAGTTAATTATCTACAGAGGAGCCCCCATAAGGATGACATGTGACTTCTCAACAGAAACACTGGAGGCTAGAAGGGATTGGCAAGAAATATTCAAAGTAATGCAAAACAATAACCTACAACCAAGACTACTTTATCCAGCAAGGCTATCATTTAAAATCAGAGAAATAAAAAGCTTACCACAGGGAGCAGGGGGGGAAGTCTCAAAGAATTCATGATGATCAAACCAGTACTGCAAAAAATGTTAAGGGGCCTGCAATAAAAAGAGCAAAGGAAAAAAGAAATCAAGAGAAAGAGGATTGTGGATATAAAGAATGAAATGTCAATAAATAAGTACACGTCAATAATAACCCTAAATGTAAATGGATCAAAGGCTGCAATGAAAAGATGTAGGGTAGCTGCATGTATAAGAAAACAGGATGCGTATATATGCTGTCTACAAGAGATCCACCTCAGAACAAAAGATACACATAGACTGATAGTAAAGGGTTGGAAAAAAGTATTTCATGCAAATAGAAATAAAAAAAAGCTGGGGTAGCAATACTTATAGCTGAAAAAATAACCTTTAAAACAAAGGCTATATATAGTAAGGGATAAAGAAGATCACTACATAATGATAAAGGGAACAATCCAACAGGAGGATATAATGTTTGTAAATATTTATACACCTAATAATATAGGAGCACCTAAATATATAAAGCAGATTTTGATGGACATAAAGTGCGAGATTTACAGCAATACTTTAATAGTAGAGGATTTTAATACCCCACTAACATCAATGGATAGATCCACCAGACAGAAAATTAACAAAGAAATGGCCTTACATAACACACTAGATCAGGGGGAGTCAACCTTTTTATACCTTCCACCCACTTTTGTATCTCTGTTAGTAGTAAAATTTTCTAACTGCCCACCAGTTCCACAGTAATGGTGATTTATAAAGTAGGAAAATAACTTTATAAAATTTTTAAAACAGAGTAACAGCAAGTTAAAGAATATAATAATAATTACTTACCAAGTACTTTATGTCAGATTTTTGCTGTTTGGCAGAATAAATCTTTATAAAACAACTTACTATAGTTAAATCTATCTTTTTATTTATACTTTGGTTGCTCCGCCAGCACCCACCATGAAAGCTGGAATGCCTACTAGTGGGCAGTAGGGACCAGGTTGACTACCACTGCACTAGATCAACTGGATTTAATTGATATATTCAGAACCTTTCACATCAAAGCAGCAGAACATACATACTTTCCAAGTGCTCATGGTACATTTTCTAGAATAGACCACACATTAGGACACAAAACAAGTCTTAATAAATTTAAGAAGACTGAAATCATTTCAAGCATCTTATCTGATCACAAAGGCATGAAACTAGAAATCAATTACAATAGAAAAATTGAAAAACATTCAAACACTTGTAGGCTAAATGGCATGTTATTTAATAACAAATGGGTTAACAATGAGATTGAGAAAGAAATAAGAAAACTTCCTTGAAACAAGTGAAAATGAACACACAACAACCCAAAACCTAGGACTGTAAAAAATACAGTCTTTAATAAAAAGGACTGTAAGAAATACAAAGGGGTGTAAGAAAGTACTATGAAGATCTACATGCCAAATTAGACAACCTAGGCAAAAATTAGTAATTTCCTAGAAATATACAATCTTCCAAAACTCAATCTGGAAGAATCATGAAACCTAAACAGATCAATTAAAACAAATGAAATTGAAACAGTTATTAAGAAACTCCCAGCAATCCAAAATCCTAGACCAGATGGCTTCACAGGCGAATTTTACCAAACATTCAAAGAAGAACTAACACCTATTCTCCTCAAACTATTTCAAAAAATTCAAGAGGAGAGAAGACATTTTCAAGCTCATTTTATGAGTCAAGCATTATTCTCATTCCAAAACCAGGTAAAGACACTACAAAGAAAGAAAACTATAGGCCAATATCCCTGTTGAACATAGATGCTAAAATTCTTCACAAAATATTAGCAAACTGGATCCAGCAATACATTAAAAAGATCAGACATCATGATCAAGTAGGATTTATCTGGGGAGGCAAGGCTTTGCGAAGGTACAGTATTTGCAAATCAATAAATGTGATTCATCACATAAAGAAAATAAAGGATAAAAATCACATGATTATATCAATAGATGCAGAAAAAGCATTTGATAAAATCCAGCCCCATTTACAATCAAACCTCTCAGCAAAGTGGGAATACAGGGAACATACCTCAACATAATAAAGGCCATCTATAACAAAACCACAGCCAACATCATACTCAATGGGAAAAATTAAAAGCAATCCCCTTAAAATCAGGAACAAGACAGGGGTGCCCCCTTTTACCACTCTTATTCAACATAGTCCTGGAAGTCCTAGCCACAGCAATAGACAAGAAAAAAAATAAAAGGCATCCAAATTGGAAAGGAAGAAGTAAAACTGTCATTATTTGTTAATGACATGATACTGTACATAGAACACCCTAACATCTCAGTCAAAATCTACTAGACCTGCCTGACCAGGCAGTGGTGCAGTGGATAGAGTGTCGGACTGAAACGTGGAGGACCCAAGTTTGAAACTCTTAGGTCGCCGACTTGAATGAGGGCTCACCACTTTATGCATGGGTTCACTGGCTTGAGCATGGGATTATAGATGTGACCCCATGGTCGCTGGCTTGAGCAAGGGGTCACTCACTCTGCTGTAGCCCCTCGGTCACGGCACATATGGGAGAGCAGTCAATCAGTGAACAACTAAGGTGCCACAACAAAGAGTTGATGCTTCTCATCTCTCTCCCTTCCTGTCTGTCTGTCCCTATCTCTCCCTCTCTCTGAGTCTGTCTCTGTCACATACACACACACACAAATAAAACCACACACACACACACACACACACACACAAACCTACTAGAACTGATGAATGAATTTTGCAAGGTGGCAGGATATAAAATATTTAAAAATCAGTGACATTTTTATATATCAACAATAAACAGTCAGAAAGAGAAATTAAAAAAACAATCCCCTTCACTATTGCAACAACAACAATAAATAAAGTACCTAGGAGTAAATTTAGCCAAGGAGGTAAAAGACTTGTAGTTGGAAAATATAAGACATTGAAAAAAAGATCAAGGAAGATATAAACAACTGGAAGTATATACCAAGCTCATCGATAGGAAGAATAAACATCACTAAAATGTCTACCCAAAGCAAACTATAGATTCAATGCAATTCCTATTAACATATCAATAACATACTTCACAAATATTTCAAAATTTATATAGAACCAAAAAATAACCCAAATAGCCTCAGCAATCTTAAAAATGAAGAACAAAGTTGGAGGTATCACACTTCCTCATATCAAGTTATACTACAAGGCCACTGTAATCATAACAGCTTGGTACTGGCATAAGAACAGGCATATAGATCAATGGAACAGAACAGAGAACCCTGAAATAAACTCATGCCTTTATAGTCAATTGATATTTGACAAAGAGGCAAGAGCATAGAATGGAGCGAAGACAATCTCTTTAATAAATGGTGTTGGGAAGACTGGACAGGTACATGCAAAAAAATGAAACTAGACCACCAACTTACACCATTCACAAAAATAAACTCAAAATGGATAAAAGACTTAAATGTAAGTTATGAAATCATAAAAATCTTGGAAGAAAACATAGACAGTAAACTCTCCAATATCTCTTGTAGCAATATTTTTGCCGATATATCTCCACAGGCAAGTGAAATGAAAGACAAAATAAACAAATAGGACTATATCAAACTAAAAAGCTTTTGCACAACAAAAGATACCATTAACAAAATAAAAAGACAACCCACACAATGGGAGAACATATTCGCCAATATGTCTGATAAGAGGTTAACAACCAATATTTATTTATAAAGAACTTATAATAAAAGTGGACAAAGGAACCTTGCCCAAAGAAAAAATACAGATGGCAACAGGTATATGAAAGGATGTTCAACATCACTAATCATCAGAGAAATGCAAACTAAATCCACAATGAGATACCACCCCTCACACCTGTTAGAATGGCTCTCATTAACAAATCAACATGCAAGTGCTGGTGAGGGTGTGGGGAAAAGGGAACCCTCCTGTACTGCTGGTGGGAATGCAGACTGGTGCAGCCACTGTGTGTGGACAAGTCCTGCCGGGGGTGAGGACAACAGGGACGCAAAGACCTGACTCCGGGGACCAGGTTAAGTGACACAGATCCAATTTATTCAGGAAGTATACTAGCTTATATACATGGGTTCAGCCAATAGGATGTGACAGCGTGTTCCTCAAAGCCAATGGCTGAAAAGATCAGGGAGCTGTGTGGTTAGCGCTAAGTCACTTCCTTATAGCGGGCGAGCTTTCTTCCTGGGTATGCCCAGGAGGCTTCTGGGAGCTGGAGTATTCTCACAGCATTGCATCAGCCACAGCTGCTAGGAATGCACTCTGTGCTCCACCCACAACTGTGGAAATCAGTATGGAACTGCCTTGTGACTCAGCTATCCTACTTCTAAGAATATATCCTAAGAATCCCAAAACACTAATTCAAAGACCATATGCACCCCCATGTTTATTGCAACATTGTTTACAATAGCCAAGATCTGGAAACAGTCCAAGTGTCTGTCAGTGGACAAGTGGATAAAAAAGCGGTGGTATATATACATAATAGAATACTACACGGCCATGAAAAAGAAGGAAATCTTACCTTTTGCAATGGCATGTATAAACCTGGAGATTATGCTAAGTGAAAAAAGCCAGGCAGAGAAAGACAAATATCATATGATCTCACTTATATGTGGAATCTAATGAACATGGTGACCTGAGGAACGGAATAGAGGCAGAGGCAGGATCACAGGGAGCAGAGGGACAGCTGTCAGAGGGAAGGGGAAATAAGGGGATACGATCAGAGAAAGTGAAGGATTAGTGAAGTTATATATACATAACACACAGATACATATAACAAGTCAACAAATCCCAGAGGGAAGGAGGGGCGGGAGTCAGGGGGAGGGGGGCAAAGATGTAATGGGGGTACATTGGGGGTGAGGGTGTTACATTGAGTGGGACACTTGAATCCATGTTAACACAATAAATTTAAATTTTTAATAAAAAATTTTTTATAATTGCTGCAGTAAACATGGGGGTGCAGATAGCTTTTCAAGTCAGCATCCTCATTTTCTTTGGATAAATACCCAGAAGTGGAATTACTGGATCATATGGTAGTTCTATTTTAAATTTTTGAAGTAACTTCGTACTGTTTTTCACAGTGGCTGCACTGATCTGCACTCCTACCAACAGTGCACAAGGTTTCCTTTCTTCCACATCCTCGCCAACATTTGTTATTTCTTGCCTTTTTATAATAGTCATTGTAACAGGGGTGAGGTGATACCTCATTGTATTTGATTTGTATTTCCCTGATGATTAGTGACCTTGAGCATCTTTTCATGTCCCTGTTGGTCACCTGTATGACTTCCTTGGAAAAATTCAGATCTTCTGTCCTTTTTTAAATTAAATTATTTGGTGTTTTTTTTTTCCTATTGAGTTGTATGAGCACTTTATGTATTTTGGGTATTAGCCCCTTATCAGATATGTGATTTGCAAATATTTTTTCCAATTCAGTAAGTTACCTTTACATTCTGTTGATGGTTTTCTTTCCTGTATAGGTTATTCAGTTTGATGTAGTCCCACTTGTTTATTTTAGCTTTACTTGCTTTGGCTTTTGTTGTTGAGTCAAAAAAGGATCTAATTAGATTTATTATTACTTATAATTCATTATTTTAAGTTTTAAAATGTAATACTTTATAATATTTGAGTTAAAAGTCAGATTTTTAAATGTTAAAATTTAAATATACCAAAATCTCTAAGATTTCTTTATAACTAAGACCTGAGCCACTCATCTTGAGTAATATTCAGTAAATCCTGATAGTTTTACTACATTTTCATGTACAATGTACCTTATTTCATTATCTAAGGTCAAATCTTATCACTTGTTCTTGATAAACTTCTGATTAGGAAAAATGATCTGATTTAGTTCAGAAGGACAAAAAAATACCACATATCACTGTCTGCAAGATAGTTTGCACCCCATAGTAATATGCCAGCTACTAAGCAGAAATGCTGACATTTATGAGTGGTCAGAAGGTTAAAAGAGTTTGGAGAAGGGATGTTGGATATGATTCTGGTTTCAAGAACAAACTGGTTGAATAACTAGATTCATTAAAAATTGCTCTTTCCCTTTTGGCCTTAATTCTTAGAAGGTGATATGGCCATTTTGAGAAATAAGAAATTTAGTCAACTTAGATAAGAATATAAACATCACTGGAAGTCAGTAGGTTCTCTGACCGAAGTTATGGGACATGGAAACTAGTTACTAGTAGAGTGATAATGGGCAGTTTTCTCAGGGTTTATACTTGGAAGTGTTTGTGCCTACAGTGACAAGACTAAAAGAATACCTGATTACCTTGACTCCAATTTATTTTCATTTAGTTCTTCCCCCCCATTGGAATACTGACCTCAATGAAATTTTAACACTGGTATATTGTGACCCGAAACTTTAAGTCTTTATTACAAGGAAAAGACAAAGTGTCTGAAATGTCTGAACCAAATAAAATTGCCAGTTTTGTATGTCAAAAATGGTTGTCTATCAGCAATTTTATATGGTTCATTCTAAAACAATGAGAAAGTTCTTCCACACTGTATCAGAGTCCAGCATGGCTCTATCCTTCACACTGTTATGTCTCATATGCCCATACTTACTAAAATCCAGCAGCACTGAATCCTGGATTTATTAGCGCTCGTGATGGTTCACTTCTTGGTCTAGTTTACCTGTATCTATAAATATACTATTCCTTTATTTTTAAAAAAGTAGTGCTGAAACCAGTATTTACCAGAAAAGAATTCACTCTGTATTCAGGTTCTGCAGTGTTTTTGGAAATGTTTAGCTATGGCATGTAGGTTAGCTAAAATCTTTCATCACCCAAGCCTTTTCCCTAACCACATCTAAAATGACTAGACGGTTCCCTTGCCCAGAAGCTGCATTCTTGATTGAGTACAACGCTGCTTGGAAAAGCACTTGACAGCTGGCAGAGAAATATCCCAGGTAAGTGGTAGTTTCAATGCAGAATCTGCAGATTATACTCAGCATCTATCAACAAAATAAGGATTAGATTACCTAAAGCCTGAATTTAGCCCCTTACTGACCTGGTTAGCCTGATACTGCTAGCAAGCAATACAAAACACTTTGGAGCCCTTTAGCAAAGCCTATTCCCCTGAGCACAGGTGCGATCGGTTTTAATTCCGAGGCAATTTCCACTCAACTACTTTAAAGGGGTTTGCCAGATGAGAGACCATGGAATGTAAAATAAATTCTAAGAATACCAGTTTGTGGCTTAGAATCTCGAGGGTGCAGAAAGAACTAAGAATGTGAAATTGTTTAGAAATGAAGAGAAATCCAGAGTACAAAATAGGTTAACAGTCTTTTAAAAAGGGACAAGTTATGTGACTATTAACTGCGGTGAAGGGAGCGAAGCAATTCGAATGGCGGAGAAATTCAGTGATAGCATCAGAAGCTATCAACAGTATTCAAGACCTCTAATGGTTCTGCTAGCACTTTCTTGAAACATCTATTACTTCATGTTATTCTTCTCAAGTCTACTAACCTTGACTTTCAGCCCTCCAACAGTGACCCCTTCACCTCCTCACTGAAAGTGACTCTTCCAAAGCTTCAGTGTTCTGTCCCCTGCCCACTGACATTTAGGGCTAGCTCTCCACAAGATCATCTCAGATTTCACCCTTTGACTTCTGCTAATGCCCACTGGGCAATGCTTAATGTTGTTTCCTACTATGACCCATTTCCAAAACATTATCACCAGGCTCCAGGAAATACAAGTTGTATAACTTGGCTCACAGGTTAACTGCCCTTTGCAATCCCCTTTAGTCCCCTATTTGAGCCCTCCTGTGTTCCCCAAAGCAGCTGTTCCTCACTTATTGCACTTGCTGACTCCCTGACCTGCCTATAACCCTAGATGTAATCTCCTCAGTCTAAGCAGCATTCCCACATTCCAAACTCCAAAACTCATTTCATCTGGCATGAGGAATAGATGTTTTGCTTCTCAAGGTAACCCCTCTGACCTAACCAAGGAGATTCCATCCTAATTTTAAAATCAACCACCTACATCCACTCATCCATCAACTTATCCCCTTCTGCTTCAAAGATGCACTCAGCTTCTCAATGTTGGGATGGGGCAACTTGACTTTGCTCAGTCCCATACATCTAGTATTTCTCAAGCTATCCCCAGGCCACATCTGTCAGCTGAAAGTGCCTCTGAAAAACAAAGTTGCTCTAAATGTAATGTGGAATCCTAGAGTGGATCCTGGAACAGATAAACAATAGTAGTGGAAAGTCTGGTGAAATCCAAATGAAGTCTAGAGTTAACAGTAATCAACCAATGTTGACTTGTTAGTTTTGAAAAATGTACTATAATATGTTAACATTGGGGGGAAATGGTTAAGGAAGGGTTCTACAGGAACTCTGAACTATCTTTGCAACTTTTGTGTAAGCCTAGAAAAACAAAACATAGCAAGCAGCAGTTTCTTGGGCTCCAGACCTACTAAATCTCAATTCCTGGAGCTGAATCTATCGATACATCTACATCTACATTTCATTTCCTTTCTTCCTCCCTCCATCCCTCCCTTCCTCCCTTGATTTCTTTCTTTCTTTTTTTTTTTTTTTTTTTTTTGGATCTACATTTCTAGTAGCCCCAAATGATTCTCCTGCAGACTCAAATGTGAAAACCTAGTGTTTCCATCCCCTTTCCCTTCCATGCCCAAACACCCCTCCTCTTTGCTTTACCTCCACTTTGCCTTAGCCTGATTTAACCCTTTAGATCTCTGAACCCTAAGACATGGGCATCACTATTACTGCCCTTTCACAGATGAGAAAACTGAGGTATTAACAGGTTACTATGTCCAGGATCACACGGCCCTTAAATGCTGGAACTGGAATTAGACTTCGGTCAGTCCGGCTTCCAAGTCTATGCACATAACCATTCTACTGCCTCTCAATCATGGTTCCTTCCACGACACACTCAAGAGCTCTGTAAATCACTACAGCATTATTACCAGTAATACTCCAGGCCCACCTATTTCTCCAACAGTCTAAGTCCCAACAGTACCTTTTTTCCAGCTTGTGACTTTGCCCTTTCCTCTCTTTACCCTTGGGGGGGAATGAGCAATGAGAAAGCACTGGGAATTTGTGCCAATAGATCCTGTACAGGTGAGGTAGAGGCTCTGCCAGGATCCAGCTCAACTGCTGTATTCTCTCCTCTCCTCCCAACTGTCCTGACCTGTAAACCAATCTCATGTTCCCAGCACTCACTTTGCCATTGAATTGTATACTCTCATACTGGATTTGTCTTATCTCCCTCAAACACCATTGTAAGCTCCTAATTACCTATCTTTTCCCATACTTAGGCCTCAGCCCATTGCTGGAAAACAGATACACCAGGCATTCATATGAGGTGGTTGTGGATTGGTAGCTAGCCTGCATCTCACCCAGCAGCAGCCAGTAAGAAAGTACTCTCCTATTTACTAAGCATCTGTCCAGACAGATAAGGGAGGTGCCACCTCTAAATCAATGTATATATATCATCTGGATTCCCTGACTTGTATTTACAGCCTAGCTGGTGAATAAGTGATTTGGGGAGTTCTTGCTCCCCAATGAGACACACACACACCACCACCAACATCTACTCCAACAGGTTTGACAGAGAGCAGTGATTTTCAACTGATGTGCCCCAAGAATGTTTAAAACATTCAGTACCTGATTGTTTAGTCAGGGGCACTGACCTTTTTCCTTAGACTGTCAAATAATGACAACAGACAACACAATAGCCATCCAGTGTGAATGCCCTGTCTTGAACCATAAATGTATAAGTCATATAACAGAGCTGCATCTTATTTGTCATGTGGCATAATAAGGTTGTGTTTAATTGGTTAATTCTTGTTACTAGAAATCCTTATATACAGGTATAGGCACTTGGTTTTTAAAAAGTCACTTAGGAGCAAAAAAGTAATTACTATTGGCATTTTTCTGGGTAACAATCAAAATTATACTTTTTTTTTGGTCAAATCAGCAAAAAATATATTCTGTGTGTCGCAGAATTTTTGTAATTAGTTTATGTGCGCCATAAGAAGAATAAGATTGAAAACTGCTGTTATAGACAGAGCTGGTAAAACACAACACAGTCTTAGGCAATGCCTCTGTTCTTTTGGTGATAGAGACAGAGAGAGAGAGGGACAGACAGGAAGGGAGAGAGATGAGAAGCATCAATTCTTCATTGCAGCACCATAGCTGTTCGTTGATTGCTTTCTCATATGTGCCTTGACAGGGGGGTGGGCTACAGCAGACCAAGTGACCCCTTGCTCAAACCAGATGAGCCCATGCGCAAGCTGGCAACCTTGGGGTTTTGAACCTGGGTCCTCTGCATCCCAATCCAATGCTCTATCCACTGTACCACTGCCTGGCCAGGCGCAATGCCTCTGTTCTTATGTGTATTTCCCTTCATTTCATCACATGAATTATGAAACAATAACAAAATCAGCAGGAGAAACCTATGAAGTATATCAAGTAAAGAAACTTTTCATTAGTTCTGTTTCTGGTCATTGAAATTTGCTTTTCTTATTAATAAAAACATTACCCTTTGTGTTTCAAGTACATCTGAGAAATCTGATAATTAAGTTAGAACTAGTATCTCCTCAGATACTCTCAGAAATGCAACCAAGTTAAAAATTAAGAAAGTATATATAAATTAAAAAGTTTCCCTTAAAGAAGGCAATAAGAAACACAAAATAAAATGCACATGAGCTGAGCCCCTTTGAGAAGTTTTGGGACAGCTATTCCCTTGAAAGAGCCCTTTCCCCTCTCTCCAATTTGCCCCAGGACAGGTCTTCAGCATCAAAAATGTAAACAGAAGTAACATTGCAAAGCTACCAAACAAAACAACCCCCTTCCCTCACTCAGGGCTGTGGCCTGCTACACATGCGTGACAGGGACACCTACTTGTGGCAGGCAGCTGCCGTGGCCCAGTGGCCCAGTCTTGTCTGTGAGCACTGCGCTTGCCTTGGCATAGTCCCAAGTGGCCATGCTGCTGCCGTTCTTGTGGCTCTGTTGCCAGCGACAGCAATAGCAGCTGGTGAATTGCTGCCACAACTCCACAGTCTTGCTGGACCAAATCCTGATGCCAGACATGATACCCACTAGGAGGCACATGAAGTACTTGAGCATGAGCTCCCAGTACTCCAGCTTGGTGCGTGGCTGGCTGGAGTCTTGGCCTGGGCACACGCAGGTGAGCGCAGCCTCCCAGCTCTCACAATAGTGCTGCTCAGGTAGCAGGCCATAACAATGCTGGCTGGCACTGTGTAGAGCAGCATGAAGATGCCAATTTGGATCATGAGCTTCTCCAGCTTGTCCGTCTTGGTGGCACCCTGCTTGATGACTCTACAGATGCAAAAAAGCAACTCGAACCCTGCCAGGAGGAAAAGCGTGCCCATGAGCAGGTAGAGCACCAGAGGGCCCAGCATCAAGCCAGGCAGTGAGTTCAGGTTCTGCTTGCCCACGTAGCATATGCCAGCCACTGGATCCTCATCCATGGAGCTCAGTGCCACTTGACGCTGGGGATGAGCCAGATGGGAGTACTGTGTATAGCCCACGATGGCCTCATTGCCCCACTTCATGCAAATAACCAGGTGAGCGACAGGATGACCCACCAGATGGAACTGGCTATGCGGAAGTAGGCGGAAGTACACCAGCAGGAAGACAACAGTCTGCAGCGCAGGGCCCTTCCTCTCACAGTGAATGTGGCTGTTGTGTTCACACCCAAATGTACCGGGAAGGGCAAAGACGCACAAGTAGCAAGCTGACAGGAAGATGATGGGCACTCAGAGTAATGGAAGCGTTCCACATATCTATCAGGAAGGTGGCCACCGTGGTGGAAGTGGAGATAAAGTATGGCACTGACCACAGGCCGACCATAAGGTGGCTAACGTGTGCTCATCCAGGCTGGAGGAGGGCTGGTAGCAGGGCACCGCGCAGTTGGGTACCTGGCCCGTCTGTACCTTGTTGTAGAGCGGGTGCAGCTACTTCAGGATGGGCACCAATGATTCGCGGGGCTTTCACACCAATGGGGCCCCAGTGGAGCCCGCGCCTCCCACGCCTTCCCAGGACGGCGCCCCCTGTCGGGCCTGACCTGGAAGAGTCTAGGGGGCACTGAGGTGGTCTTGCTGCAGTTGTAATCCATGCAGAGGACCTTGGCGTCTCCAGCACAGGGAGGCGGTTGCATTTCATGCGCTCCGGCCAGGCTAAGTTGTGCTGCAGCACGAGTGGAGAGCAGCAGGGCGGCAGAGGCTTATGATAGTCGGGTAAGCAGATGGGCGTGTACATGGAGCACAGGAACAAGAACAGGTCCGGAGAACAGTGGCTCTCCACCAGCGGCCAGAACTGGTGCAACTCCAGGCCCGCCTTGTCCTGCGTGTTGTGGTGGAACTCACTGGTTGGGCATGTGCGTCAGGTTGTAGCCTATGCCCCGGCACATTGGTACAATGATCCCTGGCATCCCGGGGCCTTGGAGGCAGCCACTGCCTGGCTTGCCAGCTGCGCCAGGAGCAGCAGCTGCAGCGGCGCAGAAGAGTCAGGCTGAGCCATAACCCCTCCCTCCTCGCCTCGCATAGCCCGCGCACGGCACCAACGCAGACAGGGGAAACCTGGGCCAGGGCTGCCCTCTCCGCTGACTTGTGTGTGCCACCGGGCCTAGCAACCTGTTGGCTCTTCTTCTCTTCAAGAAATCCGCCCCAAGATAAACTGTCTCAGGAAGGGCTGCCTCCCTTGGCCCTTAGCTCTTTGCTGGATAGAGTTGAGGAGGGGCAGTTAGGGCAGTAGCGGGGCGGGGGGCAAGGGGGTCTATCATGCCCCGGGCGCCACTTGCAGAGAGGCGCCAAATGGTCTCCAAGACAAACAAGAAACATGTAGTAGAAGGGGTGGGGGGGAGCCAATCAAGTATCCCGCCTGGGGCGCCAGTTAAGTTCCCTAAGCCACTGAGTTAGGGCTCCGATTCTAGGGAAAGTATTCTTTAAAAAATGAAGAAAAATTACAACTACTCCCAGTTAGAGGGGAGTCAACGTCTCAGTCCCAGCAAGCGGTCTCCAAACCTCCAGATTAAGCTCTCCATTCTCTTCTCTCCCCTCCACCTCTTGAAACCAAACTGCTGACACCCCGCCCCACCCTACCCCGCCTCCCTTACCACTGGGCCCTCCAGGCTGGACCGCGGGGTCAAACAGATCAGCCCCCTCCAGAACAGTACGAAGGACCAGGGGGAACGGGGAGCAGGGAAGGCGCGGGCTCTCACCTCCGCGGATCCAGAGAGAAGATATTCTGCAGCTAGCCTGGGTTCTCCATCCCTGGGACACTCCACTCAGAAACGCGGCTCAGAGCCAAGCTGGCAGCTGGAAAATTTGGCAACAGACTGGGTATCCGAGGAGGCCGCACATGGCAGCAGGTGGAGACGAAGTCTCAGAGAGACGGTCTGAAAGCCATCGCCAGAAGCCAGTCACTCACTCTCTCCTCCTCACATGATGCGGGTGGGGCAAGGCAGAGGCAGGCCTTGCGTTCCTCCGGGGTCCTGAAGCCGCCTGTAGGGCGAATGCGCCTGCAGCATCTAGGCGAGAGGAAGGTGGTGTGTGGTGACCGGGAAACTCCGCTCCTCACAGCACCACGAACAGGCGGCGCTGGGCTCGCGCCTGTCACCATGTCCCGGCAGCCACTTGCATACTCCCCTGTAGGGGTCTCCTTGCTCCAGTCAACTCCTGGGGGCGGTGGCAGCGCTCAGGAGACTCTGGGCTCGGCTCCTCCTAATACTCGCACCTTTTAGCCTACCTCCACTTGGCACTAAAGGGTGCCCGGAGGTAAAGGCGGCTGCAGCAGCGGAGGAGTCAGGGCTGCAATTCCACTACCCTCTCCAGCTCTCCCCTGGCACTGGCTTTTAATGCCCCCTGGGAGGCGCCCCCTCGAACTAAGGCTCCGCCGTAGGCTGTCCGCTGGCTCTCAGAGCTTCCCAGCTCACTGCCCCTAGAGCTTAGCCTCCCCTCCCGGTGCCCTCTGGTCCCACCCTGAGCCGACCCCCGAGCAACTCCGGCCAATCGTGGGCCGGGAAGCGATGAGGGCAGGGTGAATGCTAATCAAGCCTTCTTGAGACCTGAGATGGAAAACCCTATGTACTGGTTCCAAGGAGTTTCCTGATGTTGCCCACGGGTATTGGGCTCAGTTTCCTGTAATGTTTTAGCTTATGAACTTTTGCTCCGAGGGTCCCTATCAGATCTCCTCTCTGAAGCTAAACATTCTTACAGAGTCCAGCATTTGTTTAAAAGAACTGCTTCAAGAATCAATCTTAACAGTGCTACCTGTCTCTTCTCTGTGCTGTCTCACATCACGTGAGCTCAGGTAGAGAGAAAAGCAAATGCTTACTGATCCTGACCGACAGCGCTTTAATAGTGCACACCTTAATACAAGATCTCAGATCCTTGCTACAATTCTATGAGGCAGGTATTCCATACAGAGAAGAAACAGAGGTTTAGGAACTTAACCAAGGTATCCGAGCTAATGATAAATCCTCCAGAAAAACCTCAACCTAGATCATCTTGTTCCCTGCGGTATTCCGAGTGCCTAACACATAGTACACGCTCAAATGGCAAATCCGATTTCGAACCCAGGGAGTTGGGCCTCAGCATCAACAATTTTTTTTTATTTTATTTATTTATTTTTTACAGAGACAGTGAGTCAGAGAAAGGGATAGACAGGGAAAGACAGACAGGAAGGGAGAGAGATGAGAAGCATCAATCATTAGTTTTTCATTGCGCATTGCAACACCTTAGTTGTTCATTGATTGCTTTCTCATATGTGCTTTGACCGCCGGCCTTCAGCAGACCAAGTAACCCCTTGCTGGGGCCAGTGACCTTGGGTTCAAGGTGGGGGGTTTTGCTCAAATCATATGAGCCCGCGCTCAAGCTGGGGACCTCGGGTCTCGAACCTGGGTTTTCCGCATCCCAGTCCGACGCTCTATCCACTGCGCCACCACCTGGTCAGGCAGGATCAACAATTTTAACCACACTCGCATGTACAATAGGTATCTCCAAGGCTTCAACCTTTTTTTTTTTTTTTTTTTTTTTTTTGCATTTCATAGCAAAATCGTATGGTTGTGGCAAGTTATATTTTCCGTCTTTGCAAGACTCAAGAGATGTTAATCCTTTAAAACCCTAGGCAGTTCCCAGCAAAGAGAGAAGCAAAGCTGGCTCCCGGCTCTTTAATGGGCAGGGTGCTGGGACCCCTGGGGACTGCAGTTTGCATAGCTGCACCCGCCAGCCGAGGAGGTCGGGGGCAGAAGGAGCAGCCGCTGTCCGCGGAAGGCCTGCTGGGCGCCCTGACTCTGGGGCACACAGTGGCGCTCTCAGATAGGTTTTTATGCTGCAAAGTTTTACATGTCCTAAAAACATCTCTATCTACACTGTTCTAATTAGGTTGGAACACTGAGGTGTTTAGCGTACTTGAGATTTATTCACATGCTTAGAAAGAGGGTCTGAATTGTTTCCCACTCCCCCACCTCTTCCTTCTGGGAAGGAGGTGAAAAAAGGTTGGAGGCCCAGGGAAATTGAAGGATTCAGGACCGGACTCAAGGGGAGAGATAGGCTGCGGTTATTATTCTTGTCCCCTGAATTCCGTTTTGTACAGATTAAGAGGCTAAAAATGGCAGACGAACCCTCTCCCTCCCTCTTACCAACAAGGCTTTGTGAGTGTCCCGCAGATCAGTTATTTTGTGCTCACTCTCTTAAAGATGGCCACTGCTCTCAGGTTTACAGCTAACTGCCTTTATGCCCGGGAAGGGGCTTGGTTATGCTAATATGTGTTGGGGGAGGGCTTTTGCTCCCTCAAAAAGTTTTAAAAGGAGGAGCTAGGGCGCCATTTTGGGGAGGCGAGACCACTTTCTTCTAAGCTGAGAGGAGGACCTCATGTTATAGCAGGGTAGAGAGGCCACATGGCGGAGAGGAGCCAGCCAAACTGGCAGAATGCTGAAGGAGAAGCCAGTTTGTGCAGGAGAAGGAGATGGGGAACAGAGGCGAGTAAGTCTGGTGAGGGACTTTGATTCTAGGAAAAAACCAGAAAAAGTCAGTGGCCTTGAAAGTCCTGAATGGAAAGTGCCCCCCCTCCCCCCAGTGTGTATTTTCTCACCCGCAGGTTGTGAGCAGGAATAAAGGAAAATGGCTCACCAGTTTTTGGCTCCACTGTTTTCTTTATGATCTGTCCAAATTAAATTCGAACCTAAACCTGCATGGGCCAGGCGGCTGTGATGGTGGCTGTGGCTACTGGCTGTACAGTGAGAAATAACAAAGAATATGTGTATTAACCTCAGCCTCAGAGTTAAAAGGAATAAATATCAATAGCATCACAAACATTAAAACTACTGATAAATATGGTTTACATGTACATTAAGTCTTTTATTCCCTGGAATTCTACAGTTGTCCATATTTTATCTTTTGTTTTTTTGGAAATACTTGGCACTTTGGGTCAGCAAACTTCCCAGGGTTGAAAGTAGTGGGAGTTGAAAAGCCATGAAATAACAGTCAAAAAGAAAGGGAAACACAGTGAAAAGTATGTGCAGACTGTGAACATGCCAGGGGAGGGCGATCTAATTCTGTGTCCTTCATGCAACGCATATATTATTGGGGGTGGACAATGTTGGCTAATAATAAAAATTATTTGAAGTTGGAGAATGTTAATCACTCTCGCTGGAACTTATGAAGAATACTTGTGTTATTTCACATGGTTCTGACTCAAACAATGTTATCTACTGGTTTGTAAACCTCTCTCTGCTTAATCAATAGCAAAATGTTATTTTTGCTTGATTAGTAATAACAGCATAAAACTTTGTCAAAAGAGACTTAGTTTTCATTGTATAGTTTTTTGTATCATTTGAATTTTTGCTTTTTTTACATATATTTAAAGACAGTTTAAAATATGGTGATTGTTTAACAGGTATTAGGCACGGTGTTAAATAATTTGTTTATGTTAACTCATTTAATCCTCACAACAGATAAAACTGGCACTGTAATGACTGGCTTGAAGTAACTTAGTCATTGAAAAGGATAGAAATCAAAATTTTCTCCTGAGTCATAATTTATTATCCAACAAACTAGAAAACACTAAATTATTTTTAAGATGCATTCTAAACACCAAACATTGGCAAACATTCTAGTCATTAATTTTTCCAAATAGTTTTCCATCCATCCATTCAATAAACACCAATTTCTGAGTTAAAGACACTACTGCTATATTAGACATGTTTCTACAAAGCCAAATTCATGAAATTAAATTGTTATCCAGGGTATATTTATTAATTGATGAAAATACAGATGATGATGCTAACTGGCTACCCCATTTAGTAAATGCATGACATTTCAAAAGTTTTGAAGTATTGGTTTTGGATTCTGTCTTCAGGGAATAGTGACAGTGTTTTCATTCTTACTAGACTTGTGTTGATTTATACATGTATTATTCTGTTGAGACATTGGAACAGTCTTGATTAGATGCCTTCAATAAAGTTATGAAATAAATGGATGAATGAATGATAACTGAGATTAACTTTTTAAACTTTAGCAACTGGCATTGAATCCTTGAGTACAGCTTACCTTATGAACTGTATCTGAGGTTGGTCATACACTGTTAAATGCAGCATGAGTCCAAACCTTGGCTCTTCCTTAACCAGTTGTGCCACGTTAGGCAAGTCACCTAACAGCTCCGAGTCCTCTTTCCTCATCTGTAAATGGAGCTACAAATAGTTGTCTACCTCATAGAGTTGCACTGAGGGGTAAATAAATTGGTATGGTAAAAGGCATAGAACCATGTTTAGCACCTGGTAAATCTATATAGGTTTTAGTTTAAGTTTTGTTTTGTTTGTAAGAGAGACAGAGAGAGACAGAGACAGAGAGATGGACAGATAGGGACAGAAAGACAGGAAGGGAGAGAGATGAGAAGTATCAATTTTTCACTGCAGTCCCTTAGTTGTTTATTGATTGCTTTCTCATATGTGCCTTGACTGGAGGTCTCCAGCCAAGCCAGTGATCCCTTGCTTAAGCCAGCAATCTTCGAGGTCAAGCCAGCGACCTTGGGCTTCAAGCCAGAGACCTTTGGGCTCAAGTCAGTGACCACGGGATCATGTTTATGATCCCACGCTCAAGCCAGTGACCCCGCACTAAAGCTGGTGAGCCCACACTCAAGCCAGAGACCTAGGGGTTTTGAACCCAGACCAATGCTGATGAATTACAGGTGAAGGAGCACAATATCCTAATTAGACACAAGTTTAGTTCCAGGTTTGTAAAAAAGAGTCTCTAAATTCTGTAAGAGGCGAGGAGTATCTGCTCAATGGAACACAGTATAGTGGGAAGAACACTGACTAGTTCATGGACAATCTTGGATTCAAGTCTCATCGTGTGAGCCAGCTGTGTGCCCTTGGGCACAACACTCAAGTCTCTCTGGACTTAATTTTCCTCGATTATAGAATGAGGGGATTCAACTAGAGAGTCCTGTGGTAACTTTTTGCCTGTAACATTCAATGAATTCTGTGTTTTTGCTAGTTATTTCAAAACATCTACTACCTGAATTCCTGGGAAGAAATAGTTGGTGCTTTAAAGAGTGCCTTTACCTCTAGAGTGGGGCTGGAGAGAAAACTCTCCCCTTTAAAAAGATCCTCTAGTTTTTAGAAAACAAATGTTATCTTTTTCCAAAAACAGAATCCACATTAGGCTTTAATTACCAAAAATAAATCCCTGCTGTAACTATTAAGTGACAGTTCTTGCACCCTGAGCTCTTTTGGTTTGGGGATGCATTCCTAGAGCTCCCTCTGTCTTGCCTTCTATCGATTTGACAGCGGCATTGCTGAACATTGGCGCTGGGACAGTTTCTCGCCAAGAGATGAGAATAAATGGGTGGGGCGACCGCTTCTGCTGCATGGTGTCTTCGGGAGGAAAAAAAATATTGTCTCAGTGAGTAATGTAGTAGGAGGAACTATTCAGGCGAATCTCAGTCTGAAATTTCTTCCAACCCCTCTTCGCCATGCAGAAGGAAAAAGCAGTCGCCATGTGGGGCTTAGGGACGCATGCAGTCTTGCTCAATTGGACTCACTTCGCTTATTGTCTGGTCTGCTAAATACTTCTCCAACAGTTGTGATTCTTAGAACTTTGTGGACTCAAACTCATTTCTTCAGCTCTGCCTCTTACTTTCTCTTGCTGAATTTTCACTTTCTAACCCCAAGTGGGAGATCTGCTTCTCATTTTACAATTCATTACAGAATCACCACTATTGAATGGCTACCATGTATTGGGAGGACAGATTACTTCTCACTGCTCAGGGTTGACAAACTCTATCAATAGCAACAAATAGCATGACAAGGCCCTGTTCAACAGAATTTATTTGCAAGGTTAAAAAAAACAACACAGAAAAAAAAAAAACCCTTGAGGTTCATATAATTCATGGAGGGTATAAAATCTTAGACAAAAATGGCATACAACAAGTAGGAGAATAACAGCAGTGAAATTAATAAAATAGTATTTTCAAGAAAACCCCTCACCTAACCAAGCTGTGACACAGTGGATAGAGCGTTGGCCTGGGACGCTGATGACACAGGTTTAAAACCCTGAGGTCACTGGCTTGAACGAAGGCTCATCCAGCTTGAGTGAAGGCTCACCAGCTTTTGTGCAGGCTTGTCAGCTTGAGCATGGGATCATAGACATGGCCCCATGGTCGCTGGCTTGAGCCCAAAGATTACTGGCTTGAAGCCTAAGGTCGCTGCTTGAATCCAAGGTTGCTGCTGACTTGAAGCCCAAGATCTCTGGCTTGGACCCAGGGTCGCTGGTTTGACTGGAGCCCCACAGTCAAGGGAGATATGAGAAAGCAATCAATGAACAACTAAGGAGCCACAATGAAGAACTGATGATTCTCATCTCTCTCCCTTCCTGTCTGTCCCTGTCTATCTGTCCCTCCATCTCTTTCTCTCTTGCTTAAAAAAAAGAGAAGAAAAAGAAAACTTCTCCTGCACCTTCTTTAATACCATATCTCATGTCATATATGATCACATACCTCTGCTTTCTCCACATCATTATAATATACAAGAATGTTCTGATGTCTTTGTTAAGCTTGAAAAAATCACAGCAACATTTA
Organism: Saccopteryx leptura; assembly: GCF_036850995.1. Lineage (NCBI taxonomy): Eukaryota > Metazoa > Chordata > Mammalia > Chiroptera > Emballonuridae > Saccopteryx > Saccopteryx leptura. The sequence continues at coordinate 241,760,692 of NC_089503.1, forward strand.
TAACAAATAATACGTTCAGTTGTACCAATAGGAAACCTGAAGGTCATGCCAGATAAATTATTTGGTTATTGTTTGTTTATTTAGCCCATTTTTAAATATTTTTTTAATTATTCATTTTTAGAGAGAGAGAGAGAGAGAGAGAGAGAGAGAGAGAAGGGACAGAGGGAGGGGCAGGAAGCATCAACTCCCATATGTGCTTTGACCAGGCAAACCTGGTTTTCGAACCTGTGATCTCATCATTCTAGGTCAGCGTTTTATCCACTGTACCACCACAGGTTAGGCTACATAGGTTATTTGGTTAAAACAAGTCACAAGTGTGGCATGTTTCTCAGAGTGGTGTTGCACTCACTAAGCTGCTTTCATGTGCTCAGTGATTCCTCGGTTGTCACTACAAAGGGAAACCCAGTGTAGTAAACACCATATCTGTTCTCCTTCCGCCATTCCTACTCACACTCTAGCTAGGGGATGCTTTTGTTGGCTTCAAAACCCTTCTGCACATACTGGCTAGGCTGCGTCATGGCTTGCTGTCCAAGGCACTCTGCACAGGTGGTTTACTGTTTAAGTACATCAGGAACTGGTCAAGCAATGGTTGCACTTTTTTATTTTATTCAAAGACTTTGTTTTTAGGGCAGTTTTAGGTTTGTAGAAAATTGAGCAGATAGCACAGAATATCTCCTCCTTCTCCCACTCACAGTTCCCCCTTTTAGTAACAACTTAAATTTAGTGTGGTACACTTTTTATAATGAATGACCATGTTATTATTAACAAAAGTCCGTATTTTACATTAGCATTTACTCTTTGTGTTGTACGGTTCTATAGGTTTTGACAAACACCGTCATGCATCTGCCATTACTGTACAGAATAGCTTCACTTCCATAAAAATTTCCTGTGCTTCCCTTTCTCATCCCTTCCCTACCCCTCACTCCAACCCCTAGCAATCACTGATCTTTTTATTCTATAATTGTGCCTTTTCCAGAATGATATACAGTTGGAATCATACAACTATGGGGTCTTTCAGACTGGCTTCCTTCACTTTAGCAATATGCAATTAATGTTTCTTCATGTCCTTTTGTGGCCTGATACCACATTTTTTAAAAAATGATTTTTTTAGCGCAATTTTAGGTTTATAGCAAAATGAACAGAAAATACAGATTTCCCATATACCCTCCCACCCCTGCCACTTGCACAGCCTTACCTATTACCGACACCTCACACCAGAATGGTACGTTTGTTACAACAGATGAACCTACATTGACACATTATTATCACTCCAAGATCATAGTTTACATTCGAGTTCACTGTTGGTGTTGTATATTCTATGGGTTTGGATAAATGTATGAGACATGTATCATATGGAACAGTTTCACTGCCTTAAAAGCCCTTTGTGCTCCACCTCTTCATCTCTCCCTTCCCCAACATCCAGGAACCCTGGTCTTTTTTATTTTTAGAGAAAGACAGGAAGGGAGAGTGATGAGAAGCATCAACTCTTAGTTGTGTCACTTTAGTTGTTTATAGATTGCTTCTCATATGTGCCTTGAAAGTATAGGTAAAGATTCAGGAAGCATGTAAAGAAGAATTTTTTTTAAAATCCTTTATTGATTTTACAGAGACAGGAGAGAAAGAGGAGCATGGAATGGGAAGTAACAACTCAGAGTTGCTTCATGCTAGTTGTTCATTGCTTGCTTGCCTATGTGCCTTGACCAGGGAAGCCCAGGGTTTCGAACCAGCAACCTTGGCATTCCAGGCCAAAACTTTATCCACTGTGCCACCACAGGCCAGGCAAGAAAGAAGTTTTTTGTTTGTTTTGTTTTACTTTAGGATTCTTGGAATCTTGCTGGAGGTAAGCAGAGGGAAGGAACAAAAAAAGCTATGGTTCTTTTTTTCATCTATCAAAGAATGCAAAGCTAGGTTGACTTAATTAATCCCCATCAAAGGGAACACCCAGATGCTGAAGACTGGGCCGACATGTGGTGGCCAGTTTTCCATCCATGAGCACTTTGGTCAAATTAATGTCTAATGAGAAAATCATTGATTGCAAGAGAAACTCAAATCAGTGCCTCTTTTTTCCTTATCTGTTGGGTGCAAGAGAGTGAGTGGGAGGAGCAATAGCAGTGAAAAATGTCAAAATACTGCTTAGCCTCTGCTGGAAATCAGAGGCAAAGACAAAATACATTTTGGGGGGTTGGGAGGTCTCTTGAGAATTTGCAACAGCTTATCTTAATAGATCATTTATGGAGTTGTTGATATATGGGAAGGGACATCCATCCAACAGGGGTGAGGAGGAACCATTTAACAAAGGAGGAAAGTTACCTACATGACGAGCCAAGTCTCTCACTCTTGGTAAGTGAGAGACCCAGGCACTGGTCTCAGATTTCTATGCGGGTCCAGAACTCTTGCCCTCGTCATCTTGCCCAATGACCTTTGTACTTGGGACCTGCCTAAAAAATCCTGGGTCAATTCCACCAACTCCTGGCTGCTCCAAGGGCCTTTCCGTGATTGGCATGAATGCCAATTCCAAAATCTGGCCCACTGTGGCCAAAAGAACCTCTACAGCTGTTCTCAACCTTGACTGCACATTGAAATCACCTGAGAAGCTTTTCAAAAATGTTGACGGGTTCCACCCCTAAATATTTTGATTTAGTTGGTTTTCAGTGCATCTTCAGCATAGAGATTTGTTTTTAACTTTTTATTGAAGTATATGATGCATGTAAAAATGTGCTCATGCTCTAAGTATACATGGCGATGATCTTTTACAAACTGAAGATACCACCACCCAGATCAAGAATCAGACCCTCACAGGCACCCCAGAAGCATGCCTCCAGATACCTTCTAGTCACTCCTCCCCACCACTCCCCACCCCCACTATCCAGACTTTTAGATAGATAGTTCAAGCATAGAGATTTTTAAAGTCCCCCAGATGATTTTAATGTGTGGCTACCATTGACAACAATGGTCTTAGTGGTTGAAGATATGACAAACTAAACCAAAGCCAGATACAGGAAAACCAATACAAGAAACCCAAACAAGAAACCCAAGCTACACTTTCACATTAGCTAGTCAACAAAGATTTTTAAAAAGGTTTGTATTTTTGGAAACAAGATCTTTCACTTACAAACAACTTTTCTCAGCATGTACCACTTAGTAAAAGAAAACCTGCCAGCCTCAGAGTTGCCAAAATCACATTTGCAGGATCCCTTCTATGTACCAAGTCCCTTTCCAAATGCTTCACTCATTCTCTCATTTCAATCCTCACAACACCCAATAAATACAGGTTCTCTTATTGCTCCATTTTACAGATGAGGAAACTTGGCATGAAGAACTGAAGTAACTTGCTCAAGGACACACCTTACCTGACAACGTTTAACTTTCAGAGAGAGTCTTCTTGCTGTGTCTCCATGGTGCTTTGTATTTTAAATGCCTATCCCAGCTGAGTTCTGCTATTAAATACCTGGGCACAGATGAATGCCACACTGATTTATTCATTTCTCAGGGGAATGATCTAGGAAGATAGTAGATAAAAGTCACATAATTTCCTATGTGTGCTGGAAGGGACCTTGATGATCATGTAGTTTTACTTCCTTCTTTTATAGAAAACAGGCCAAAAACAGAAATTTTTTTTTAAATTATTCATTTATTGATTGATTTGAGAGAGAGAGGAAGGGGGGTGAGACAAAAACATCAGTTTGTTGTGCACTTATTTATGTACTTATTGGCAGATTCTTGTTTGTGCCCTGACCGGGGATCAAATCAGCAGCATTGGTGTACGGGAAAGATGCTATAACCAGTGGAGCTACCCGGCCAGGTCAGGAAAGAAAATTTTGGATGTCTTATCAAGCTGAATGAGGAAAATTAGAGAAAGCCCAAACCCAGGGGGAGAAAAGGTTGGGTAAGGTCTTCCCTGGGCAGGATGGAGTGTTGACCTATGCCCCTAAAGCTCAGGTGCATATGTTTGTGGCCTTTGTTAATACAACTTAACAAAATTTGTGGCCGGTGATGTTACTATTATTACTTAATGTAACCTTCATAGCATATTCACATGTGAATATTGTCATTTGTGAATTTAGAAAAGTCTCTTCCAGTACAGCATGCTTCTAATCTAAACCAGGTAGAGAACTGATGGTCACGTAGTTATCTGAGTTGGAGACCGGATCCTCTCTCGAGTTCCCTGAGTCTGTTCAGTTGTTTGAATTTCATGTTGTGTATGATCAGCCTCCTCGCATATTGGTTCTGGCAACAGAAGGGGTAGAGCATGAGAGAAATGTCTCGGAGAAGTTTCCACTGAAAACTTGGTGTTACATGTGTATGTCTTACTTCTTCAGCACTTGCAGAGAGCAAAACAAATCTCAGAAAATGTAAGGCTTGTTGATTTTCCTTTCTCTCCTCTAAGATGTTTTGAAGTTTCCGGGATTGTTCGTGTCCCCGTGTTCAGATCTCTCCCCACCTCTCTGCATTGCTGGGTCTCTCTGCTCCTCCAGAGCCCCACATCCCTTTCCTTACTTCGTTCAGTTTCCCTGGTCTTTGGGTATGAAACTCCTTTTGAGCCAGTGTTTGGTCTGTTGCTCTCTAATTTTTTTTTCAGAGCAATTTTCCCAATATAAATTTCACCCTCAATTACTTTATCTCCCTAGAACACGGAATCACAGCTAAGACGTCGTTAGGGTGGGGGCAGCTGGCTACAGAGCCGGGAGGTTTGAGCCGGTGCCTGCTTGTCATTCTTGTTCTCTGTTTCCTCTGCTGCAGCAGCCAAAGTGCAGCCTCGTGTGAAGTTAACAAGCAGTGGAGGCATTTCCGTGCCCAGTCTCACTTCACCATGTGCTCTGGGTACCTATGCTTTAACACTGGCCTGGTCTTGGAGGCGAGAAGCAAAATTAGCTTAATTTAAAGATGGCTTGATATTTGAACCCTGAGTAGTTAACATAAGTACCTCTGGTCTTCATCCCTCTGAATTACTGCCCCCTGCCACGTGACTCTGCAGTTGTGTGTGTGTGTGTGTGTGTGTGTGTGTGTGTGTGAGAGTGAGAGGGAGAGACAGAGACAGAGACAGAGATGGAGACAGGCAGATGAACAGACAGGCAGGAAGGGAGAGAGATGAGAAGCATCAATTCTTCGTTGCAGCACTTTAGTTGTTCATTGATGGCTTTCTTATACATATGTGCCTTGAGGGGGTTGGGGTTATAACAGAAGACCGAGTGACCCCTTGCTCAAGCTAGTGACCCCGGGGTTTCAAATCTGGGTCCTCCGTGTACCAGTCCCATGCATTATCCACTGTGTCACCACCTGGTCAGACTGCAGTTGTTTTGGCCAAGAGATGATCCACAGATTCTGACTGTGACGTCTGCTTTGGTTGTTAGCAGATGTGATACAAGCAGAGGCTGGGAAGCATGCTCGTATCACTGTACTTCTTCTCTTGCATCTTCCCAGTTTCCATGAGAAGAGCATGCCTGGGCTGGCCCACAGTCCCAGGATGAGAATAAGAGATAATGTGGGGCAGAGCTGCCCCAAGGAAGCTGCCCCAGTCCAGCCAAGCCTCGAACAAAACCATCCAGCTGACCCAGAGATTCGCCAACAAACCCTGCCAAGCAGCACGTCTGTCTAGTCAATGTTCACATGAATGTAGATGCAGAAGCTGCAGTAGGAAGTGATTGTTGTTTTAAGCCTCTGCTTTTTGAGGTGGTTTTCTCCCCACCAAGTGCAATGAGGTCATGCCCTCTGAGATGATTGTGATGATTCTATGAGCAACTAGAAACAAAAGCACTTCGCAAATGTCGTATTTGTGGGGAGTGAGCAAAAAGGGCATGGGCCGTTGAATAAGCTCTGGACCTGGAACCTGAAGACCTGAGTTCAAATCTATTTGTGCCCCCAATTACTCTATAAGGTTGGGCAGGTAATTTAAAATTTCTGGTCTTACCATAAAATTACAGAGCTAGTTTGCAAACTCAAAATCATGACAGTTTGAGAGCATGTTGGAACTTCATTGGTAGAGAGCTAAGAAAGAAATGGGGAGGGTGGGAAAGAAGTCAGAGGACATTTTGTTTTGGTATAAATAAAATGTGATATCCATAAAAGGGACAGATATGTGGAGTGGAAAACTGGATGATTTTGAAGGATATGTTTGATCTAAGGCAGAGAGGTAGATTTGGAGGCCAAACATAGAGCCTCATTTCTTCAGAGACCTGAAAGTTCGGGATACATGAATAAGGGAGGAGGGAAACCTTGAACATGGCTTACAGAAGACACCTTGCTACAGCTCTTCACTTGAAATGAAGCAAAGCTGAAGACAGTTAGGAAGTAAGTCTTTGGTCAGATGCAGATACAACAGTCCAGGCTGGCAGTTCAATGCACCTTTCTGGCTCTCTTTTAGCTGCCTTTAAATTTTTTTGGTTGTGTACTACCTGGCCTTGGACAAGTCACCTATCTTGTGGATAAGTGGATAAAATATGGTCCATCTATCCATTATGTATTGCTTACATGGTACATTCCAGGAACTAACTGGACACTGGGATGAAAGCTTTCAGATATGGCTCCTGAGCTGGCTACAACTCAGGTAAATGGATTTGTCATACATTGTCTGTCATTCAGGTCAAAACTTTTAGGACTCGATTCTTCTTCAGAGGGGAAAATTATAGCTCAAGGAGGTTAAGTCATTTGTCCAAAGTCACACAGCTTATAAGAGAAAGATGAGAAATAATAACTTTTGACCCTAAAATCTGTCTTGTTTCTACTAAACTATGGTGTATCTTCTTTTTAGCTGTTTGATTTTATTTTTATTTATTCATTATAGAGAGGAGAGAGAAAGAGAGAGAAGGGGGGAGGAGCAGGAAGCATCAACTCCCATATGCGCCTTGACCAGGCAAGCCCAGGGTTTCCAACCGGCAACCTCAGTGTTTCCAGGTTGACGCTTTATCCACTGCACCACCACAGGTCAGGCTGATTTTATTTTTAAAATGTTATTTTTACACTGTTTCTTTGAAGTACATTCCTGTACATAAAGTATTGCTAAGTGTTTGAGCTTCTGTTGTTCCTCTGTGGAGAAGCTGTGTGATTGTAAGTCAAATGTCCAGTTCTTAGTTTCTAGGATATTGGAGGTAGGTTTCTCTTTTGAATAAGAACTGAGCTTAAATATACAAAAATAAGGGAATGTTTTAATCAAGTATGTGTCTTCTGTTCAATGGAATACTTTGAAAACATTAAATATAATGACTATTAAACTGTACAGGTAAGAGTATAAATTGTTATAGCTCCTCCAGGAAGACAATTTGAAAATATGTTTCAAAACTATAAATCAACATACTTTTTGTTCTAACAATTTTATTATGAGCAACTTATCCTACAGAAATATTCATAGATATACAAGATCAGTCAGAGCAGGATTTTTTTCCTGGCAAGATATTGGAAATAACCTAAATGACCATCAATAAGGAGCAGTTAAATAAATTATGGTACCTCCTTTGGATGGTATAGCATGCAACTGTGAAGAAGAAAGATAGCAAAAAAGAAGCGGAAGAGGAGGAGGAGGAGGAGAAGTATCTCTTTATGCATTCACATGGAGCATTTCCAAGCTGTCGTGGTAAATGAAGATGGCATGATAATGCCCATGGAAGAAGGGCAGATGGAGTATCTGGGCGTCCAGAAACAGATCACGATGACTTACTAGACTAGGGGTAGTGAGTTTCCTTTTACTCTGTGTCCATGCTTATTGACCATGTACTATATGGAAGGTGCTCAGGTATGTTTTATAGAATGCATAAAATTATATAGTCTGGTTGAGATTGTACATAATCTTTCAAGATAACATAACATAAAGGTGACAATCAAAACCATCACATAATCAGAGAATGAATGTGGAATCAACCTGATGCTGGGATGAGGGAAAAGTTTGAGCTTGAGGGGATCAGAAGTCTTCAGAAGAATTTCACTTGAGTTAGGAAAGGATTTCAATAGAACAAAAGGAGAAGACAAGATGGCGCTGGAGTAGGCAGACGTACCAACTCCCACCTCCCAGAACCAAAGTGGATTACAAACTAATTTTAAGAACTATCATCTGGAGAAGCCAACTTTGGACTAAACTAAGAGGACTCTTCAACCAAGGAACACTGAAGAAGCCACACTGAGACTGGTAGAGAAAGCCAAAACACGGAGAGGACTGCCCAGCTCCCCAGAGCGAACAGCAGCCGGGAGAGACTCGCGTGGTGGGAAGTGAGTTTAGCGGAGAGGGGAGGATCCTGAGTCCCAGGAACAAAGCCCCAGCCTGCAGCCCCAGAGCCTAGAAGAGGAGTATGGACAGTATTTAGCTGGAAACAAGACAGGATACTGTTTGTGAGAAAGAGTCTGATTTCTCAGACCCAGGATTCTTCTTAAAGGGACCGCACAGAAAACCTCTCTCACAACCACTCACCAGGGGCTCTGGGGAATGGGGAGGAGAGGACCGGAGTAGCAGGAAGAGAATTTAATCTAGGAGGCACAGGGAGAGACATTTTGGGAGGCAGCCACCCTAACCTATAGGACAAATCACTCCCCAAATCTGAAGTGAAAATTTTCCCTGGAAACAGCAATACCAGCAAAGGGAAGCAGGACACCAGTCAAACAAGCTCTCCCGCAGCACTCAGAGCAAAGCCGCTTAGAAGGAGGGACCTTTCGGGGGAACAGTAGTGAGTGTTAGGGTCTAAGCTGCAGCTCCCCCACCCACACGGCTGAGGGCTCGCCAGAGGGCGGGCGGTGGCAGAACGCAGAAGCACGGATCTGTCGGCAAGGGTGGAAGCCGCTGGCCACCACTGAGGCCCAGGTGAGAGCTCCGTCTTGCCGGGCTGGGGAGGAAGGGGCGTGCAAAAGTGGTCAAGCCCAGCTGCCGGCCACCCATAATCCAGCCTGCAGGAGAAGGGCCGGAACCCGGAAGGGGTGGAGACCAGCCCCTGAGCAAGGGCACAGGAGCACAGCCTTGCCCCACCCGCAGAACCGAGGCTTGTGGCCTGACTTGGGAGCCGGCTCCTCCCTCAGGGGTGGAGCCAAAAGCCCAGAACAGGCATAGTCCCGCTACTGAACATGGGTACGCAGTCCCGCCTGGCCTGTGGAGCCAAGGCTTGCAGCCCTCCCACGAGCGGGCTCCTCCTGCAAGGGCGAGGCGGAAGCCCGGAAACAGGCAAAGACCCGTAGCTGAGCAAAGGTGCTGCCACTGACCTCAGGGCCCTCAGCATCATGCCACCAATGGGGGCGGGGCGAAGGCCAAGGCCACCTAGGCTTGTACACCCGAGCACATGATCACAGCCACCCGTGATGGAGAGGTGGAAACCTCAGCAACAGCCCAAGTGTGAAGACACCAGCAACACCCATACCCAAACGCCCTATGCAGCAACAGCAGAGGGGAAGGCGGGCCTGCAGACAGACTATACCTAAGGATCAGAAGCCACACCCAGTGGACTCCAGTGTCCAAGACCTTCTTTTACACAGAGAAGGTGAGAAGGCAGAGAAATGCAACACAAATGAGTCAAGAGAAATCCCCAGAAAAGGACCTGAATGAAACTGATATAACCAAATTACCAGATGCAAAGTTTAAAATAATGATTATTAGGATGCTCAAAGATATTAGAACAACAATAGATGGTCATTACAAACACCTAAATAAAGAGATAGCAGATATAAAAACGGACATTGAAATAATAAAAAAGAATCAGTCAGAAATGACAAATACAATATCAGAAATGAAGAACACAATGGAAGGAATTAAAAGCAAGATGAATGACGCTGAGAATCGAATCAGCGAGTTAGAGGACACGATAAATGAAGGCACGGAAGCAGAGCAGAAAAAAGAAAGACTCAAAAAGTCTGAGGAAACTCTAAGAGAGCTCTGTGACAACATGAAGAGAAATAACATCTGCATCATAGGGGTTCCTGAAGAAGAAGAGAAAGAATAAGGGATAGAGACTTTGTTCAAGCATATCATAGCTGAAAACTCCCTCAATTAAGGCAGAAAAACATCTTACATGTTCAGGAAGCACAGAGAACTCCATTAAAGAGAAACCCAAAAAAATCAACACCAAGACACATCATAATTAAAATACCAAAGCTAAGTGATAAAGAGAATATATTAAAAGCTGCTAGAGAAAAAAAGACTATCACCTACAAAAGAGCCCCCATAAGGATGACTTCTGACTTCTCAACAGAAACACTTGAGGCCAGAAGGGAATGGCAAGAAATATTCAAAGTAATGCAGAACAAGAGCCTACAACCAAGACTACTTTATCCAGCAAGGCTATCATTTAAAATTGAAGGAGAAATAAAAAGCTTTCCAGACAAAAAAAAACTCAAGGAATTCACTACAACCAAACCAAGGCTGCAAGAAATGCTAAGGGGCCTGTTGTAAACAGATCAAAGTAAAAAAAGAATATAGCAAAAGAGACATACAATTTTAAAGAATAAAATGGCAATAAAAAATTACATATCAATAATAACCTTAAATGTAAATGGATTAAATGATCCGATCAAAAGACACAGGGTAGCTGCTGCGTGGATAAGAAAACAGGACCCATATATATGCTGTCTACAAGAGACACACCTTAAAAAAAAAGATGCACATAGACTGAAGATAAATAGATGGAAGAAAATATTTCATGCAAATGGAAAAGAAAAAAAAAAAAGCTGGGGTAGCAATAGTTATATCAGACAAAATGGACTTTAAAACAAAGACTATAGTAAGAGATAAAGAAGGTCACTACATAATGATAAAGGGATCAATGCAACAGGAAGATATAACCATTATAAATATCTACACACCTAATATAGGAGCCCCTAAATATATAAAGCAGACTTTGATGGATTTAAAGGGCGAGATCAACAGCAATACTATAATAGTAGGGGATTTCAATACCCCACTAACATCACTAGACAGATCCTCAAGAAAGAAAATTAACAAAGAAACAGCAGACTTAAAGGACATACTAATCAACTCAATTTAATAGATATCTTCACAACCTTTCACCCTAAAGCAGCAGAATATACATTCTTTTCAAGTGCTCATGGTACATTCTCTAGAATAGACCACATGTTCGGGCACAAAATGGGTCTCAACAAATTTAAGAAGATTGAAATTATATCAGCATCTTCTCTGATCACAATGGCATAAAACTAGAAATCAACCACAACAGAGAAACTGAAAAATACTCAAACACTTGGAAACTAAAAAGTATGTTATTAAATAACAAATGGGTTAACAATGAGATCAAAAAAGAAAGAAAAAAAATTAGAAATGAATGATAATGAGCATACAACAACTCAAAATTTATGGGACACGGCAAAAGCAGTACTGAGAGGGAAGTTCATAGCATTCCAGGTATACCTTAAGAAGCTAGAGAAAGCTCAAATAAACAATCCCGCATCTAAAAGAACTAGAAAAAGAACAGCAAGTAAAGCCCAGAGGTAGTAGAAGGAAGGAAATAATAAAGATCAGAGTGGAAATAAATGACATAGAGGCTATAAAAACAATACGGAGGATCAACAAAACCAAGAGCTGGTTCTTTGAAAAGGTAAACAAGATCAATTAACCTTTAACCAGACTCACCAAAAAAAAAAAAGAGAGAGAGAGAAAGGTCTCAAATAAATAAAATTAGAAATGAGAGTGGAGAAATAACAACTGACACAACAGAAATACAAAGTAGTGTAAGAAAATACTATGAAGAACTGTATGCCAAAAAATTTAAACAATCTAAATAAATGGACAAATTCCTGAAACATATAATCTCTCAAAAATCAATCTGGAAGAATCAGAAAACCTAAACAGACTGATTACAACAAATGAGATGGAAACAGGTATCAAAAAACTCCCAACAAACAAAAGCCCTGGACGAGATGCTTCACAGGTGAATTCTATAAAATATTCAAAGATAACGTCTATCTTTCTCAAGCTATTTCAAAAAATCCAAGAGTAAGGTAGACTCCCAAACTCCTTTTATGAGGTGAGCAAAATTCTAATTCCAAAACCAGGCAAACACAACACAAAGAAAGATAATTCTAGGCCAATGTCTCTGATGAATATAGATGCTATAATCCTCTACAAAATATTAGCAAACCGGATCTAGCAATATATGAAAAAAATTATACATCATGATCAAGTGGGATTTATTCTGGGGAGGCAAGGCTGGTACAATATTTGCAAATCAATCAATGTGATCCATCACATAAACAAAAGGAAGGACAAAAACCACATGATAATTTCAGTAGATGCAGAAAAAGCATTTGATAAAATCCAGGACCCATTCATGATCAAAATCTCAGCCAAGTGGGAAAACAGGGAACATATCTCAACATGACAAAGGCCATCTATTAAAAAACCACAGCCAACATCATACTCAATGGGCAAAAATTAAAAACTATCCTTTTAATATCAGGAACAAGACAGGGGTGCCCACTTTCATCCCTCTTATTCAATATAGATCTAGAAGTCCTAGCCACAGCAGTCAGACAAGAAGGAGAAATAAAAGGCATCCAAATTGGAAAAGAAGAAGTAAAACTATCATTATTTGCTGATGATATGATACTGTACATAGAAAACCCTAAAGTCTCAGTCAAAAAACTACTGGATGTGATAAATGAATTCAGCAAGCTGGCAGGATATAAAATTAATACTCAGAAATCAGAGGCATTTTTATACACCAACAATGATCTGTCTGAAAGAGAAATTAAGAAAAAAATCCCCTTCACTATTGCAACAACAACAAAAAAAAGTAAAGTACCTAGGAGTAAATTTAACCAAGGATATTAAAGACTTGTACTCGGAAAATTATAAAACATTATTAAAGGAAATCAAGGAAGATACAAACTAGTGGAAACATATACCATGTTCATGGGTAGAAAAAATAAACATCCTTAAAATGTCTATATTACCCAAAGCAATTTATAAATTCAATGCAATACCGATTAAAATACCAATGATATACTTCAAAGAAATAGAACACAGATACCAAAAATTGATATGGAACCAAAAAACAACATGAATAGCTTCAGCAATCTTGAAAAAAAAAGAATAAAATGGGAGGTATCACACTTTCTGATATCAAATTATACTACAAGGCCATTGTACTCAAAACAGCCTGGTACTGGCATAAGAACAGGCATATAGATCAATGGAACAGAACAGAGAACCCAGAAATAAACCCACACCTTTATGGACAATTGGTATTTGACAAAGGCGGTAAGAGCATACAATGGAGTAAAGACAGCCTCTTTAACAAATGATGTTGGAAAAATTGGAGAGCTACCTACAAAAAAATGAAACTAGACTACCAACTTACACCATTCACAAAAATAAACTCAAAATGGATAAAAGACTTAAATGTAAGTCGTGAAACCATAAGCCTCTTAGAAGAAAACATAGGCAGTAAGCTCTCCGACATCTCTCACAGCAATATATTTGCTGATTTATCTCCACGGGCAAGGGAAATAAAAGACAGGATAAACAAATGGGACTATATCAAACTAAAAAGCTTTTGCACAGCTAAAGACAATATGAACAGAATAAAAAGACAAACTACACAATGGGAAAACATATTCGACAGTAAGTCTGATAAGGGTTAATAACCAAATTTATAAAGAACTTGTAAAACTCAACACCAGGAATATAAACAATCCAATCAAAAAATGGGCAGAAGAAATCAATAGACATTTCTCCAAAGAGGATATACAGATGATCAATAGGCAGATGAAAAAATGCTCAACATCACTAACCATTAGAGAAATGCAAATTAAAACCACAATGAGATATCACCTCACACCAGTCAGAATGGCGCACATTAACAAAACAACACATAATAAGTGCTGACCAGGATGTGGAGAAAGGGGAACTCTCCTGCACTGCTGGTGGGAATGCAGATTGGTGCAGACACAGTGGAAAACAGTATGGAGATTCCTCAAAAAATTAAAAATCGAACTGCCTTTTGACTTAGCCATCCCATTTTTAGGAATATACCCCAAGAACACCATATCACTGATGCAAAAGAAGAAAGTCACCCCCATGTTTATGGCAGCATTGTTCACAATAGCGAAGATCTGGAAACAGCCCAAGTGTTCATCAGTGAATGAGTGGATTAAAAAGCAGTGATACATATACACAATGTAATACTATGGGACCATGAAAAAGAAGGAAATCTTACCTTTTGCGACAACATGGATCAACCTGGAAACTATGATGTTAAGTGAAATAAGCCAGGCAGAGAAAGAAAAATAGCATATGACCTCACTTACTTGAGGAATCCAATGAACAAAGTGAAGTGAAGAACAGAACTGAGACAGAGAAGGGATCAAAGGGACCAGGGCAAAAGAGGACAGAGGGAAAGGGAATGATAGGATGGGATAACCCTGAAGGGAAGTGGGGAGGGCACTATGGGGAGGGGGGCAAGGGGGATGTTGAGGGGAATATGAGGAAGGGGCGATGCATTCAGGGCAACACTAGAATCTATGTAAACACAATACATTAAAATCAATTTTAAAAAAAGCTTTGAACATTTTACTACAATTTTCAACATCCTATTTATGTGAATTAGGATTTTCTACCCTCAACACAATTAAAAGTAAAAAGAGAGGAATTCTTCAATGTATCGATGGGGAAATGAGAGTATGCCTTTCAAATATATGCCCAAACACTGAAGAAATCTCTAGGACACATCAAGCTCATGTTTCTCATAAACACAAGAATGAAAAAATTTAACACATTCGCGCCGGGACCTGACGAATTTACTAAATCTTATTAAGAATGTATCCATATATATTAAAAAATAATGTTTTTGTCTTTTTTTTTATTTTTTAACCCCTCTTTTTTATTAATTCTAAAAAGCATAACTCAAAATATATAATATAAAAATGGTTTATAATGTCAGAATAAATTTAATTTTGTCATATTTCATTTAATTACCATAAAAGCACCCTTAGACTTTGTATTTTTTCTTAATATTTGACTTAATTATTATAACATATTTCTCAGAAATTTGTATATAGTGCGTCTACAATTATTTGTAGGATTTTAAATGCGCCCCGACTTCAAAATGTTTGAGAACCACTGTCTTAAGTCCTTACCTTCAATATCACCCTTCTATTGTATACTTCTCCTTTCCCCTAAAGAGGGGACTCATGACTTTCGAATCAAGCTAATCAACCTCCTTATGGGTAATAAGGTCAACTTCCTGAGAAATAGCAGACCCTCTTCTTCCCACTGACTTCCAGATGAAGGAGAGCATCAATTTTCAAAAGTGTGTCCTATGTGAGCTCCCTGCCTATCCATCCACTCTCACTACTATTCAGTCTGAATATTCAAGGAAGTTGATCCTGTTTAACTCATGGCAGGCACAAAATGCCTAGCATGTCAGGTACAAGTCTGAGGAACTGACCGTCCAGCTGACCCATTTTGCCTGACCAGGCAGTGGTATGGTGGATAGAGTGTTGAACCAGGATGCAGAGGACCCAGATGTAAAACCCCAAGGTTGCCAGCTTGAGCGTGGGGTCTCTGGCTTGAGCGTAGGATCATAGACATGACCCCATAGTCACTAGCTTAAGTCCAAAGATTGCTGGCTTGAGCAAGGGGTCACTCGGTCTGCTGTAGCCCCCAAGTCAAGACACATATGAGAAAGCATTCAGTGAACAACTAAGGAACAGCAACAAAGAATTGATGCTTTTCATCTCTCTCTTTTCCTGTTTGTCTGTTCCTATCTGCCTTTCTCTCTCTCCCTCTCGTGCGCACATGCAATAGAAAAAAAAAAAAAGAGTTACACCCATTTCTATATTTACATCTTTACCTCTAGGTTCTCCAACCCCAGCTGCATCTCCTGTCGTGCCTGGTAAACCCCATGGCTACAAACATTAACATCTTCATATTTTGGAATTTGTGAACTAATTTGTATTTCAGTTTCTTCTAAAAAAATTATGGAAGACATATCAA
Organism: Saccopteryx leptura; assembly: GCF_036850995.1. Classification (NCBI taxonomy): domain Eukaryota; kingdom Metazoa; phylum Chordata; class Mammalia; order Chiroptera; family Emballonuridae; genus Saccopteryx; species Saccopteryx leptura. The sequence continues at coordinate 241,776,608 of NC_089503.1, forward strand.
TATTGAGCAGTTGTATAAACAATTTAGTCACCCAGATTTGTGACTTGGTGGGTAGACCCAGTTCAAGAAGACCCATTCAGATAGAGCACACCTTTTTTTGAACCATTGCACAGAGGCTTCTGGGTTCCCACTTCGGATTTAGTGAAAGCTGGAAAGTATAATCAGCATTTCCGTGTGTGTGTGTGTGTGTGTGTGTGTGTGTGTGTGTGTGTGTGTGTGTATGTGTGTGTATGTGACAGTGACAGAGAGACAGAGAGATTGACAGAAGACAGGAGGGAGAGAGATGAGAAGCATCAATTCTTTGTTGCAGCTCTTTAGTTGTTCATTGATTGCTTTTTCATATGTGCCTTGATGGGGGGTGGGAGGCTACAGCAGAGCATGTGACCCCTTGCTCAAGCCAGTGACCTTGGGCCAGCGACCTTGGGCTTCAAGCCAGAGAGACCTTTGGGCTCAAGCCAGTGACCACAGGGTCATGTCTATGATCCCACACTCTAGCCAGTGACCCCACAGTCAAGCTGATGAGCCCATGCTCAAGCTGGCTTCAAACCTGGGTCCTCTGCATCCCAGTCCAACACTCTGTCCACTGTGCCACCATCTGGTCAGGCTCAAAGCATTTCTTAAATGAGAAGGTTACTTTGAATTCTGTGACCAAGTTCTTTCCTCTTCTAGTATTTTTCCACAAGTCAATTATTAAAAATTGAGAACTGTTCCTCATTGGCCTGTGTATTAGGCAGAGTTCTGCAGAGAAACAGAACCAGTAAGAAACACATATGTAGAAAGAGATTTATCACATGGCATTGGCTCATGTGAGAAGTCCCACGACCTGCCATCTAGAAGCTGGAACCCCAGGTGCTGGTGGAGTCCTGAGAGCTGGAGAGTCCAGTCTGAGTTTGAAAGCCTGAGAAGTAGGAGCCCTGAGGGCAAAAGATTTATGTCCAGTTCAACAGTGAGGCAGGGAGAAAATTCAGTCTTCCTCTGCCTTTTTGTTCTATTTGGGCCCTCAACTGATTGGATGAAGTAACTGTACTCAGGTCCACTGATTCACATGTCAATCTATTCCAGAAACACCCTTATAGACACAGCTAAAAATAATGTTTAACTGGATATCTGGGCATTCTGTGGCCCAGTCAAGTTGATATAAAATTAACCATCAAGCCATGGTGCCTGGGATTGACACATGGAAAACTGGACTTTGCTTCCCATTGACTCCCTTCCTTCTAAGTGATGAAAATGGGGCTTTATTTCTCATTGACATACCGGCTAATATATTTCCTAGTAAGCCAAAAATTAGTAACACTGGGGACCAGCACATATATACAGCCAGCAATTACTGCTTCACATAGATTCAATCTATCTTTCAATGGTATGTGCTGCGTGTAAGTTAACTAATGTTGGCTCTCATTCCCTTATTTTGTAACTGAGCACTGAGAATCTCCAATGCATTCAGGTTAGCTCGACCTAGCATTATATTCTTAATGAAGGCATAAGGAGGAACATCGACAGAAGAGGAATTGAATGAAACAGACAAAATAGTGAGCTCTATTCTTGCAAGCTGCCAAATTGTCTTTCTACAACTTATACACATGATAATGCTCTCAATTAGTTTACCAACCCTGAAATCATCTAAACAATATATTTTAGAAAATGTATACTATTTACAGTGTGAAATATATCTCCTCCCCTGCCCCTTTTTCTTCTTGATAAAGGCTTAGAGGTATGAAGATAGTTTTCATGAGGTTGTAGTGACTCATTTTCCCCGTATATATATTATATGATGATCTGCAAATAAAAGGAATTTTAGCACTGGATTTAAATCAGTAACACTCTCATGGAATTTCACTGTAAAAGTTTTATGAAGAGAAGACAACATTAAATACAACAGTTTATAATTAGTGGAAGAACTGCTACCTACTAAATTGTTTTCTTTTTCTCATTAAAGAGTAACTTGTATTAATTGTAAAATGTTCTATTATGTATCATTTTCATATAAAATTCATCTATAAAATATTGTTTCAATATAAATCATTTTATAAATTACTTTTTCTTTACTTAGCTAGAAAACATGAATATTTTTTCCTATCATTAATAACTTTGGACAATTTTTTTAAGTTGCTCTACATGAATCTTAACATACCTATCAGCGATAAATGAAATTTCTTCCCTATATTGACTTTGATCTTCAAAATAAAGGCCTGATCAACCCGTTACATTTTTTTTTTTTTTGCTCTGTTTTCTCTGTTTATAAATTTGGAAGTTTAATATAACCCATTTCTATCCTTCTAGAGTTTTAAAATTCATATGAGCTTACATTTTTCTATCATTGTTACTATTAACAATAAGTTAAGACCTGAAATCCAACATAATGGAAGGCACAATTGAAAGGATGTTTGCCTCTTTCCTATCCTATGATCTTATTTATGTGCAAAGAACAGAGAGGAGAAAAGGGGGTAGGAGGACTTGTATCCCCTATTTTTGGGTCCTGGCAGGCATTGAGGGATAGAGAACATACAGCTCCTAGGACAAGACAGAGCAGTTTTTTTACACTTCTTTTCCAATGACAAGTAAGGATGCCCCTTATAGAATTCTGAGTTAGAACCAGTCCATGAAAGTTATTTCTTCTTGAGGTAGCTAGTTTAAGATTGTAATGCCATTAACTGAATGTAGTCTGACAACACAGGCTTGGCCAGGAGCCTGGTCTACCAGTAGCAATACTTTTATACAGTGTGAGTGTTCATCTTTCTCCACCTCTCTCTCATCACCTATCTTCTCTTGGGACTCCGGGCTTGAAAGATGGATTTTACTTATGCTGATATATCCCCCACCCCAACTGTCCATCATATTAGTGCCCACTTATTCGCTAATGACTTTGTCATCATTTTGATCAGTTGATAAACACATTTATGTATGCATACATTTGTTTGTATGATACAAACATATACATCAATACAAACAACTTCTATTTCACTATATATATTCCAAGGACAGTATAGAAAGGTAATTAAGAGTGTGATTGAGAGCTAGATTCTCTAGGTAGATTCAATACCAGCTCAGACATTTACTAAATGAAAATATAAACAAGCTACTGAATCTTGCTATGCTTCAGTTTCATATCTGCAAAATGAGAATAAATAATAATAGCACCTAATTTATGGTGTTATTGTGAAGATTACTTATTGGTTTACATAGCATAAACTGTTTAAAATAGGAGAAGGCACATAGTAGGTATTCAATAAATGCTACTTATCACATATTGTACACATACAATTGATGCTCCAAATAGTGTTTCATCACACTCACTGTGAAACTGGGGTTAAGCACTAAGTGTTGAGGGTAGAAAAGGGGCAGTCTACAAGTTGAGCATTTCTGCAAAAACCCTTCTTAACCTTATAAATGTGTTTGATGGTCTTTGACCCCACCCAGTTTGTGACACCCAGAGCAGGGAAAATGAGGAATTCTACAATCCCAAGAATGCAAGAATCTGCTACTGCCTGGTTTCTTTCTACCTAACCCCCTTCTCACAGTGCTTGACTTGTAAAGTACATGGTGGTGCACTGCATTCTGGGAACTGTAGCTTTTACATGGCTGTGAAGTATTTCAGGACAGGGGGAAATTAAGATCTCTAAATTAATCTAGTGAAATAATCTAGGAGAGCTAGGAATTGGGAAAGAATTCTTCTAGCTTTCTTAGAGAAGCAAGTGTTTCTTTTTTGATAATGTTGACTCTAGCTCCCTGATGCCGGCAGAGGGATCCTGAAGTATATTTCCACTACTTTTATGCTGCCTTTGTTTCCAGGATAATGAATGAATGGGATTATTTTCCATAGGTGTAGTTCCATTTGTTTTGAATTTAGAAAAATTTTTTCCAGCTTATTATAACACTTTTTAGGTTTTAGCTTTTAATTGCATTTTATCTTTCTTTTTCTGTTGTCATAGCAATTTAACCGGAAGCTGTTAGACAACAATTATTTGACCCAGGAGTCTTTGCTACCATTTCTACCATTTTTCAACATTATTAAAGTCCCAGATGCTGTGTATGATTCTAATATACACAGAAACAAGTTACTTAGTGTTATTAATCTGCCTAGAATCAGAGAATTTGATTCTTTGAAAAATAAGCCAAGTTTAGCTTGTTTCTCAGAAGAGATAATTTTATAATCAACCCTAGTCTCATACTCATTTGTTAGTGTACTATTTTGATTATGAGTTCTGAAAAACTGTTTAACAGAAAGTTCTCTTAAATTGCTCTAAATTATCAAACGAGAGACATCCTTTCTTGTCTGTTCAGCAAAACAGACTTGTTCCCAGGGGGTTGCTTGATATCGGATCTCAGGAAATACTCAATTCTCTCAGGAGTAGGAAGTTGTGATTGAATACACCTCTGCATCAGCAGTTGTGACTCAGAGTCCCATGCAGTGGAAATTGAGGAAGTTGTGTTTCAAGAGCACAGTGGTCTGGGGCAAATATTTGATACTTCTATACTTGGATATTGAAAATGCTATTGCCCTGAGGGTAGACGCATAGTATCCTATTGACTTTGAACCCAGTGGCCATCCTCCTACACCTTTTTCTAAGTTGGCAGCGCCTGCCTCTCATGACAAAAGCTGAAAATGTCAGATGTTTACTTTGTCATCCTCTTGCAGCTAGTAGTAGTCATGTGACCAGGTCTGACTAGTGAAGTTATAATTAGAAGTCTGTTTTGAGGAAAGATTTTCTTCCCAGATTAAGAGGGGCTGGAGGGATTGAGAGAGAGAAAGAGAGAGAGAGAGAGAACTTCCATTTCACCTGATAAAAAAGAGGCAAAGAGACCCTACTTCACTTGTCCTGCTTTTGGATGTTGACAGAAAAGGATGTGGCATTTGGAGTTGCTATAGTTATCTGTGACAAAAAGATGTCCCTGACATACCAGGAATGCCAGATTGGAAAGACTGAAGCACCTGAGTCTTCAATAATCGCTGAGCCACTAAAATAGCCCTAAGATTACCTATCTTCAGATTTTCTGTTACAGAAAAATATAAACCCTTGCAGGTACTTATTACAGGTTGCCAGTGTCCTGTTCTTCTCTATGACACACAGGAGCAGAGTATTTCTCCACCTCCAAAGCATGGCTCTAGGGCTTAAAATAAAATGAGACCAGAAAGTTGCATGCCATGCCCGATGACTCCCTGCATCCTTCCTTGTAGTGGGGATCGTGGCAGCATGTACATTTTCAGAGGTGCCTAAGAAGCAAGTATCCTGGAATGATGAGCCAATGCCTAAGAAACCGCTGCTATGGAGACCTACCCGAAACCTCAGCCAACTTTACATGAGTGAAAAACAAACTTCTATGGTTTTAAGCCACTGATGGAGGTTGTTTGCTATCACAGCACCATGTAGTCTCTGATACCTGATATTCTGATACTCTACTCTTTAAATCACTTTTACTTTGATATGCTCCTTCTTGCAGCATTAACATCTAGTTGATACAGATGTAGCAATTTGACCTTCAAACAACTGTTTCTGTAAAATGAGAGGGATGCACTGACAGTGAAATGAATAACTACTCTTTTTGCTTGCTCAGCCTCCAGCCTCCATCTTCTGGTAACAACATCCCATTTGACGTAAGGTAACCACTGGAGCAGACAGGTCCATTCCCTGACCAGGTCTTCTCAGCACTACTCGCGGAAGGCTGCTCACTGCAAAATCCTAAGATTCCTTGCCCAAGAAGTTTTGTCTAGTTGCAATATCAAGATCAACTCATACTTAGGACAAGCCAGAAAAATCCAAGAGTTCATGTTCCAGAAGCCCTCATCATGTCATGTAAAGGGATATAGCTGGAAAATGCATTAACTTCTCATCTCTCAGGTAAGATAACTCTGGTGTACATTACATGCTCTGTCTTTGATAGCTGGACCTTGAATGGAATCTCACAAAGACTATCTTCAGAAAGGCTAAGGCTGTTCAAAAGGTCTACTCATTAGTCCTTTATGGATTCCTGAAGCCCCTCTGATACCTGTTGTTTTTTGGGATGGATTCCTTAGCCCTTTTGCCCAATTCTATGAGTTACCCTATATATATACTTTCAATAAGATCATTTTGGGATGAATAGCTACAATTGCTTCTGTGACTTGCAGTTAAAAAAAATGATTTAGATGAGGTGATATGGTAAGCCTTTTTCAGCTATAAAAATTTTGTGATAAAAATGAATAAGTTATAAAAAAGTATAAGAGGCACTAAATGCTATGTATTTATTATTCATAAAGTCAAATCAACAGAAGTCACTTTAAAATGTCAGTGTTTTCATATTTCTTTACATTTTACTTGAAATAGCATCTTTAGCTGGTGAGAATGTCTTTCTAACATTTCAACACAATTCCCATGAACAGTGATTGATCTACAGGAATAAAATAACTTGGTGGTGGTAGGGAGTAGGCACTGCAGTTGCTGTTGTTATTTTGTTTTGTTTTTGCCTGCAGCAGCTATTAAATTCCTATTTTCTAGCTTGGAATCTTTAATTAAATGGTTCTAAGAGTAAAATATTCTTAAGAAAAATTTTTTTTTAAGTTTTATTTATTTATTTATTTATTTTAGAGAGGAGAGGGGGAGAGAGAGAGAGAGAGAGAGAGAGGAGAGACAGAGAGAGAGAAGGGGGGGAGGAGCTGGAAGCATCAACTCCCATATGTGCCTTGACCAGGCAAGCCCAGGGTTTCGAACCGGTGACCTCAGCATTTCCAGGTCGACGCTTTATCCACTGCGCCACCATAGGTCTGGCAAGAAATTTCTATACAAATAATCCATAGCCTTATAATCACAGAAAAACTTTGTTTGTTTATGCTAATTTTACATGACTAAACATGAGAATTCATAGAGAAAAGCTATTTATGGAGCAGTTCCCAAAGGGGATGAAGGCCTCGCACAGGCAGTTCTGAAGCGGTGGGAGGATTGGGGAGCAGAGAGGTGAAGAACAATAACAACAGGGGAGGCTGAGTCATCAGCAGAGGGAGTATGAATGGAAGGGCAGAGGTGTTATCCTGGGCTCGGAGCCAGCCAGGGAGTGGTGCCAGGGACAGGGGCAGGCTTGGCTTTAGAAAGTGAAACTGGAGCTGCAGAGGCCTGAAATTTCCCATGGGGAGACAAAATCCCTCTCCCCCCAAAGTCTTCTGCAGCAGCTTAGGCCTGAGCTGGAAAGGCCAGCTTTCCTGAGGGCCACACCCCTCTTGGAGAATGCAAGTCTCAGGTGTCACTAGGAACCAGGTAAGTATTTGTTGAATGCTATCAGATTTTCCTGCTAGGCCTGCCCTTCTTGAGGGAGGGACCCCAGAGTCTATCCCGCTCATTTCTGTGTCCTCGGGGTCCACAAAACATAGAGAAGAGTCAGTGTTCATTGTGGCTCAGCCTTCTCTCTCACAGCTGGGGGTCCAGGAAAGGGCTGGTTTTCCCAGAGGATCTCTGGGTAAGTCTGAACTATCAGAAGAGTCGGGTTTCAGCAAACAGAAAAACTGTCCTCCAGGGAACACCCAAAATGTGGGCAAGTAAAGGGAAGCCGGGGTTTCTTCAGAACAAAGTGGGTGGGAGTCCCCAGGGCACTGTGTGGATATATGGGCTGAGCTGTTTAACAGTAAGACGTGTGGCTCCCTCCTCAGCCTTTGAGACACAGGATGGTGCAGAGTTCTCTGGAGAAAGAAGAAGTCTTAATGCAGATGCTCATACCTTCCGCGGGGTCCCAGACCCTGCTGAGAATCAGGCCAGGAGCATCCTCCCTAGAGAATTACACACTTGTGGACCCATCATCATTTTTTTCAGTGGCTCAGAGCACTGACTCTGGGGTTCAGCTGCCTGCACTGCCAGGTTGGACCCACCACTTGCTGGGTCACCTTGGGCTAAGTCCTTTTACCTCCTCTGTGCCTCAGTTTTCTATCTGTAAAATGGGAGCATACATAATAATAATCATATCCCTTCCTCATCGGGTTATTGGCTAATTAAACATGATAAGGCATGTGGACTTAGGGCAGGGTGGCAAACAGTACTCAGTTATTATAATCTTATGAATTTGCTGCAGCAAGGCTGATAAAAATGGAAATCTTGGTTTCTTTTTCTGCTTAAGAAAGAAATCCAGCCTGACCTGTGGTGGTGCAGTAGATAAAGCGTCAACCTGGAATGCTGAGGTCCCCGATTCAAAACCCTGGGCTTGCCTGGTCAAAGCACATATGGGAGTTGATGCTTCCTGCTCCTCCCCCCCGCCCTTCTCTCTCTCACTCTCCCTCTGCCCCCTACCTCTCTAAAATAAATAAATAAAATTAAAGAGAAATTAACCAAGTTAATAAAAATAAAAATCTAGAGCACACCTATCTCTCAGCCCAAAGTGGTTTCTTGTCTGTATCAGGCACGACTGTCTGGCAGAGGCCAGGCTTTTGCTTCAAATTCTCCCTTTGCCTGAACTTGCTCAGTGGCTGGGAAAAACGTGATAATGCTGGGCCTCGCTGTTTTCATCTGTAAAAAACGAAGATTGCATTGAATGGTATCTCTGGTACCTTTCAGCCTCACACTTCTGTGATCTGTCTCTGGTAATCCAGCTAGCGTTCTTTTATTGGGTGGGGTTTTATGAGATGTCTGTTTTAATTTTGGAAGTACCTTTTCTAGTCTTCCTTATCATTACTTTATCACATGCACCTGGACTTTGGTTATCTGTTCATAATGCAGATTTTTTTGGTAGTAAAATACACATACCATAAAGATTACCATTTGGGGGGGGGGTGAGAGAGAGAGAAAAGGGAAGAAAGAGGGAGACAGAGAAAAGCATCAACTCGTTGTTCCATTGATTGGTTCTCATATGTGCCCTGACGGGGCTCAAACCGGTGCCCTAGGGGTTGAGCCCTCACTGGGGCTTGAACCAGGGACCTCAAGGTTGAGTCAGCACCTTCAGAGTCGAGCCAGTGACATCAGGATGGAACTAGCGACTTCAGCCCTCCAGGAGGATTCTCTAGCCACTGCACCACTGGCCAGGACCCATTTTAACCATTTTTAAATGTACAATTCAGAGGCATTAAATACATAAATACTATTGTACAAAAATCACCACCATCGACTCTTCATCTTTCCAAACTAAAACTCTACCCAGTAAACAGCAACCTCCCATTCCCCTCACATACCGCCTTCCCGAGCACCACCAACCTCCCTACCTTTCACGGCGCCAGGTGGAGAGGTCTCCACCGCGGAGGAGCGCGCGACTTAAACTCCAGGTCCGCCGGTACTACAGCAGCGGCGGCGGCCCTGGCCCCGCCCCACGGCCCCGCCTCCACGACGCCCCGCCCCTCGGCGGCCCCTCCCGCGGCTCGCAAACCCTCGCGGCTCAGTCACCTTCCGACGCGGGGACTACAGAGCCCGGTGCATTGTGGGAAGCCAGATCCCAAAACTGAGCCTGCGCTGACCCCTGGTGGGCGCAGTTCCGGACGGAGTTCTGGTCCCCGCGACGGGGTGCGGTCGCAGGAAATGTGAGAACTGCAACCAAGAGGACAGGCTGGCCGCTTAGGCCTACTGCAGCTAGCTAGCATTTATTGCAAAATGCTCATACCTCAGTAAAGTATAAAAAGAAACCAACCGGGTGCTTTAAAAGTGCCTGGGGCCAAAAAAAAAAGTACCTGGGGCCATCTCCTACATAAATAAAAAACTAAAGCAACATTAAAAGTAGGGAAAGCTTTTTAAACTAGCGAAAATAAGTAAAATTGTAAGACTGAATGATGTCAAGATTATGAAAAAAATCTGCAGTTTTATTTCTGATGAAACCACAGATGAGCGTAATCTGTCTAAAGAATAATGGATTAATATGTAACAGGAACTATAAAACTGTAATCCAGGACTTTATCTTCTGGGTATATACTTTTTTTTTTTTTTTTAAAGACTTTATTCAATTTTCAGAGAGGAGAGAGAGGGAAAGAAGGAGAGTGAGAGAGAGAAGGGGGAGGAGCAGGAAGCATCAACTCCCATATGTGCCTTGCCCAGGCAAGCCTGGGGTTTCGAACCGGCAACCTCAGTGTTCCAAATCTATGCTTTATCCCACTGCGCCACCACAGGTCAGGCTGGGTATATACTTTAAGGAAATAGTTCAAAAGGAGTAAAAAAGGTAAATTATACAAAAATATTCACCATAAAAAATTAGTAACAAATTAATATGTGAAAGGCACAAAAATATGTAGCTTTTTTTTTTTTTTTTTCAAAGACAGAGTCAGAGAGAGGGATAGACAGACAGGAACGGAGAGATGAGAAGCATCAATCATTAGCTTTTTTGTTGCGCGCTGCAACACCTTAGTTGTTCATTGATTGCTTTCTCATATGTGCCTTGACCATGGGCCTTCAGTAACTCCTTGCTCGAGCCAGCGACCTTGGGTCCAAGCTGGTGAGCTTTTGCTCAAACCAGATGAACCCGCGCTCAAGCTGGTGATCTCGGGGTCTCGAACCTTGGTCCTCTGCATCCCAGTCTAACGCTCTATCCACTGCGCCACCGCCTGGTCAGGCAATATGTAGCTATTTAAATAACACTGATCATTATCACTATGTAGAAATATTTCTATAAAATAATGTTAAAAAGAGGCCCCGGCCAGTTGGCTCAGTGGTTTAGCATCGGCCTGGAATGTGGAAGCCCTGGGTTCAACTTCTGGTCAGGGCACACAGGAGAAGCGACCATCGGCTTCTCCACCCCTCCTCTCCCTTCTCTCTGTCTCTCACTCCCCTTCCCGCAGCGGATAGCTCTGGATCCTATGAAGCAAGTTGGCCCCTGGCTCTGAGGATGATTCCATGGCTTAGCCTCAGGTGCTAAAATAGCTCGGTTGCCGAGCAACAAAGCAGCAGCCCCAAATAGGCAGGGGACCTGCGGGTAGATCACAGTCTGGGCACATGTAGGAGTCTGTCTCTCTGCCTCCCCACTGCTCACTTAATTAAAAAAAATATTAATAATGTTAATTGGAAAACATAGAACACAAAAAAACGTATAGCCAATGATTCCAACTATGTACAAGATATGTTGACAAATGTAAAAGGAAACTTTGGAGCAATGTAAATAGTTTAGAGTTTAATGTGTCTTAAGATTCTTTTATTTTATTAAATAACTTATCAAACATTTCTAAGTTGGGGCTGATTCTAATTTTGGATAGCATTGTAATATTTCAGTTTCCCTTCATTCTAAATACTAAAGTTACCTAAGGAAAAGTTCTGAGGCTTTAGATAACCATGACATTTTGCTTGTCAGCAAATGCTAGTGGGGCACATAAGGAAAGTATACTGTTTGGGCTGTGTATTCATTTGCTAGAGCTGATCTAACAAAGTAGCACAGACTGGATGACAAACAGCAGAAATTTGCTGTCTCACAGTTCTGGAGGCTGGAAGTCTGAGATCAACATGTCGACAAGATCAGTTCCTTCTAAGGCATGGGAAGAAAAAATCTATTCCAGGCTGCTTTCTTGGCTTGCAGATGGCCATCTCTATCTTCAGATGGTGTTCTCTCTGTATTAGTGACCATGTCCAGTTGCCCTCTTTTATAAGTACACCAATCATATTGGATTAAGGGCCCACCCTACTCCAGTATGACTTCATTTTAACTAATTACATCTGAAATAACCCTTTTTCCAAATAAGGTCACACTGTGAGATACTTGAGGTTAGGGCTTCAACCTATAAATTTTGAAGAAGTCACAGTTAAACCCATAACAAGGAACAAGAGCTTGGAATTCAAAGTGTAATCTTATGAAAATCGCACCACCAGATGACAAAGATAATAACCATGTACATTATATAATCTCCAATGTATCAAAACACGAACAGCTTAAACACAGTAAAACCAAATTGATTACAACTTTCTTCTTTCTGTCCTTTAACACTTTTCAGGCTTTTCCAGTTGCAACTAGGGATGTTATTGAGATAAGATAGCCTAAAGCAGGCATGGCCAACAGTTTTTGACCCCGGGCCAGATTAGAAAGAAAATTTTTTTCACGGGCCGGACAAAATATTAAAATTAAAAAATATTAAATACAAAAACAATTTATTTAAGTAAACAAAATTTTATTATGTAATTTGTTTATGAATACATGTGAGTGAAAATTTTTTAATATACAATATAATTTTAATAAAAAATATATTTTAATAAAAATATAATTACATACTGTATAAATATCCAAACTATATTGCAATCAATCGAAATAATATTTAATTAATAGAATGAACTTGAAAGGGTTATATCGCAAATAAAACAATTATTTCGTTTTACAAACAGCCTGGATATGTTTTCAGTTATCAACTGCAGCTATTGTCTATGTGCTACAATGCCACTTGATTCAGCACACTTGACCACAAAAATAACGAATTGTTTGTTCTTGGGTGTGCACTGGCAAACTCCGCCTAAAAACTGTGGGTTTCACATTGCCGCTAAACATCAAACAGTTCATATCGAATACAGACGAGTACAAAAGCTGTAAATCTTTATAATGAAATTTTTTTAAAAAATAAAGAAGTATCGTGAATCCATTCGACCAATTATTGGAAGTTAACCCTAGATTAGTCACACGTGGAATTCTTTTCCGCATATCACTATCTTCTTAAATATCTCAATTTCCAATAATCAAAGACGCTTCTGCTTCTGAGTAGCTGAGATTTTAAAGTAGCGGAGAATATTAAAAATTTAATCGTGGGCCATATAAACTCATTTTGCGGGCCAGATTTGGCCTGTGGGCCGTATGTTGGCCATGCTTGGCCTAGAGGCTTCATAAGAGTCATATATCTGTGTGTAGCTGATGAGTCTTGCCTCCTGCAGGAAGAGCTGAAAAGGCATGTCTGAATGCCTGGAAGCAGAGTGGCATCTTGTTGGCCAAATAAGTTTTTAAATATGATGTATGTTTGCTCGATTATAGTTTGCATTGGGTGTAGGGGACAGGCTGTACTCAGGCAGTGGTTATAGCCTAAGGCTTAGTTTTCAGACTAAGCTTTTCCCCACAGCCTTGACTGATTACATGATGTGGGATGGTGCACTCTCATGAGGAATCCCACTATGCCTCAGATAAGTGACTTTGTATCAGAGACTTACTTGTTTGTATATTGGATTAAAGGTTTTAATTTCTACACTATAAAGTGGGGCAGACCAGGAGCTTGCTCTCTCAGTTCTTGTGATTAGCATTAGAGGAGAGAGAAGAGAAAGGAGAGCAGAGAAAGGCCACGTGAAGGAGAGGAAAGGCAGCCAAGATGGTAGAGTTCTGAAGGAGAAGCCAGTTTGTGCAGTTTGTGCAGTTTGTGCAGAGAGAAGGTGTAAAGCCAGTAATCACGGCCACCATCACAGCCGCCTGGCCCATGCAGGTTTGCATTAGATTTGGACAGGCGGTAATGAAACAATGGAGTCAAGAACTGGTGGGCCATTACCTTTCATCCTAGCTTGCACCCGGCGGGCAAGTAAAAACATACACTGGGCTCCAAAACCCACTTCAGTGCTCACAAAGCTACTGATTTATCCAAGTTTCCTAGAATCAAGGGTTTCTAGCTCATTAGCCTTATTCACTTCTGTTCCCCATCTCCTTCTCTCTGCACAAATTCTGCACAAACTGGCTTCTCCTTCAGCACTCTGCCATCTTGGCTGCTTCTCCTCTCCTCCACATGGCCTTTATCTGCTCTCCTCTCTGCTCTCCTCCAGCATGGGTTCCTCTTAGAACTTAATCACTCTTCCCCCAGAACAATGTGATCTCTTTTCCCTTCAAAACCTTTTGGTGTGAAAGCCCTCCCCCAACACATATTAACATAATCACACCCATCCCAAGCAATCACCTGGGCAACGGACTTCCACATGGGCAGCACCATCTTTAACAAAGTGAGCATAATATACTTTATCTGCCCAACAAAAGGAGATGGGGAACAGAGGTGAATAAGGCTGGTGACCTAGAAACCTTTGATTCTAGGAAATTCAGATAAGTCAGTGGCTTTGGGAGCCCTGAATGGAAAGGGAAGTGTTTTCCCACTGTGTGTATTTCTTGCCTGCCAGGTGAAAGCTAGGATTAAAAGGTAATGGCCCACCAGTTCTTGGCTCCATTATTTCATTACTGTCTGTCTGAATCAAATGCGAACCTGCACGGGCCAGGCGGCTGTGATGGTGGCCGTGGCTACTGGCTTTACACATCTCTTGTATTCAATATTTAAAGTCTGCTGCTTTCTGTGGTGACAGGGACCCAGAGGGTCCCTGAGAGTAATAAAGCCCTGCCTAACACTTCCAGATTAGTTTTATTTTTTCTTCTGAGGGAACTAGAAGCCCAGTCAGCGGTTCATGAATAAACAACCACAGGCTCTCCAGAAAGGAAAGCTCTGATCTGTGGTGTCTGCAGATTTCTGTGGTGTAAATACTCCCATCGTGGCTGACTTCAAACTACCAGCAAGAGATTGCTGGACAGAGTTGGAACTCCAGCATGCCACCAAGCCCAGATAATTGGCTTAACAATCTCAAGGCTACAGGCAGGGAGCCATGAATGGGAGCACCCAGTGAGAAGCAGACAGAAGGGGTATCCTGGTGGGTTAGGGGCAGAGCCTCCCAACTGGACAGCAGTGCTAGTGAGGAGCATGGCAGTGGGGTGGCCTAGGCAGAAGCAGGGTCCACATATAGCCTTTAGGGTAGTGGGGATGGGGACCAGGCAGGAGAAAGTGAATTCTTGCAGAGCTAAGAACAGCTCCTGGTCAGTTGGCTCAGGGGTAGAGAATTGACCCTGCGTGTGGAAGTCCCAGGTTTGATTTCAGGAGAAGCAACCATCTGCTTCTCCACCCCTCTCACCCACCCCCTCTTTCTCTCTCTTCCTCTTCCTCTTCTGCAGCCATGGCTCGAATGGTTTGATCAAGTTGGCCCTGGGTGCTGAGAATGGCACCATGGCCTCACCTTAGGCACTAAAATAGCTCAGTTTCCAAGCAACAGAGCAGCTGCCCCAGATGGGTAGAGCATCACCCAGAAGGGGGCTTGTTGGATGGGTCAGGGTACATGAGGAAGTCTGTGTGTATGCCTTCCCATCTTTCACTTAATAAAAAAATAAAAAAATAAATAAAAAAAGGAAAGGAAAGCTCATCAAGCCTAGATAAAAGAACAGGGTGGCAGCCTCAGGGCACAAATGAGTCAATCAGAATGTTCTCAGACAAAATGAAAACACCCCCCTTTTCATTTCCCTTATTAGGGCATTCTCCTGAGAATAGGGATTCTCCTGAGAGGACCTTGCCGGGAAGAGAGACATTTAGATTAGAGCTTCCAGGGTTCACACACAATTCTTGTCACTAAGCTAAATCCCACATGGGCTCTCTTCCAGGTACGGGACATGGTGTCAGGCTGAGCACAGTGGAGGACACCCGTGGGCTCCCATTAGCACAGGTAAAGCTGATGCAAAGGAGGTAACAAAACAATGACATCTTGGTGGGTCTCCTGTCACTTAAACTAGATATTAGGGGCTCTGTAAATGATGCAGGTTGCCCCCCCTTTATGGGCAGGGAATACATCCCAAGACCCCCAGTGGATGCTTGAAACCAGATAGTACTGAACCTACTATAAAGACTATGTTTTCTCCTGTACTCATATATCTATGATAGAGTTTAATTAATAAATTAGGCACAATAAAGAGATTAACAACAACTAATAATAAAATAGAACAATTATAACAATATATATAATAAAGTTATGTGAATGTGGTCTCTCTCTCTCAAAATATCTCATTGTACTGTACTCACCCTCCTTCTTGCGATGATGTGTTAACCTCGGGTAACTGAAACCACAAAAATCGCGAATAAGGGAGGAGACCACTGTATTTCCCGCAGAGCCTAACCCAGCACTGTTCTGACTCATCACTCTGCTTTCCAAATTGTTCAATATATCTGCCAGGGTGATTTTTCTCAGAGGCAAACCAAATCATACAAATATTCCTTTTTGCTCAAAAACCCATCCCTGGGTAGAGTTCACTCTTTTGCACAGGAGACGGGATTTTCCTGATCTGACCTCTACTCATCTCTCCATCATTGCTACTCTGCTCTTGATAACTTCACTTTATCTAGGTGGCCAGTCCCCAGACAAGCTGTGTTTGCTAGATTCTAGGCCTTTGTATTTGTTTTCCTCTGAGTTTTGACTCTTTCCCTAGCTCTGTGGGGCTATTCCCACATCTGGTATCTTGAGTCACAGACATAGTTTCATTATTAAACCCCCAGGTTTGTTTGTTTGCTTTTTCTTTTTACTATCTTTTTAAAAAAATTTATTTATTAAATTTAATGCAGTGACATTGATAAATCAGGTTACATATGTTGAAAGAAAACATCTCTAGATTATTTTGACATTTGATTGTGCTGTGTACCCCTCCCCCAAAGTTAAATTGTCTTCTGTCACCTTCTATCTGGTTTTCTTGTGTCCCTCCCCTCCCCCAACCCCTCTCTCCTTCTTCGTTCCATCCCCCCTCCCCCCACCCCCACCCCTGTTGCCATCACATTCCTGTTCATGTCTCTGAGTCTCATTTTTATGTCCCTTCTATGTATGGATTCATATAGTTCTTAGTTTTTTTCTGATTTACTTATTTCACTCCGTATAATGTTATCAAGGTCCATCCATGTTATTGTAAATGATGCAATGTCATCATTTCTTATGGCTGAGTAGTATTCCATAGTATATATGTACCAAAGCTTTTTAATCCACTCGTCCTCTGACGGACACTTGGGCTGTTTCCAGATCTTTGCTATTGTGAACAATGCTGCCACAAACATGGGGGTGCATTTCTCCTTTTGGAGCCGTTCTATGGTGTCCTTGGGGTATATTCCTAAAAGTGGGATAACTGGATCAAAAGGCAGTTCGATTTTCAGTTTTTTGAGGAATCTCCATACTGTTTTCCACAGTGGCTGCACCAGTCTGCATCCCCACCAGCAGTGCAGGAGGGTTCCCTTTTCTCCACATCCTCGCCAGCACTTATTCTGTGTTGTTTTGTTGATAAGCGCCATTCTGACTGGTGTGAGGTGATATCTCATTGTGGTTTTAATTTGCATTTCTCTAATGATTAGTGACGTTGAACATTTTTTCATCTGCCTATTGGCCATCTATATGTCCTCTTTGGAGAAGTGTCTATTCATCTCTTTTGCCCATTTTTGGATTGGATTGTTTGTCTTCCTGGTGTTGAGATTTACGAGTTCTTTATAAATTTTGGTTATTAACCCCTTATCAGACGTATTGTCAAATATGTTCTCCCATTGTGTAGTTTGTCTTTTTATTCTGTTCTTGTTGTCTTTAGCTGTGCAAATGCTTTTTAGTTTGATATAGTCCCATTTGTTTATCCTGTCTTTTATTTCACTTCCCTGTGGAGATAAATCAGCAAATATATTGCTCCAAGAGATGTCGGAGAGCTTACTGCCTATGTTTTCTTCTAAGATGCTTATGGTTTCACGGCCTACATTTAAGTCTTTTATCCATTTTGAGTTTATTTTTGTGAGTGGTGTAAGCTGGTGATCTAGTTTCATTTTTTTGCAGGTAGCTGTCCAATTTTCCCAATACCATTTGTTAAAGAGGCTGTCTTTACTCCATTGTATTTTCTTACCTCCTTTGTCAAATATCAGTTGTCCATAGAACTGTGGGTTTATTTCTGGGTTCTCTGTTCTGTTCCATTGATCCATATGCCTGTTCTTATGCCAGTACCAGGCTGTTTTGAGTACAATGGCCTTGTAGTATAACTTGATATCAGGAAGTGTGATACCTCCCACTTTATTCTTCTTTTTTAAGATTGCTGAGGCTATTCATGTTCTCTTTTGGTTCCATATAAATTTTTGGAATATGTGGTCTATATCTTTGAAGTATGTCATTGGTATTTTAATTGGTATTGCATTGAATTTATAGATTGCTTTGGGTAAAATAGACATTTTAATGATGTTTATTCTTCCTAACCATGAGCACGGTATATGCTTCCACTTGTTTGTATCTTCCTTGATTTCTTTTATCAATGCTTTGTAATTTTCCGAGTACAAGTCTTTAGTCTCCTTGGTTAAGTTTACTCCTAGGTACTCTTTTTACTATCTTTTTATTGTGACAAAATACATATAAAACTTGTCATTGTAACTATTTTAAGAGTAAAATTTAGTGACATTAATTACATTCACAATGGTGCATAACCATTACCACTATTTCCATAATTTTTCATCACCCTAAACAGAAATTCTGTCTCTATGAAGCAGTAACTCCTCACTTTATGCTTTACCCAACCCCTGGTAATGTCTAGAGACAGGGCTGGGCAAAGGGCGGTCAAAACGGATCCATATTTGATACTCATGAATGTCCACGTGCAGTCATTCTCAGGAAGTAACCAAGTGTGTAGATTGCTGCGGGGTGTGTATATATGAATTGGTTGATGGGAGAAGAGTGGAAAAGAATGGGAGATAAATGGGAAAAAGAGAGATTGTAGTAAGTGGTCATTTGAACACTTAGCAGAGCTTTAGTCAAGCTAGTAAATCACTACTGTAATAATAAATTTAGTTAAATAAAGACAAAGTGGAGTAGTGGGGACACCAGCAGGCAATTTTATTGCATATGCATTTATTTGTTTGTTTGCTTGTTTGTTTTAGTGAGAGATATTGAGAGAGGGGGCAGGGACAGAGAGGGAGAGAGATGAAAAGCATCAATTCTTTGTTGCAGCATCTTAGTCGTTCATTGTTTTCTCATATGTTCCTTGAGCAGAGGGTTCCAGCAGAGCAAGTGACCCCTTGCTCAAGCCAACAACCTTGGGCTCAAACCAGCAACCTTGGGCTTCAAGCCAGCAACCTTTGGGCTCCAGCTAGCAACCATGGGGTCATGTTTATGATCCCATGCTCAAGCTGGCAACCTTGCGCTCAAGCTGGTGAGCCTGCACTCAAGCCAGATGAGCCCATGCTCAAGCAAGTGACCTCACGGTTTTGAACCTGGGTCCTCAGCATCCCAGGCCACACTCTATCCACTGTGCCATCACCTGGTCAGGCTCCATATGCTTTTAAATGAGCATAAGTGATATACTGACTACAGAGAAGGATATTCAATTGAGCTAGATAGCTCAGTTAGTTAGAGCATTGTCTCAAAGCACAAAGGTGGCTAGTTTGATTCCTAGTCAGGGCACATATAGGAACAGAGTGATATTCCTGTCTCTCTCTCTCTCTCTCTCTCTCACTAAAATCAGTCAATAATTTTTTTTAAATGCCATGATCTAATCTGAGTTTGGTCAAACCCAGCTCATTGCTGTTAATCTGCCTCTTGAGAAACAGCCACAGAAAGCCTCTTTGATTTTTTTCTCCCTGTCCTGTTAAGACCTAGGATTGAATGCTGTCAGCATACTGGGAAGTTGTAAGATATTCCAATTTTCACACCCTGAAGTCCCTTTATGACTACTTATGGGATATCCCTAAGCAAAATTAGCCAGCATCTCTTTTTGTGTCTTTTCCTTCCAGACACCAGGTGTTAACAACAGGGATGAATCATTAAGGTAGAATTTTAGGCATGAGTGGAAAATAAAAGTTTGCAATGTGGCAACCTTGCCACTCCTCAAATCATACTATCAAGATGCACCACATACTCAGCATGGCTGAAAGGACAGATCCTCTCAAGACTGAAGCAGTCTGACAGGAAGTGGACTTCGAAAGCATGTCCTGTTGGCCCTGGCTGGTTGGCTCAGTGGTA
This sequence comes from Saccopteryx leptura, assembly GCF_036850995.1. Lineage (NCBI taxonomy): Eukaryota > Metazoa > Chordata > Mammalia > Chiroptera > Emballonuridae > Saccopteryx > Saccopteryx leptura. The sequence goes on from NC_089503.1 coordinate 241,796,242, forward strand.
GAGCGTCGGCCTGGTGTGCAGGAGTCCCGGGTTCAATTTCCGGCCAGGGCACACAGGAGAAGCGCCCATCTGCTTCTCCACCCCTCCCCCTCTCCTTCCTCTCTGTCTCTCTCTTCCCCTCCCACAGCTGAGGCTCCACTGGAGCAAAGTTGGCCCAGGCGCTGAGGATGGCTCCATGGCCTCTGCCTCAGGCGCTAGAATGGCTCTGGTTGCAACAGAGCAATGCCCCAGATGGGCAGAGCATCGCCCCCTGGTGGGCATGCTGGGTGGATCCGGTCGGGCGCATGCAGGAGTCTGACTGCCTCCCTGTTTCCAACTTCAGAAAAATACAAAAAAAAAAAAAAGAAAGAAAGAAAGAAAGAAAGCATGTCCTGCTTCCTGGCATTGAGCTAACTTGGTGTATCGAGTAAAAACAGTTTGCGATGATACAAGTAGATGTGGCTAAAAGAAGGAAGTAAAAAGGAACCTTGTAGAATAAGCCTTGAAATCAATTTTGTCTTCCCCTCAATTTCCTCAGCCTAGTGAGAGAAACACAGTAAGTTTTCTAAGCTAAACTATGAGGTGTCACTAGATATTGTGGTCACTGGTCACTCTTGGGAGCCCTTGTGAATTCCTAGTTCCCTCTTCGATCCAACTCCACATTCAGTGCAAGACTGCTAATGAGTTCACTCAGAAAAGAAAGCCCTAAGGCACTCAGACATTAGCCTTGTGCAAAAATCCTGAAGTGCATAAGATTTGCCTTTTACATCTGATTGCTTCTTCTTCCTCTCTGTGGGGCTTCCGTCTCCCTATCTCAGTTACTGACTCTTAATCTCTTACAACTTCCCTATTTCCTTCCACATAAAATTATCTTTATCTGTTTATTGAAAGGATCTTATATACTAATCCATACTAAAGTATGAATGATTGAAAATAGCTTATTATACTGACTTTTGCAAGAGTAGTTACACTTTCCAGAGTAATAATATCATCAGTAATTATTCATCAATAATAATTTATTTAATAATTTCAAAATATTACATCAAATCAATAATCCAATGTAATATTTTTTAGCCTGACCAGGCGCTGGTACAGTGGATAGTGTCAAACTGGAACATAGAGGACCCAGGTTTGAAACTTCAAGGTCACCAGCTTGAGCATGGGCTCACCAGCTTGAGCGCGGGGTCGCTGGCTTGAGCGTGGGATCATAGACATGACCCCATGGTTGTGGGCTTGAGCCCAAAGGTCGCTGGCTTGAAGTCCAAGATCACTGGCTTGAGCAAGGGATCACTCGTTCTGTTGGAGTCACCTAGTCAAGGCACATATGAGAAAGCAATCAATGAACAACTAAGGAGACTAAAAAGCCTCAACGAAGAAATGATGCTTCTCATCTCCCTCACTTCCTGTCTGTCTGTCCCTATCTGCCCCTCTCCCTATCTCTCTCTCTGTCTCTGTCACACACACACACACACACACACACACACACACACACACACACACACACACAAAATCCAATGGAATATTTTTTAAATCCAAAGGATAAAGAAAGATATATCATGCGAACACTAATCAGAAGAATACTAGAGTAGCTACTATATGATTTTCAACCGAAGTAGATGTCAGAGCAAGGAAAGTCATCAGGGATAAAGAGAGGCATTATACAATGATAAATATATTGATAAAGTAGTCAATTCTTTAAGAAAACATAATAATCCTTAATGTTTGTAGACTTAACACCAGAGTGTCAAAATATGACACAAAACTGATATAAATGTAAGGAAAAATAGATGAATCCACTATTGCAGTTGGATGCTTCAGCAGCCCTCAATCAGAAACAGACAGATGTAGCAGACAGAAAATCGGTAGGATGTATCTGAACTCAACAATATCATCAATCAACTGGATATAACTGACATCATTGACCATTTCACTCAACAGCAGAATACACATTCTCCTTAAGCTCACACAGGAAATATTCACCAAGACAGACCACATTCTGGGCCATAAACACACCTTAACAATTAAAAAAAGGATACCTACAAAGTATGCTCTTAAAGCACAATGAAATTAAACTAGAAATCAATAATAAAAAGATAGTTGGAAAATTTTAAAATATACCCTTTTAAATAACATGTGAGTCAAAGTCCCAAGAGAAATTTTAAAATATTTACATGAAATGAAAATGAAAATACAACTTATCAGAATTTGTAGAATGTGGTGAAAGCAGCACTAGAGGGAATTTACAATATAGAATGCATGTTTTAGAAAAGAAAAAATATCTAAAACTAGTAATATAAGCTTGTACCTTAGGAAACTCAAAAAAGAAGAGCAAATTAAATCCAGAGTAAGCAGAAGGAAAGAAATGACAAAAACCAGAGCGGAAATCAATGAAATTAAAAACAAGAAATCAATAGAGAAAATCAACAAAACCAAAAGCTGACTTAAGAAAATCAACTTGGTTGGGATAACCAAGAAAACAAGAGAAAAGATACAAATTGCTAATATCAGAAATAAAAGATCCAATGAACATTAAAAATACATAAACACATAAAAAAACATGACTACTAATTCTAGGGACAGTAAAAGGATAATAAAGGAATATTATGAATAAGTCTATGCCCACAAATTTGACAACTTAGATGAAATGGGTCAATTCCTTGAAAGACACAGTCTTTTTCCCAAACTCTTTTCTACCCAAACCCACACAACGAAGAAACATATCATCTGAGTTGGCCTTTATCTATTAAAGAAATTGAATCAATAATTAATAGTCTTCTAAAACTGAAAGCACCAGGCTCAGATTGGTTTCACTGATGACTTCTAACACACATTTAAGGAAGAAAATATATTAAATCTCTACCAACCCTTCCAGAAACTAGAGGCAAGGGGAACACTTCCTAATTCATTCTGTGAGGACACAGCATTATCCTACTACCAAAACCAACAAAGACATTATAAGAAAGGAAAACTGTGAGCCAATACCTTTTCTGAATATAGAATACAAAATCCTTAACAAATTATTAGCAAATTGAATCCAACAATGCATAAAAAAGAATTATACACTACGACCAAGTGGGATTTATCTCAGGCACAGAAGGCTATATTCAATGTTCAAAAATCAACATTAAGTCCTGGCCAGATAGCTCGGTTGGTTGGAGTGTCATCCTGAAGCTGAGGGGTCACCAGTTTGATCCCTGGTCAGGGCATATACAGAAACAGATCAATGTTCCTGTCTTTCTCCTGCTCTCTCCCTTCCTCTCTCTAAAATCAGTAAAATAAACATTTTTTAAAAATCAACATTCAAATAATCCAGCGTATCAACAGGCTAAAGAACAAAAATCATATGATCATATCAACAGTTGCAGAAAAAATACTTGACAGAATCCAACACTCATTCATGTTGGAAAAAAATTTTATGTTCAATATGTTATAAAAACTAATAAGGTAATAAACTTCACCTGGGTAAATAATTGGCCAAGAATACTGAGAGAAGACTCTCCTTGCTAGAGTTTTTTTTTTGTTGTTGGTATTTTTCCAAAGTTGGAAACAGGAAGGCAGTCAGACCCGGCATGCCCACCAGGGGGCGATGCTCTGCCCATCTGGGGCATTGCTCTGTTGCAACCAGAGCCATTCTAGCGCCTGAGGCAGAGGCCATGGAGCCATCCTCAGCACCTGGGCCAACTTTGCTCCAATGGAGCCTTGGCTGCGGGAGGGGAAGAGAGAGACAGAGAGGAAGGAGAGGGGGAGGGCTGGAGAAGTAGATGGGCGCTTCTCCTGTGTGTCCTGGCCGGGAATCGAACCTGGGACTCCTGCATGCCAGGCCGACGCTCTACCACTGAGCCAAGGGGCCAGGTCCTCCTTGCTAGAGTTTTTTTTTTTTTTTTCCTTGCTAGAGTTTTAAAATAGGTTATAAATGGAGAATTCTCCAAAGAGTACGAGATCAAAACCCCAAATGACTCTTACACTGAAGACAGGCTTTGACCAAAACATCCTGCCACTAGGCTAGCGCTGCTTGTCCTTTCTGCCACCAGAATGCTCCTCTGGACCCAGGCAGGCAAACGTCAATGAAGAAAGAGCCTTTGCCCTTTGCTGCCAGCCAACTGTGAGGGAACGATGGACCTGGAATGCCAAGCCTGTGCTCTCACAGCGGAGGCAAGGACAACAAGGTCTGGGGTGACAGTGGCACATGTCTGCAGCTAGAAGGGAACAGAGTCACTTCTGTATTTAACCCTGTGCCTCCTTTGACATTCCTCTGGCAAGCTTTGTCCTCAAAGCATAAGGATTTAGAAAATGAGAAGTCTTTCCCAGAGATAAAGAAGTGTAAGAAGAAATCAAGAGTTGAAAACAAGGGGAACAAAGACACTAAGACAGTATCCTTTCTGTTTCTAAGTGGCTTTCACTTCTGGGGTCAGGGTAAAAACCCCTCTGTGCCAGACAGTCCAAATACAAGGTCATTAACCCCTCTCACCATGAAGGGGTAAACGACACACTCTGGCCTTTCAGTCTAGTATGATTCAAAACCCTCACGTTGAAACTGAAAAGTTAAACCCAATTAAATGCATTTAGAATCCAGACTAGTGGAGCTAAATGAGACCATAAAAATAACTTTTTTGCCCTGGCCGGTTGGCTCAGTGGTAGAGCATCAGCCTGGCATGCAGGAGTCCCAGGTTCGATTCCCGGCCAGGGCACACAGGAGAAGCGCCCATCAGCTTCTCCTCCCCTTCCCCCCTCCTTCCTCTCTGTCTCTCTCTTCCCCTCCCACAGCTGAGGTTCCATTGGAGCAAAGTTGGCCCAGGCGCTGAGGATGGCTCTATGGCCTCTGCCTCAGGTGCTAGAATGGCTCTGGTTGCATCAGAGCAATGCCCCAGATGGGCAGAGCATCGCCCCCTGATGGGCATGCCAGGTGGATCCCGGTCGGTGTATGTGGGAGTCTGTCTGACTGCCTCCCCGTTTCCAACTTCAGAAAAATACAAAAAACAAACAAACAAAAACTTTTTTTTTCATGTCATATTTAATTTATGACAAAACCCCAGTCCAGAGAGGTTAAAAGACTGGCCCGAGGACATAGAACAGGAGGGACAACAGATTAATAGAATCAAACAGATCTGGGCTCGATGCCCAAACTTGAAGAAATCATATTTCCAGTCTGAGCCCCTTTTTTTTTCATCTGGAAAGTAGGGATAATAAAAATCATTCCACAGGATTGGTGTGGAAATTAAGATAGATAACCTTAAGGAATAGTTCTTGCCACACAAAAGTGTTCAGTAATTCTTTTTCAGTTTCTAGTGTCAGAGCCAGTATTCAATGCCTGGGCTCAGAAGTCCCTGTTCATCCTCTTTCCTCTGGTCCCAACGACAGTACCAGGGAGTGTATCAGGTCCCATCGGCAATGAAGGGGACCACTGCACCATGTGCGTAGTGGCTCTGTGGCTCTGCTGTCCAGTACAATCGAGATCCCAGCCACAAGGCAGTATCTAGTTTCTGCCTCCGCCACTGATCAGCACGAAAACCTAGATCCACTGATAGTTCAATGTTTTCAGCTGAGAAACAGGGCAAAGGTCATCATTAAGAATTGATACTATCTGGTATTTTGGAAGCCTTCCTAGCTGTTAAGTTCAGTGAACTTGGCTTAATCTGTATTTATGTTTACATTTGCTGGGATCAGGGTAACAAATCAAAAATCAATTAATATAGGTCCTGACTGGGTGGCTCGGTGGATAGGCATTGACCCAGTGCACTAGAGCAGTGGTCCACAACCTTTTTTGGGCCACGGACCGGTTTAATGTCAGAAAATATTTTCACGGACCGGCCTTTAGGGTGGGATGGATAAATGTATCACGTGACCAAGGCAAGAGGCAAGAGTGAGTCTTAGACCAGGGGTCCCCAAACTACGGCCCGCGGGCCGCATGCGGCTCCCTGAGGCCATTTATCCGGCCCTGCCGCACTTCCGGATAGGGTACCTCTTTCATTCATGTTCAGTAAGAGGAGCATAGTTCCCATTGAAATACTGGTCAGTTTGTTGATTTAAATTTACTTGTTCTTTATTTTAAATATTGTATTTGTTCCTGTTTTGTTTTGTTTTTACTTTAAAATAAGATATGTGCAGTGTGCATAGGGATTTGTTCATAGTTTTTTTTATACTCCGGCCCTCCAATGGTCTGAGGGACAGTGAATTGGCCCCCTGTGTAAAAAGTTTGGGGACCCCTGTCTTAGATGGATGTAACAGAGGGAATCTGGTCATTTTTTTAAAAATAAAACATTGTTCAGACTTAAATATAAATAAAATGGAAATAATGTAAGTTATTTATTCTTTCTCTGTGGACTGGTACCAAATGGCCCACAGACTGGTACCAGTCCTTGGTCCGGGGGTTGGGGACCACTGCACTAGAGGTCACAGATTTGACTCCCAGGGCACGTTTGAGAAGCAATTAATGAGTACACAACTAAATGGAACAGTTAAGTGGAACGAGTTGATGCCTCTCTAATTCTCTCTCCCCCCTTTTCCTCTCTATCTCTCTAATCAATGGAAAAAATTTTTCAAAGTAAATCAATAATGTAATCCACCAGAAGTGTGTGTAAGTGTGTGTTTGCGTGTGTGTGTAGGTATATCTCAGATGGGGATGGGGGAGGTTAATGGGAATGGGAAGGCAGTCCTATTATAAATGGAAAAATGGCCAGGTCATCCGGTCCCCATATTTACAGGAAGAAAGCGAGCGGGCTGAGAAAAGGTGGCTTTCTCACTTTTTCTCACCTGGAGGGAGTAAGTAAGGTTCCAGGGACCTGGAAGGAGAAGATAATGTTGTTGGCAGGGAGAGACAGAGGCAATAGTAATTGAACAGAGGAGTACGGAATTTGCCCTATTGCCTATGGCTCCCCAAATCTATATTTTCCAGCCCTCACCTCTGCTCAGAACTCTAGATTAACACTTGAACGGTCTCACAGGCATTTCCAATGAGCTTGCTCGAAAGAGAACTCTCACTGCTCCCCTCCCCCCACACAAACCTGCTTCTCTTGAGGCATCCCTGTCTCTGAGAAAGCAACATGATCCACTCAGGTGCTTACTGCCAAACAGCTAGGAATTTTCCTAGATCTCTCCCATCTCCCTTCTCACTTGTAGAACCTGTGTGTGCATCCACAGGCTCTCAAGTCCATTTTCTCCTCTTCATCTGTGCTACTCCGACTCCACCCAACATCCAAGCCCAAGCCACCAGCAGGTTTTGTTTTACAGTATTGACCCCACTGGTCTCACTGATCCCAATTATGTCTTCTCTTTTTTTTTTTTTTTTCTTTTTCTTTTTCTTTTCTTTTGTATTTTTCTGAAGCTGGAAACGGGGAGAGACAGTCAGACAGACTCCCGCATGCGCCCGCCTGGGATCCACCCGGCACGCCCACCAGGGGCAACGCTCTGCCCACCAGGGGGCGATGCTCTGCCCCTCAGGGGCGTCGCTCTGCCGCGACCAGAACCACTCTAGCGCCTGGGGCAGAGGCCAAGGAGCCATCCCCAGTGCCCGGGCCATCTTTGCTCCAATTGAGCCTCGCTGCGGGAGGGGAAGAGAGAGACAGAGAGGAAGGAGGGGGTGGGGGTGGAGAAGCAAATGGGCGCTTCTCCTATGTGCCCTGGCCGGGAATCGAACCCGGGTCCCCCGCACGCCAGGCGACGCTCTACCACTGAGCCAACCGGCCAGGGCCTGTGTCCTCTCTTCACAAGCCTACCAGCATGACCTTGGGGGAAAAAATTATATATATATATATATATATATATATATATGATCAAATTATATAATCAACATATATAATCAAATTTGAGATATCAAATTATCCCTCTGTTAAAAGCTTTCCAATGATTTCTTATTGCATTTGGAGAAATGTCACTCCTCCCTCTGAGTCACAAAGTCCCAGACTGCCTTTTCCTAACCTATTTCCTATCCACTCTCTCTGTTCATTCCCAGTGCGCTGGACAAATTGGCCTGGTTTCCGTTCTTCAAATAAGTGAATATTAGTTCTTCTGAGCTTCTGCAGGGGCCATGTCTGCCTGGAATGCTCTTCTCTCCTATCTCTGCATGACGGACTCCTTGAGAACTCAGCTTCCAGCTTTATGTCACCTTTGCAGGCAACCCTTATAAGAATCCCCATATTCACTCACTGTTAGGTCACCTTATTTTAATTCTCTGTGTAGCTCTTCTCATTTGCTGATAGTTTTCTTGTTTATTTCTTTAGCGATGGTCTGTTTTGCTTTAAAAGAAGGGAAACTCTATGAAACAGCAGAAGTATTTTCTTTTTAAAAATTTTTTATTATTTATTTATTTTTATTCAGTGAGAGGAGGGGAGGCAGAGAGATAGACTCCTGTATGTGCCACGATCAGGATCCACCTAGCAATATCCCCTGCTCCCCACCCAGCCAATGCTCAAATCAACTGAGCCATCCTCAGTGCCTGGGGCCATACTTGAACCAATCACACCACTGGCTGCTAGAGAAGAAGAAAGAGCGAAGGGGGAGATGGAGGGAAAGAGAAGCAGATGTTCGCTTCTCATGTGTGTCCTGACCAGGGGTCAAACCCAGGACTTCCACTTACTGGCCTGACACTCTATCCACTGAGCAAACTGGCCAGGCAGCAGGGATTATTTCAATCTATTTTATTTCCTGTATCTCAGTGCCCAGAAACTGATCTGACATATAAAAGGCAATTAGCAAACGTTTGTTGATTGACTAAAAGAAGGAATAAATTTTAAACCACCAAAAGCAAACTAAAGAGCGTTATTTTGGGGGAGTGTTTCTTTGAATTGAATCCCAAGATGGTTTCACAGAAAGCGGCTGCTGTTCAGGAGCAGCAAAAGAACGAGAAGGGAGGGGCAGTGCAGCATGGAATCCTGAATCCTTTTCTGAAGAATCCCAATTGGCTGGACATCTCTATCAAGAGACCTCTGGAAAGGTAGCTCTCCATGCATTTCTGCAATGAGATGAGCTCACATGTCTGTTTTAAGATAGTTACATTGTGTTCCAAATGCTCTCTGCTGTGAAAGTGCTATGGCCTTTTTTTTTTTTTACCTGAGATCATTTGTAATGGCAGTAGCTCTAGCCAGGGCATAGAGGTTGCTAAGGAGAATCAGTTAGTTATAGCAAATGAGAAATTTTGCCTTTCCTTGAGTTTTTCCCCACCCTTACCCCCACTCTCCACCTACAGAAATTCTATTTCATCATGTTTAAGACACAGCCAATAATGCTACAGCTGCTGAGAAACTTGTGACAGCCTCCAGTCGAGATTAGCCAATGCTTTCCCAGATTCTATTACCCTTTTGTGTATCAATCCATTATATGATTTATTTATCTTTTATTAACCTTTATATTTACCTTTTATTAGCACTACTTTTAGACACCTAAAGTTACCCTGAATATTGTTAAGTTAATTGAGGTTGTAATCGTATCGTTCATTTTTTTCATCTCCTCTCAGCAACTTTCACAGTTATTTACGCAGAGGAGATGCTCAATAAATGTTAAAGAATAAAGGGATAGTTCCAGCCAGTTAGCTTAATGGTAGAGTGTCAGCCCAGCGTGTGGATGTTCCAGGTTTGAGTCCTGATCAGGGCACACAGGAGAAGCAACCATCTGCTTCTCCACCCCTCCCACTCACCCTTCTCTCTCTTTCTCTCTTCTCCTCCTGCAGCCATGGCTTGATTGGTTCAAGTGCATTGCACCAGGCGCTGAGGATGACTTGGGAAGCCTCTGCCTCAGGCACTAAAAATAGCTCGGTTGCGAGTATGGCCCGAGATGGGCAGACCACTGGCCCCAAACAGAAGTTTCTGGGTGGATCCCGGTTGAGGTGTATGCAGTAGTCTGTCTCTCTACCTTCCCTCCTCTCACTAGGAAAAGAAGAAGAAGAAAAAAAAAAGAATAAAGGAATAAGATAGGGTAGTATGACTCCTACTCAGGCAGGGGTTAAACACCAACTTAAGACTGAGAAAAACAGACAGGAGCTGGGATCTTGAACTTCTGATGGCATTTACATGTATTCACAGCTACCTCCTGTCCTCTCAGGCCAGAGAGACAGAAAAGGCAAACCGAAGCCTTGCTGGGATCTGCTCAAGAAGCCCAGACAGAACAGACCACCCCTAACAGGCACTCAAGATAAGTGAAGTGCCGTCATCCTGAAGGCTGAAGATTAACTGCTAATATAGGGTGTGTGTGTGCAGAGAAAGTTGAGGTGAGTTATAGATGAAAATTTTAGGCTTCTAAAGAAAATACCTGATTTCACTTTATATTTGCTTAAGAAGTTGATCTAGGATGCTGTCTCTAAAATAATTAAGTTAAACTGTTATAATAAACTTGGGGTTTTTTTTGTTTGTTTTTTTTGTATTTTTCTGAAGTTGGAAATGGGGAGGCAGTCAGACCGACTCCTGCATGCGCCCGGCTGGGATCCACCTGGCATGCCCACCAGGGGGCAATGCTCTGCCCATATGGGGCGTCCTCTGCCGCAATCAGAGCCATTCTAGCACCTGAGGCAGAGGCCACAGAACCATCCTCAGCGCCCGGGCAAACTTTGCTCCCGTGGAGCCTTGGCTGCGGGAGGGGAAGAGAGAGACAGAGAGGAAGGAGAGGGGGAGGGGTGGAGAAGCAGATGGGCGCTTCTCCTGTGTGCCCTGGCCGGGAATCGAACCCGGGACTCCTGCACGCCAGGCTGACACTCTACCACTGAGCTAACTGGCCAGGGCCTAAACATGCATTTTAAAGTAAATAAGACATGGAAAATTCTGTGCCTATTGGGGACATTAAATTCTGACTTACATGGCCAAGGCTCCAATGCCATCACTGTAGGATGGCCACATAATGGCATTTAAGAGGGTATTTGTCTTTAGGAGAGTGAATGTACTTATTTTCACAGGCAAATGGCATTGTTCTAAAAGATTTTAACCTCTTATAAAAGCTTGTCTTGTGCATTTTTTTTCACTGCTGTGATCAGCTGGACAATACTCTGAAGGACCGCGAGTCTGCCCCCCCACCCGCGTTTCCTAGACCCCGACATCTCCACAGCCGAGCCCTCCTCCAGTCCTGTCTTTACGTCCCTCCTTTGTTCTTTTCTTTTACAGCTTCCCTGTGTCCCTCACTACTTCCCACCCTCTGGCAACTCCCTGGGTCTTCTATAAACCACAGATAAGCATCTCTGTGGAGGCTTCTCCTCCTTCTGAGACACTGGGGATTAAAGTGTTTAGTACCTACCAGCGCTAAACACACATGCACCCTGTGCCTCAGTCATTCTACTCCTGGGTACGAACAGGAGAGAAATGAATGTCTACAATGTGCAAGAATGTACAAGAATGTCCACAAAAGCTTTATTTGTAACAACCAAAAGCTGGACACAACCAAAGGCTCATCGACAACAATATGGATAAATTGTGATATGTCATATAATGGAATGATTGCACAGCAGAGAAAAAGAACGAAGTATCGCCATATAGAACACTATACCTGGATGAATCTCAAAGGCAGTGATGAGAAGAAGAAGACAAACACACAAATACTCTCTATCTATCTCTCCATATATATAAAACAAACAGGCAGAGCCAATTTATGGAGGCTGGCAAAGCAGTTACCTTTGGGGAGAAACTGCCTAGGAGACAGCGTAAGGGATCCTGTCTTAAATGTGGTTTGCGGTTACCTGATCCTGATAAACATGTAAAAAGTTGTCAGGGTTTACGCACTTGATGTAAGTTATAACTCAATTAAAAGATAAGAAACTATATTAAAATTAAAAAATAAAGTAACTGATGTGTTATCACAAATTCCAAAACAGCAATCTATGCTCTGCTCCCCCCCCCCCCCCACGTTCTAACTCATCTGCCTCCTTTTGGATCCGTGCCAGGATGGCGTCTGACAGGCGCCATTAGCATATGATGAGAGGAAATGTGCAAAGCAAGCAGACAGCACGGCAGCTGGGAGCACCTCACCTTGTGAGAGGAACAGACCGGGACCTTCCTTTTGTAGTTTCCTTCGCTGTTGATAGGAAAGGTGAGCGTGTGCCCGTGAAAGATGGTGGGATAGAATTTCTCCCTGACTTTATCCTCACCTTCTAGCTCCTAGTCAAAGAAAACCCACCCTTGAAGCTCCAACACCCACGCTCTCATTTCTACCTGTTTAACTCGCTGAGGGCATGTGGTACAGTACCCATCGTGCCTCTGTTCTGTTTGTCTTAATTAATTAATTTATTTTTATTTATTTTATTATTATTTTTTTTGTATTTTTCTGAAGCTGGAAACGAGGAGGCAGTCAGACACCCGCATGCGCCCGACCGGGATCCACCCGGCACGCCCACCAGGGGGCGATGTTCTGCCCATCAGGGGCATTGCTCTGTCGCGACCAGAGCCACTCTAGCGCCTGGGGCAGAGGCCAAGGAGCCATCCCCAGCGCCCGGGCCATCTTTTGCTCCAACGGAGCCTTGGCTGCGGGAGGGGAAGAGAGACAGAGAGGAAGGAGAGGAGGAGGGGTGGAGAAGCAGATGGGCGCTTCTCTTGTGTGCCCTGGTCGGGAATCGAACCCGGGACTCCTGCACGCCAGGCTGATGCTCTACCGTTGAGCCAACCGGCCAGGGCCAATTAATTTATTTTTTAAAAGATTTTATTTATTCATTATAGAGAGGGGGGAGAGAGAGAGAGAGAGAGAGAGAGAGGGAGAGAGAAGGGAAGAGGAGCAGGAAGCATCAACTCCCACATGTGCCTTGACCAGGCAAGCCCAGGGTTTTGCACCGGCAACCTCAGCGTTTCCAGGTCGACGCTTTATCCACTGCACCACCACAGGTCAGACCCTCCTGTTTCTGTCTTTGTCACCTATTTTACCCTTCTCACCTCATTCTCCATGTCCTCTTATCTTTCTACTTCTTTTTCTACCTCCCCCACCTCTCTGGGATTCCCTCTCTCTTCTCCATCTTCCCGCTCATTTCTTTTTTTTTTTTTTAATAAATTTTTTTAAATTTTTTATTTATTCATTTTAGAGAGGCGAGGAAGAGACAGAGAGAGAGAGAGAGAAGGGGGGGAGGAGCTGGAAGCATCAACTCCCATATGTGCCTTGACCAGGCAAGCCCAGGGTTTCGAACCAGCAACCTCAGCATTTCCAGGTCGATGCTTTATCCCCTGCGCCACCACAGGTCAGGCCCCACTCATTTCTTTCATCGAGAATGTGCAAGAGAGATCTAAGGATTTCCTACAGCATTCTGAATTATTTAATTTTTAAAAGGGATTTGGAAAAAGCTAGGCTTGGTTTTAGAAAACACCATTCCCGTGAAGGTAAACTCACGTGTACATTATTATGTAGGAATTTGATTTTTAAACTACAGGTTGTTGCTGTAAAGTTATAGAAACAGCCTGTTGGAATTGTAGTATGGTGGACTTGCCAATGTCTCCTCAGGAAAACCATTTCCAGCAACACTGTTAAGTTCTGAAGAGGTTTACTCAAAGTAAAAGTTGCATAAAATTTCCAAATGACCTCAATATATGTATGGAGGAACTTACAAAATACCTAGTAATAGAAAAGCAGTTATGGGAGATTTGTTTCATTTATACTTCATGACCCACGGAAAAAGGACTAGGAGTGGTGTGGGTGGAGGGAGGGGTGAAGCTCCCCTAGGGAAGGGTTGGACTGGATAAATGACAGCTGTGTGCAGGGACTAGGCAAGATGGAGCTGGGGGGGTGCGGTGTGTGGTGGTGGCAGGAGGCTAATGATTGCCTCGCCTTCAATCCCATCGTCATTCCTTCCTTCTTCCCTCCCTTCTTCCTTTCTTCCCTCCTTCCCTTCTTTTTTTTATTTATTTTAGCAAGAGAGAGACAGAGACAGAGACAGAAAAAGACAATAGGAAGGGAGAGAGATAAGAAGCGTCAACCCGTGGTTGCATCCCTTTAGTTCAGGGGTTGGGAACCTTTTTGGCTGAGAGAGCCATGAATGCCACATATTTTAAAATGTAATTCCATGAGAGCCATACAACAACCTGTGTACCTTACGCATTATCCAATAAAAATTTGGTGTTGTCCTGGAGGACAGCTGTGATTGGCTCCAGCCACCCACAACCATGAACATGAGCGGTAGGAAATGAATGGATTTAATACATGAGAATGTTTTATATATATATATATATATTTTTTTTTTTTTTTTTTTTTTTTTTTTTCCTTCCATTTTTTCTGAAGCTGGAAACAGGGAGGCAGTCAGACTCCCGCATGCGCCTGACCGGGATCCACCCAGCATGCCCACCAGGGGGCGATGCTCTGCCCATCTGGGGCATCGCTCTGCTGCATCCAGAGCCATTCTAGCGCCTGAGGCAGAGGCCACAGAGCCATCCACAGCACCTGGGCCAACTTTGCTCCAATGGAGCCTTGGCTGCAGGAGGGGAAGAGAGAGACAGAGAGGAAGGAGAGGGGGAGGGGTGGAGAAGCAGATGGGCGCTTCTCCTGTGTGCCCTGGCCGGGAATCAAACCCGGGACTCCTGCATGGCAGGCTGATGCTCTACCGCTGAGCCAACTGGCCAGGGCTGTTTTATATTTTTAACGTTACTATTTTTTTTTATTAAAAATTTGTCTGCGAGCCAGATGCAGACATTAAAAGAGCCACATCGGCTCATGAGCCATAGGTTCCCGACCCCTGCTTTAGTTGTTCATTAATTCTCATATGTGCCTTGACTAGGGGGCTCCAGCTGAGTCAGTGACCTCTTGCTCAAGCCAGTGACCTTGGGTTTCAAGTCAATGACCTTTGGGCTCAAGCCAGTGACCATATCATGTGGATGATCCCACATGGAAGCCAGCCAGCAACCCCACACTCAAACTGATGAGCCTGAACTCAAGCTGGAGACCTCAGGGTTTCAAAAGTGGGACCTCATGTCCCAGGTTGACACTCTATCCACTGCGCCACCACTGGTTGGGTCCAGCCTTTTTTTTTTTTTTTTTTTACAGATCTTGCCTCAGGTTTACTTGTACAAATAGCACAGGACACCAGCCTCAGGCAGAAAGCCAGGGGCACAGCAATCCTTCCCTCCTCATACAGCAGGCAGAGGCCCTGCTCTGGCGCCTTCATGAGGGCTGGGCACCTCTGGGAGTCTGAGCCTGAGCCAAGCTGAAGCCAGAGCTGCAGCCTCAGCTTGGGCCTTGGTTTGAGCCTTGGCCTTGGGATTTCTTTCACGTAACACTGAAATACTAGTGTTTCTTTGAAGAGGCAGTATGACGTAGCGTTTGAGAGCATAGATTTTGGAGCCAGCTTTTGGAGTTCAAATCCTGGCTCTACCAATACTAAGCATGTAACATTAGGAAAGTTATTTAATCTCCACTTACCACCGCCATCTGTGGAGGGGAAACGATAACAGAATTGTGAGGATGAAATGAGTCAAAATACTGGCATTACATTTGGCATAGTCTGTGGAAGGATTTGATACAGTTCGGTATGGAGCCACTACCACCTTTAAGTGGTGGAGTAGAGGACTGGCTGCTGTTATGGTTCCCCATGGCTGTTGTAAAGCCAGTAGCCACGGCCACCATCACAGAAGCCTGGCCCATGCAGGTTTGCATTAGATTTGGACAGTCTGTAATGAAACAATGGAGCCAAGAACTGGTGGGCCATTACCTTTAATCTAGCTTGCACCCGGTGGGCAAGTAAAAACACACACTGGGCTCCAAAACCCACTCATTCAGTGCTCACAAAGCTACTGACTTATCTGAGTTTTCCTAAGATCAAAGATTTCTACCTCACCAGTCTTATTCACCTCTGTTCCCCATCTCCTTCTCTGCACAAACTCTGCACAAACGGCTTCTCAATTGGCATTCTGCCATTTTGCTGCTTCTCCTCTTCGCCATGTGGCCTTTCTCTGCTCTCTCCTCTAATACTAATCTCAGGAACCGAGAGAGAGCAAGCTCCCGGTCTGCCCCACTTTATAGTGTAGAAACCAAAACCTTTAATTTAATATACAAACAAGGAAGTCTCTGATACAGAGTCACTTATCTAAGGCATAATGGGATTCCTCATGAGAGTGCACCACCCCACATCAAAAAGGGTGGGAAAGGCTTAGTCCCAAAACCAAGCCCCAGGCTACAAGGATCCTGTTTGCCCACAGCCCGCCCACAACACACATTAATATAATCACGCCCATCCCAAGCAAGAAGGGCAACCAATACCATCACCTGGGTGAAGGGCTTCCACGTGGGCAGCGCCATCTTTAACAAAGTGAGCATAATATATTTTAACTGCCCAACAGCTGTCCTTTTGGGGACCATAGGCTGGCTGACTTTTACAGCCATGTGTGAGGAAACCAAGAGCTCTGTGGAAGAGGCTTCCTGGGACCTGCAAACCGAGCAGTGGAAGGAGCTGGAGGAGACATGGGATAAACAGATGCTGACCCTGGAGCTGGAGGAAGCGCTGGAGGAGGAGGCTGACCAGGTTCGCGAGATTCGCTTGGAAATGGAGCAGCTGTTGGGGAAGGAATTACAGGTTCGTGAGTTGCAGCATGCCCTGGACGTTGTGGAGAGCCAGCAGCTGCGGGAGGCCGGGGCTGAGACTGGAGCTGGGGCTGCAAGACCTGCGGAGAAGAAGGCGGCGGTGGCTCAGGGCTCGATTTTGGCAGCAGAAGCTGGTGTTTCTGGTTCCTCTTTGGAGGATGAGGAGAATCGAGCTGGAGTTGTGATCTGCAGTCTCCAGAAGATGAGAGCCCAGCAGCAAGGAGTACCTGCTATGCCCCTGGTAGGTCTGCGATCTTGGGACATAGGTGTGAATGCCATCATGCTGTCCAGAGCAGAGATGGAAATGCTGACTGCCAATGCCACGTGCTCCTCCCTGGGACAGTGTAAGACCTGCAGGATGGCAGGGATGGGGGGGGGGGGAGCTGCGGCCCCATGTGTGTGGACTGATTCCTGGACTACGACCGGAGTGGGCACTGGCTCCTTTGTGGATGGACTTATGGAATTTGGACAATGTGAAATACCCTGATGGGGGTGGAGGGGACAGCTTTGCTGGAGGCCCTCCCCCTGCCCCGGGAAGCTTTTCCCATGGCTAGAAAGAAGTCCGAGGAAATTTTGTGCTTTGGGCTAAGTGCTCAGAGACTGGTGAAATGTACCTTTGTAATTGTTAAAACTGTATGATTTGTGCTGTTGTAATTTGTGTAATATGCCTAATTTCCTTGTGCTGGAATACCTGTGTTTTAGATTGTAAGTGAGCAAAAGGGGTGGATTGTTGGTCAAATAAGTTTGTAAATATGATATATAGGTTTTCTCACTTATAGTTTGCATTGGGTGTGGGGGACAGGCTGTAAGCAGGCAAGGTGGTTATAGCCTAAGGCTTAGTTTTAAAACTAAGCTTTTCCCCACACCCTTAACTGATTGCATGATGTGGAGTGTTGCACTCTTATGAGGAATCCCATTATGTCTCAGATAAGTGACTTTGTATCAGAGACTTCCTTGTTTGTATATTGGATTAAAGGTTTTGATTTCTACACTATAAAATGGGGCAGACTGGGAGCTTGCTCTCTTGGTTCCTGAGATTAGCATTAGAGAGGAGAGCAGAGAAAGGCCACATGGAAGAGAGGAGAAGCAGCCAAGATGGTGGAGTTCTGAAGGAGAAGCCAGTTTGCGCAGTTTGTGCAGGGAGAAGGAGATGGGGAACAGAGGTGAATAAGGCTGGTGAGGTACAAACCTTTGATTCTAGGAAACTCAGATAAGTCAGTGGCTTTGGGAGCCCTGAATGGAAAGGGAAGCGTTTTCCCACTGTGTGTATTTCTTGCCTGTCAGGTGTGAGCTAGGATAAAGATGATGGCCCACCAGTTCTTGGCTTCATTGTTTCATTACCATCTGTCCGAATCCAATGTGAACCTGAATGGGCTAGGTGGCTGTGATGGTGGCCGTGGCTACTGGCTTTACACACACTGTTTAGCAGATACTACATTCTTGTTGTTTTTGTTTGTTTGTGAGAGAGAGGAAGGGAGAGAGAGAGAGGAGCATAAACTTGTTGCTCCACTTAGTTGTGCATCTATTGATTGCTTCTCATATGTGCCCTGACTAGGGATCTAGCTGGCAAGCTCAGGATCCAGACACTGATCCTGGGATCCTCAGGATCGGGTCAGCAACCTCAGGCTCAAGTCAGCAACCTTGGAATTAAGCCAGCGACCCTAGGATCGAGCAAGCGACTCCGGGATTGAGCTGGTGACCTTGGCTTTCAAACTGGCTACCTCAGTGCTCCTGGTTGACAATCCACCACGTCAACACTGGTCAGGCTATAACATATTTTTTAAGGTTCAGAATTTATGAAATTAAATATCAGTGAAAAAAAACTTTCACACATTTCAAGTTTAAAAGTTATAAACACAACCATCAAGTAGAGTATATATATTTATAAGTGGTATTTTATTATTCTAAAATGATAAAAATAAAAATCATCATGAAAAATTGAACACAAAATAACAATTTCAGCTTTAAAAGCATGAAACATCAAAAAACAAAATGTTCCAATGATATTGTTGTTCACTTATGAGTATATTTTGTGCAAATCTTCCCAGTTGCTGAAAAGTGTTCTCTGTATGACTTGAGGGAAGAGTAAGAGATCAATAGTTATAAGCTATTTCCAAATATTTTCTCTGAATCCGTCTTCACATTATACAATTTTTTGGTTGCTTTATATCTTAAAAAAAATCTTTTAAGGAGAACTCCTTTGTGTACTTTTTCAGAAACTGCAATCATTTTCTTGACTCTGAGTTATAGTTTTTGTCTGAATTGCTTTATCTCCATTGCTTTTGTCAAGTATAGCTGGAGAGTTTGGCAGTTATGTCAATTTCAATAGCATAACGTTCACATTCTGTTTGTTCAAAAGCCTTTAAAATCAAGACTCATTCTTGTGAGTCTCTACCAACTAGTTTTTTTCTCTTGAACATTATAGAACATAAAAAAGAAGGCATGAAAGATCATTTACTCCATTTGAAAATTAATATAGTGTCTAACTTTCTAAATACTCCTCAAGATGTGAACGTTTCAGATTTTAGGAACACTCTGGTGGCAGCATTATGCCAACAAAAATACTGGAAAATAAATATATCAAAACACCAAAAAGTGGGATTGCAGTCTATACTCATGAGCATCAAAAACCTGCTCTAATTGTTTGTATCCATCAGGGAGAGTCTCATATTGGTTAGATGACAGTGTCAGACCTTCTTGTTTTTTTTTTAAGCCTCTCTGCAGCCATCTGTTCTGACAGCCCAGCAAGCTGCTGAAAAAGAATCCTGCTCATGGACTCAAATTCCATTCGGTTTCTTGCCTTTCAGTTTTTGAGATTCAGTGTGCAATCTCAAAGTAGGACACAAGGGGGAGCAATCATGCTCCCGTCGACCATGGTCAGTAAGTTATGTTCTCACAGCGGTGGGATCATAGAGGGATAAGTCAGTTATCACAGAGAGGTTAAAAAATGGCCAACAACCACCCCTCATGAAAAAATTTTTAGAGGAAAATATAAAATAACCAACTTAGGGTTTCTTAAAATTAGGAACATAATTAGGAGCCTAAACCTTTATTTACTGAACATTGTTCAACACATGACAATTATTAGTATTCCGTTTCATATTATGGCCAGTTTTTAGAAAGGAAAAAAGAAATAAAGAGAGCGTGGAATAAGAAACCAAAGGGAAGGGGAAAGAGAAGGAACAAGAAGAGACAGGAAAGACATCAGCAGGGGGAGGAAGGGTGATAACAATATAAGAGTCAGAATCCTGGCGGGGGGTGGGGGGGGGGGAAGAGGTCAAAGTCTAGAATAATAGTTCACTTTTTTCTTATTGTCCATTTTGAGAATATGAGTAACTAGAGGCCTTTCCTCATACAATGGACATATTTCTATTATATTCAAGGGATCCATGAACTATAGGTTAAGAACTCCTGGTCTAAACAGGGCTATAGAAAAACAGAAACAAAGAGAAACATGCAGAGAGAGGAAGATGGAGAGATGGACAGAAAGAGCCACAAAGAAAGAGAGGGAGCAGCAGAGAGAAGGGCTGACACTGCTTCCACCCCTCTCATTCACCTAGACCAGTGTAGTCAACCTGGTCCCTACCGCCCACTATGGGGCGTTCCAGCTTTCATGATAGGCAGTAGTGGAGCAATCAAAGTATAAATAAAAAGATAGATTTAACTATAGTAAGTTGTTTTATAAAGATTTATTCTGCCAAGCTTAGTGAAAATCCAACATAAAGTACCTGGTAAGTCATTATTATTATATGCTTTAACTTGCTGTAACTCTGCTTTATAAATTTTATAAAGTAAAGTTACTTCCCTACTTTATAAATCACCATTACTGTGGAACCGGTGGGCAGTTAGAAAATTGTACTACTAGCAGAGATACAAAAGTGGGCGGTAGTATAAAAAGGTTGACTACCCCTGACCTAGACTAAAGCTGGGCTAAACTTGCATTCCTTAGTGCTGTTTAATCTCCCCATCCCTTCTTTTCTCGCCTCCAACTGCACAGCCCTTGTTAAAGGGAGCATGGTGGTCTTAAAACTTATTGATATGAGCCATGCCAGAGTAACATCAAAAGGAAACCCACACTGCTGGATTATATCTTTGTAAATCATTTACCTCTTAAGGCCCCTGACTCTCCTTCATACAATGAAGGGATTCATGTAGATGAAAACATTTTTTTTTAATCAATATGTCAGCTCAGAAGTTGTCTAGGAGTCAGGAGAAGAAGTCCTAGGTGGCAGGGACAGCAATGAAGGCTGCCCCAAAGCAAGCTGAGGCGTTTTTCCCTTATCTGTGGGCTATAGAATCGGGAAGGAATGAAATAAGCCTCCCCTTTCTGCACTTCTGTGTAGTGTGGTCTTAGGATCATGATTATTTTTTTTATTGATGAGAGAGAAAGAAAGAGAGAGAGGGAGAGAGAGAGAGAGAGAGAGAGAGAGGAACATTGATCCGTTCCTGTATGTGCCCTGACCAGGGATTGAACCGATAACTTTCGCATTTCTGGAAGACTGAGTTATCTGGCTATCTGGGCAGGGCGTGTGGTCTTATGATTAAAGAAGGTGGCTATCTATATTAAAACCATCAACCTAAAGTATCTAAATCTGATCTTTGCTCTAGGTCTCTTCCCTTTCCTTGGAGTTTCAGCTGGGGATGGCCCAGGAAAGCATTTTGGAGTTGTGGACCATTCATTCATTCCAACTCATTTTCCACCTTGATTTTTAATTCCAAATACATACACTAGACTCTAGGGTTTTCATTTTAGAGTTCTTACCAAGAGATGAAGAGCTACAAGAGAAAGGTACTGTAGGGCAGTGGTCCCCAAACCCCAGACCGGTACTGGTCCATGGGCCATTTGGTACCAGTCCGCAGAGAAAGAATAAATAACTTACATTATTTCTGTTTTATTTATATTTAAGTCTGAACAATGTTTTATTTTTTAAAAATGACCAGATTCCCTCTGTTACATCCGTCTAAGACTCACTTTTTTTTTTTTTTCATTTTTCCGAAGCTGGAAACGGGGAGGCAGTCAGACAGACTTCCACATGCGCCTGACCGGGATCCACCCGGCATGCCCACCAGGGGGCGATGTTCTGCCCCTCTGGGGCGTCGCTCTGTTGCATCCAGAGCCATTCTAGCGCCTGAGGCAGAGGCCACAGAGCCATCCCCATCACCCGGGCCATCTTTGCTCCAATGGAGCCTCGGCTGCAGGAGGGGAAGAGAGAGACAGAGAGGAAGGAGAGGGGGAGGCGTGGAGAAGCAGATGGGCGCTTCTCCTGTGTGCCCTGGCTGGGAATCGAACCCGGGACTCCTGCACGCCAGGCCGATGCTCTACCGCTGAGCCAACCGGCCAGGGCTCACTTTTTTTATTTATTTTATTTTATTTATTTTTTACAGAGACAGAGAGTGAGTCAGAGAGAGGGATAGACAGGGACAGACAGGCAGGAACGGAGAGAGATGAGAAGCATCAATCATTAGTTTTTCATTGTGCGTTGCAACACCTTAGTTGTTCATTGATTGCTTTCTCATGTGCCTTGTCCGCGGGCCTTCAGCAGACCTAGTAACCCTTTGCTGGAGCCAGCGACCTTGGGTTCAAGCTGGTGGGCTTTTGCTCAAACCAGATGAGCCCACGCTCAAGCTGGCGACCTCGGGGTCTCGAACCTGGGTCCTCTGCATCCCAGTCCGACCCTCTATCCATTGCGCCACCGCCTGGTCAGGCCTAAGACTCACTCTTGCCGCTTGTCTTGGTCATGTGATACATTTATCCGTCCCACCCTAAAGGCCGGTCAGTGAAAATATTTTCTGACATTAAACCGGTCCGTGGCCCAAAAATGGTTGGGGACCACTGCTGTAGGGGGTTTGAAGCAAGGATAATAACAGAAGTAAAGTTTCTGGATTAGGCCAGTCCTTTTAACAGGAAGAGGGACTCCGGACATAATCTTCTCAACCTCGTGTTGTTTTCTTAGGAGTTGTATTTCCCAAGCATCTGGGGGTTGGGGAGCAGCAATTGCTCAGAAGAACAGAGGCTTTCTTTTGGATGACTTGGAGCAAACAATGTCCCCATTCAAGGGATCAAGGTGGGATGGGCAGGGGTAATGCATTGAGGAAGAAAGGAATAGATCAAGTGTGAAAATTCTGTGCCAAACAGCTTCCTCAGGCTTCCTTCCAGCTAATCTGACCCCTTTTCAATGAGAAGCATGAACTAAATTGTTGCTTTGATGATCTTTACACTTTTTTCCACTGAGGTGAACATGGATGCCGTATGGCATCTGTTCCTTTGCAATCCTACAAGAGAAGGCGCTGGGCCAAAAGTGAATAATGAGCTCCTCCCAGGGAGTCAGTCAACAAGTGATGCTCATTAGTAGAGCTGACTCAAAACCGGCTCGTCACCTCCCTAGGGTTGCACTGTGCCCACTCAGCTTAGCGGGCAGGTGTCTGCATACTTCCCATGGGCCCCCACACGGCACAGGCAAGCTGCCGCTGAGCAAGGGATTCTGGGGCAAAGGGAAGGGAAAGAAATGAGAGAAGTATTCCAAACAACTCATCATCCCCTGCTTATTGGTCCATCTGTGATGCAGAGGACTGACTTGTTGCCTAGAGCAATAAGAAGTTTTTTCAAAGTATGGTCCTTGGGTCATAGGTGTGAGTCATATGTGCTTTTAAATTCAGATTCCTGGGATCTACCTCAGACCTACTGAATCTCAGTCTCTGAGGAATGGGTCTGAGAACCTGTTTGTTTTTATAATTTCTTCCCCTCCCACCTGCAGGTGATTTTTATGCAAAAGAAAATTTGAGAAACTATTTCAGTAGAATAAACTCTTCCCTGAAACTCAGGAAGTGGCTTCTTAGTCCTGGTTTTCTTTCAAGCTAACTGGGCCTCTGTTTGATCATGTCTCGGATTGGATCAGGAGTCAGCAAAATATTTTGAGATAATTATAGAGTTATGGGCAGTTTAAAAAAATAATACCCACACCCAGTTTCCCTCAATGGCATCATTTTGTAACTAGAGTACAATATCAAAACCAAGACACGGGCATAACTACAACCCCTCTATTTTATTTGGATTTCACCAGTGTTCCACTCACTCATTTGTGTGTGTGCAGTTCTATGTGATTTTATCACTTGTAGATGTGTGTGGCCATGGCACCACACAGGACACAGAACGATTTAGTAGTTTTTACAATGGGAGTTCCATCCAGGTGCTCATGGAATACTGCAGTGAAGGGAGAGAGAAAGCTGGTGCCAAGGAGGTGGGGTTTTAGGCACTTTCTCTTTAAACAGTCTTTATCTGTTCATTTTTATTATTATTATTATTATTTTTACAGAGATAGAGAGTCAGAGAGAGGGATAGATAGGGACAGGCAGACAGGAACGGAGAGAAGATGAGAAGCATCAATCATTAGTTTTTTGTTGTGGCACTTTAGTTGTTCATTGATTGCTTTTTCATATGTGCCTTGACCGCGGGCCTTCAGCAGACCAAGTAACCCCCTTGCTCGAGCCAGTGACCTTGGGTCTAAGCTGGTGAGCTTTGCTCAAACCAGATGAGCCCGTGCTCAAGCTGGCGACCTTGGGGTCTTGAACCTGGGTCCTCCACATCCCAGTCCTATGCTCTATCCACTGTGCAACTGCCTGGTCAGGCGGTCTTTATCTGTTATATACCGAAACTATATATGATGAAAGAATCCCATAGCTAAGAGTCACTGGCTTAGTCCAACACTGTCATCATATAGATGAAGCAACTGTATGCAGGTGTACCTATGTGCTGCAGCACATACATTAGGGTTAGTACTCAGCCTGCTAATGGGCAATTTTTATCTACAAAGCTAACAATTTTAGCTAACAATCAACATAAAATATACCTCAAAAATTTCTCCCTTCCCTTCGAATATGAACTCCTTAAATTTAGCAACCATTTAACAGTAAGTTAGGACATTTCCCCCTTTCATTAAATTGTCAGGAAAGTAAGGACGTTATGTGGTTCATCGCCGGGCATATAGTAATCAAACAGTGCCATAAGGAAATATTTGACTTTAATTGTATATTAGAGTTTGAATAGTTGGTGAAAATGTATATATACATATCTTCCTCTCCTTTCAATGTTTGAGAGATGGTTGTAAAAAAAAAAAAGTGCCCTGTTTTCTCTGATAAACTTAGCAAGTGTACACTGAGTTCTTCACTGCGTTTATAGACTCTGGAGACTCATATTCAGTTATGTGAATAATTTTAACAGGAATATTCACAACTGGTGTCTTTTTGGAAGGAAACCACTAGGTCTAACAGGAAGTCATGAGAGAACTGGAAAATAGGACATGAATTGGAGAATGAAACGTGTTTTGCTTACAGAAAAAACTTGCAGGAAATAGCAGTTTTCAAATGTCTAGAAAATAATCATGTAAAGGAATATATCTACTGTATATCTGTAGAACAGTACCAATGTTGGAAGGTAACAAAGAAATTCATTTTCCACTGACATCTATGGAAAGCCTTTTGTAACAATTTAGCTGCCTCACAATGGAACAGAAGGCTGACAGAGTAGTGAGCTTCCTGTTACTGCAATCATTCAAGCAGAAGCTGATCAAAGCTAGTCTGGAAGAATTTTTATACTGGGCTGAAGATTGGACCATATGATTTCTAAACCAAAACCTGATTTGCTTATGTGGGCAGGATTTCCTATTCAGAAATTGATATAGATACTTTAATGCATTCATTTGTTTTGCAACAGATATTTATTTAGCCCCTATTATGTGCCTAGTAGTGTTGTGCTCTGAGGATGACAGCAAAGGAGGGGGTCTTACCTATATTGACAGAACAAGTGTGACAGAGATCTGATATAGGATGGTGTGTTTTTATACAGTGTGTCCGTAAAGTCATGGTGTACTTTTGACCGGTCACAGGAAAGCAACAAAAGACGAAAGAAATGTGAAATCTGTACCAAATAAAAGGAAAACTCTCCCAGTTTCATACCTATTCAGTGCAGTTCGATGTGGGCTCACGCACACATTTTTTAGGGCTCCTTAGGTAGCTATCCCGTATAGCCTCTACAGACTCGTCACTGACTGATGGCCTACCAGAACGGGGTTTCTCCACCAAACTGCCGGTTTCCTTCAACTGCTTATCCCACTGAGTAATGTTATTCCTATGTGGTGGCACTTCGTTATAAACGCACTGATATTCACGTTGCACTTTGGTCACGGATTCGAATTTAGCAAGCCACAGAACACACTGAACTTTCCTCTGTACCGTCCACATCTCGACTGGCATGGCTGTGGGCTGCTCCGCTGTATACACGGTGTTACATCATCATCTGCACTTGCGCACATGCTGCCACATCATCCTACAGAAACTGGGAGGGTTTTCCTTTTATTTGGTGCAGATTTCACATTTCTATCATCTTTTGTTGCTTTCCTGTGACCGGTCAAAAGTGTACCATGACTTTACGGACACACTGTATATTTCTGTGTTCCAGATTCATATGAATGCTATATTATCATGAATGAAAAAAATAAGTAGTATTTATTACTAGAATACCCTAATTAAAAAGTAGTAGTGTTATATATTAAATAGTCTATAAGATGATTTAAAAATCAGGTACTAATGACAAAACAGAGAACAAATTATTTTATTTTATTAAAAATTTCCAGTTTATAACCAAAATATACAACCACTACATTTAAAATCAGTTTGTACACTCACAGTTAAAGTGCTAGGTAAAAACAGTTACAAAACTGACAGTCGTCTACTGTAAACAAAATAAATCTACAAGAGCAGAGTGCAAAGCACATCCAGCTAATGTGAAAACAGTTCATGCTCTAAGCAAGTGCACTCGCCCTATACACATCTCGACAACGGTCACTTTTCCACTCACTTGGAAATGAACAATTTTAAATATATAAAAAAGAAACAGGAAGAACCAATGCCACAAAATACAAGTCTTTAGCATAAACATTTTCTAACTAAATGTTTATATGACAAAGTAAGATTAAAATTTTAGAATCTATTTTAGAATCACCTGATCAATTTAATTCAAAATAGGTTTGAAAACTAAATTTCTAAGTGCCAGCTATTTAAAAATAATCAGTTTTTTAAAATAACAAGAAAGGAATATCTTTTCTTCCTTTATATCTCTTGAAAAAAGGGTAATCAGTGTCTACAGCAGTAAAATTAAGTTTTTATTTTGTTGTTGTTTGTTTTTTAACATAGGAATGGCCACTGTTCATTTGTAAATTTAATAGCAACGAGCCAGAAGATAGGCTCGCTGGAAGGCAGGGCTGACCAAGACTGAAACACAGACCATCTCAGAAGACTAATGCGGGGGATGGATACCGAGGATGCTCCAGACACAGCCCTTCTACTGAAAAACATAGCATCAATCAGCAAGGCCCTGACTTCATGTAACCCATAAACAGAAATGATAGCTCCCTTCCCCAAGGTCACTGAAAATATACAGCACTTGCAGACATCACATGGGTTTAGTCAAAGAGGTGCAGATTCCCCAGTTAGGTCATTTAAAGATATTTCTTGCCTCACAGTAGTCCCACCAACACTAATTCAGTTAATTTTGGTTTTGTTTTGAAGTTTAATATACTACTAATTGATAGTCATTTGTGCTAACAGTAATGTGTTTGCTCTTAAATGTAGATTTCTCTTTAAGAGAGGTAAAAGCACTGTAGTCACTAACACTTTAATATGAATTAGTTAAAGCAAATTTCCTTCTTCCCAATACTTGAGGTAAGTTATACTTGGGAAGGACTGAGAAGGAAGACTGGAGACAGAAGGCAGACAGCTAGATGTTGGGGAATGTAAGGGAGGGTATGTACCTGGGCAGGGCTCACGGCACCACTTAGGAAGAAGTATACTGAGCAGTTATTGAGAGATCAAGGTAAGCTTTCTCCACTAAAACAGTTTATCCAAAACCAAGACGCCTAGATTAATACTGGAGTGTACTAGGTCAGTTCTTGTTACCTAACCTTATTATTGTTACTTAACCCTTATTATTCATAATATTACTTATATGAGGAGATGTAACAACCAACATCTGAGTTTGGAACAACCCAATATACAACCTTTTAGAGCAGAGTTGTAACCAAACTTGAGGATTTCCCGTGTAGAACTTCATATTTTTACATGTTTTTATACTCATATACTTTTATTCTTATATCCTGAAATACAGTATAAAAAAAAAAACTTTAAATGACATTTTAAGGGAAACTTGTTAACTATATAACACTATAGTTTTATTTTAGAATGCCGACCAAGAAGATAAAATTCTATAATTAGCAAAACCTGAGTCCATATTAGATATGAGATGGGGCAGGTTTCTTGCCTTTAAATGATGTTTACAGACTAAGCCTTTCACATATGACACCTCAGGTTATGAAAGCTTAAAAACGACACACAGACTTAAGTAACTTATGTACTCTCCAAAGGAATTTGCTTTAATAACCGAAGTCTTCTCTTGATAAAATATCTTTGAAAACTGGACAATTTAACAACAAAACAAAGCTTTTCTTGGTAGACCTGTGGGTATCTACAGTTTGTGAGTCTCGCTCATAAAGCCTCTTGATAAGAGGTGGGATGGAAAGTAACATATCTGTTTTAAAAGATCTTTTGTTTGGTTGTTTCTTAAATGTATATTATAAAATTGCTAACATCATTTGATCACTTTTGACCAAAAAACCCTCAGGAATTTCACATAGTTCAGAATAATATTATCCAACTATAACTACATAGGAAGACTCTCCTTGGCCTGATTCTCAGAAAAAAAAAACAAACCAGTTCATGTACAGGAGTTTTCTGTTGAGATGACCATGATAACCTAACATATACAACACCGTACAGAGGGAAACAAGACAGAATTTTAAAAGGCTCAAAAAAACCCAAAAACCAAATAAAGAAGAGTATAGCTCGGCTGGTTAGAGCACCATCTGGAAACACAAAGGTAGTAGGTTTGATCCATGGGCACATACAAGAACAGATGGAAGTTTCTGTCTCTGTCTCTGTCTCTCCCTTCCTCTTTCACTACAAAAAAAAAAAAAAAAAAAAAAAAGGCAGAGAAGTACACTAGGCATTTAATACACAAAAAAGAATTTTTATATTTTGTGACATTTGTGATTTTATCAGCTTTTAAAATTGTGTTATAGTCTCTAAATAAATACCCATTTTTTGTTTGTTTTATTTAGTGAGAGAAAGGGAGGCAGAGACAGACTCCCGCATGCACCCCAACCCAGATCCTCCCAGCAAGCCCACTAGAGGGCGATGCTCGGGCTGTCTGGGGTCGTTGCTCCATTGCAAGTGGGGCCATTTTTTAGTGCCTGAGGCAGAGGCCATGGAACCATCCTCCGCGCATGGGGCCAACTCTCTCCAATCGAGCCATAGCTGCAGGAGGAGAGAAGAAAGAGAGAGAGAGAGAGAGAGAGAGAGAGAGGTGTGAGAGGGGGAGGGGGAGGGGTGGAGAAGTAGATAGGTGCTTCTCCTGTGTACCCTGACCAGGAATTGAACCTGGGACTTCCACACACCAGGCAGATGCTCTACCACTAAGCCAACCAGCCAGGGCCAAATATCCATGTTTATATCTTTTTAAAAAGCTCACATTAAGTAAATGTGGACTTTGGGTACTGCATATTACAGAAAGTGAAATAACTGCTATTAATTGTCAATACATAAATTTATATAAATAATCCTCCAATTTCATTATCAGATTAAAATACAGCAAAGTTAGTATTTTCTTAATTTAAAAATTTTAAATGAGAAAAAACAGCTCCTACAGCTCTTCCAAGTAACAAAAAATAAGACAATTTAATACTTTTCAGTGTCAAATTACCTTTTCTTTTATGGCTGGGGAGAAGGATGGTGCTGGTAGTATTTTTATCATGCCAAAGTAAACTTCAATGAAAAAAATAAAACTCTCAAAAATAAAATTTGGCATTTGAAAATAAAAGTTGTTTAAAGTTGGTGTTAAAAGATATGAGAAATGGGACAATTCTAGAGAATTTAAAGTAAAAGAAAATAAATGATAGAGAATTCAGATTTACTCTGATAATTCACAGATGAGGCAGAAAATAGCACCTGATAACAAAAAAACTTCCAGACTAATATTTCCACATCAAAGTCCCTTTATGATTAAAAAAATAATTTTAAGGTCACATATAAAGAAAATACATTATTTTCAAGTATATATTCACTTCAACTCAACGTAAAGAACTATTGTGTTGTTCTTGTCTCAGAATATGGAATTATTTCATATTGAATGTTTCTGCTGACGAGCAGTCCAGAGAATACTAGCTGGGGCAGGAATACGGAAATGAAGGAGGACACCTGCAAACTTCCTTTCGAAACGAGGGAGGGGAACGCAGAGAAATACAGAAATTGGGATGGATAATATAAATTCAGTCATTCTAGCTTATTGCTTTATCTTATGGAATATCCCATTCTTGAAATCCAGAAAATATTCAAAGAAATGTTTGGACATCAGATTCAAGTTTAACAAATGTAATAAAACATGCAAAGCCAAAAAACTGTAAATAAAGATTTTTTAAACAGGTAGTCAAAACAACATTGTAATATACACGTCTGAGTGAGGGAAGCTGGGCATCGAATTTAATTTCGGGAAGCCAGAGACCTGCCTGATTCAGTGAACCAACCAAAGACAAGCAATCAAGGATAACTGAAGAAATCACACCAGAAACCAGTTCACCTTCCTCTATCAACTTTCCATTACTCTTCTCTACCCATCAGATCACAAACCCAATAACTAGATTGCAAATCTGCAGAGCAAAGTGTTCAAGAGACCGAAATGAGCAAATGCAGACCATCAGGACAAAAACAATGATCTTTAAAAGTAACAGAAACCTCTTTGGCCTGGTTCTCAGAAAACACAAATCTAAAAGAAAATTCTGCTGAGATGAACTAGGAATCACTGTATTTTACCAAAGAGTTAGGAGGCTTTATGGAAACATCTGCACAGTCAGAAAAAAATTAAAAATAACCACATTTATCACTAATAATATTTTAAAGCAGAATATACACATATTAATGGCAATCTGGCAACTGCATTTATTCAATAAATCTAAAAATACAGCTTAAGTATAATTATTGAACAGAAACGTTTCAATCTACTCCTCTGAAATTCCTTTTATATTTTATAATTATTTTAATGTTGGTAAAACATGACAGCTTTTTGATTGGCTATATGGGCCAGTGTTATAACTGCTTTGTTCACTAATTTTATTTTGAATGCAGTTTAAAGTTTAGACTAACTAGCTATATTCATAATTTAGAGAACAAAACCCACAAAATTTTATGTCACTTTTTTCTGTATATAAATTTAAGGTGCTTATATTAGTTTTAGAAGACTTTTTACATAAGAAAAGTCATGTAACCTTCCCTTCAATTCTGTTATCTGTAGTATAATATTCCTCCTTTAAAATTACTTAAAACCATGAGTAGAAAACAAAGTTAATAACATATCTGAATCCTATCAAATTATGAACAACTTGCATTAACAGTACAGGCTAATCTAGTAAATACAGTTTATGGAAAGAGTAACAAGAATAAAAGTAAGTCCAGAGTAATGATCATAACATGATCAAGGGACAACCAAAGTCAAGACAGGTAGAATGTGCGATTACCTAATACAGTGGTAGTCAACCTGGTCCCTACCGCCCACTAGGGAGCGTTCCAGCTTTCATGGTGGGCAGTAGCAGAGCAACCAAAGTATAAATAAAAAGATAGATTTAACTATAGTAAGTTTTTTTTTGTTTTTTTTTTTTGTATTTTTCTGAAGCTGGAAACAGGGAGAGACAGTCAGACAGACTCCAGCATGCGCCCGACCAGGATCCACCCAGCACGCCCACCAGGGGCGACCCTCTGCCCACCAGGGGCGACCCTCTGCCCATCCTGGGCATTGCTATGTTGCGACCAGAGCCACTCTAGCGCCTGAGGCAGAGGCCACAGAGCCATCCCCAGCGCCCGGGCCATCATTGCTCCAATGGAGCCTTGGCTGCGGGAGAGGAAGAGAGAGACAGAGAGGAAGGAGGGGGGGAGGGGTGGAGAAGCAGATGGGCGCCTCTCCTGTGTGCCCTGGCTGGGAATCGAACCCAGGATTTCTGCACGCCAGGCCGACGCTCTACCACTGAGCCAACCGGCCAGGGCCTATAGTAAGTTGTTTTATAAAGATTTATTCTGCCAAACTTAGCAAAAACCTGACATAAAGTACTTGGTAAGTAATTATTATTATATGCTTTAATTTGCTGTAACTCTGCTTTATAAATTTTATAAAGTAAAGTTACTTCTCTACTTTATAAATCACCATTACTGTGGAACCGGTGGGCGGTTAGAAAATTTTACTACTAAAAGAGATACAAAAGTGGGCGGTAGTATAAAAGGTTGACTACCCCTGACCTAATAGAATGCCCTTGTTTCTTTCATTCACAGATGAGAAAGCCAAGGTTCTAAGAGGTAAAACTCCAAAGTTACACATTTACTCAAAAGAGGCAAAACTAGAAATCAGGTCTCCTGACTCAAAACTCTGTCATATTTTAAAAAATAACGTAACGCATTTTTACTGAGCCTCTGCCAATTTAGAACAGAAATTATTTAGCTCTAAAGATCTTCATCTTTTAAACCAATAAGTACAATACACAAAAAATATTTGCCAGTTAGCAATATAAATAAGCTGACTTACAGAACAATAACAATAATGTAGTTCATCCTACTTCAGGAAATATGATGAAATGACAAGCTTGACAGTATCAGTCTTACAAATACTAATATTACTAGTGAATGGTAATTAACAAAATAATGGAACACCTGAATCTTCAAAATCCGAAATACAAGGTAAAAAACTTGTCTATCAGGTTAAACTGGTGACAGTGGTCAATAAAATGGGAATAAATTATGAGCAATGTTATTAGACCAAAGAAAATGTCCAAGAAAGGACACAATCGATTTCCTGTGACAAGTGATTCTTAAAAGTAATCTGAAAGAAACTATCCTTTCCTGCATTTAAAGAGACTGAACTACTGTTATAGGAAGTAATGTAGTACTGGTTTGGTATCTGACGAAAATATAAGTGAATCTTTCTTTTATCTTTACAGCAACAAAAATTTACTAATTAGAGATCACAGAATAAGAAATATGCTGATTAATGGATTATATTACATTTTTATAAATCAACCAAAACAGCAATATCTACAAAGATGGCTGGGCAGACCTCAACATTTTCTCCTAGATTTTGGATCCTGAGAGAATATTATAATCCTATATCAATTTGGCAATTAAAGCAATCTAGAATTAATTAAAAAAGAAAAACCTCCAGGAGACTGATAATAGTCAGATAAAGAAAGGTAAAGGATGCTTCACCTTCCTAACCCTTTCCTAAAACTCACATAACTGAAACAAAAAAGGCAAGAGGATTAAATTATGAAGAGATGAGATAGCAACATAATTTTTTCATATAAAATAGAAATGATATAAGAATAATATATAAAATTATACAGCTACTAAGAAACATAGCTGAATTAAATGTAAATGCTTTCTTATTTTCATCTGGTGTAAAAAGGGATAAAATTTTAAAAGAATCATGAGTTCCTTTCTAAAACTTGATTCTATAAAGATGTTATCTTTTATGTGTTTAATGTGTGGAAAAAATGGAGAAATTCTTACCTCTTATGCAAGTTAAAAAAATTATATGTACAAATAAGATAATATAACTTAAAATGTAAAGTTTTGCAGTGATGAAAACCAGTGTTAATCACCTTTTAAACACGTGTTCTTAATCAGAAAGAATTAGGTACAACATGAAAGCCCTCAAAGAAAAAGAAAGTTATAAGGCCCTATACTCCTTTTTATATTTTTCTTACAAATTTCAGAGAAGTCAAGCCATTTTATATAATTCCCTATCAAAGGTAACATATAATAGAGATCCCCAATGCCTTCTGAAAGTGACCTACAAATTCACTGCATAAAATTTGAGATAATACTGTGGTATAACATATTAAAGAGCCAACACAATTTAAGGGCACAGTTACTCTGGAAAGAGAACCTCATTTTAAAAAGGATAATTGGCCTGACCAGGTGGTGGTGCAGTGGATAGAGCGTCGAACTGGGATGTGGAGGACCCAGGTTCAAAACCCCGAGGTTGCCAGCTTGAGCACAGGCTCATGTGGCTTGAGCAAAAAGCTCACCAGCTTGGACCCAAGGTCACTGGCTCGAGCAAGGGGTTACTCGATCTGCTGAAGGCCCATGGTCAAGGCACATATGAGAAAGCAATCAATGAACAACTAAAGTCCCACAATGAAAAACTGATGATTGATGCTTCTCATCTCTCTCCGTTCCTGTCTGTCTGTCCCTCTCTCTGACTCTGTCCCTGTAAAAAATTAAAAAAAAATTAAAAAGGGATAATTGGATTGTGTGTTTAAAGATTATATCAAATAAATACCGGTCTGTATTGTCTACTTTGTTATTATTGCCATATACCACTGAAGACCATATCTTTGTTTTGTATAACCCCCAAATTCTAACAGAAATATATAAGTAGAGCAATTTCTAGATTACAGCGCACTATAGTACGTGTTATCTCATTTGATCCTTCACAACATCCTGTGAGTTAAGTTGGGACCAAAAATTGCCTTATCCTCATTTTACAGTGAAGAAATTGAGACTAAGAGAAGTTAAATGACCTGTCCACTTCATATTATAATTATGGGTCTTTGAATTTCAAGCCCAGCAGAATTTTCATTACACTAGACTATGTTAAGTCACCCAAGTATGATAATATATATAAATACACCTTTGGCATGTCATAAGAGTGAAATTTTGGTATAGTAATGTTTTCTAAGCTCCAGCCAATGATCCTCTACTTTATCAAAAAATTTTAATTAGTTTATTTTATTTCATGGAGTGATAGCCTAAATCAAATAGTTACAATTTCAATTATTTCCAGCTATTACTACAAAGAAACTAATGAGGTAGGTTAAAATGTTGAAAAATTTTTCTAATTTGAAGAGATTCTTAGAATTTTTATAAATCTGCTCTAAGAAGCAGTAGAAAAAGAAAATCATTATTAATAATGGTTTGCTTGAATATTTACTCACCCAACTAATACACAAAGATGTAACTTCACAAAAAATCAAAAAGAGCCTAAATATTTACTTCTAAGAAGTTGGTACAAGTTTGTATATATATTTCTCTAATTTAAATAGTAATATGGACTGTTACTATAGGAGAAATAAGCTTGATTTGGTACAATTTATTTATTTCTCATTATTTGATGCATATTATTTTGATAACGCATACTTCATTTCACTTAGTTTAAATTCAGGTCCTTCAAATTTCTTTGAAGTGAGACTCTCATTACCAGGGTAAAAGTGAGGCATGACATGAATTGTTCATTTGTTCATTTATTGAAAAATTTACCATGCACTAAGTCCTGTGTTAGTTATTGAGTTATTAATCAATTATTCTTTGAAACTGATTATTATTTTGAGCTTAATATTGTCTTGGGTCTTTTAATTACTGAATAAATTAAATATAATGTTGGTGGAATCAAAGTATTTTTCAAAAACCTTTTGATTATATATTAACATTTTAGAGAGCACTATTATCAGCTGTCAAATGAACAGACAAAATACTACACATTATCTTATGCCAATCACAACACAAAATAAAGTTAAACATATGGTAAGAAAGCTGCCACACTTGCTCAAGACAGTTAGTTGGAGCTAGCTGAAATTTGAAATTCCTGTGCTGCTACATATAGTTCTTCAACTGTCTCTTTAAAAAATTAATTTGGCCCTGGCCGGTTGGCTCAGCAGTAGAGCGTCGGCCTAGCGTGCGGAGGACCCGGGTTCGATTCCCAGCCAGGGCACACAGGAGAAGCGCCCATTTGCTTCTCCACCCCTCCGCCGCGCTTTCCTCTCTGTCTCTCTCGTCCCCTCCCGCAGCCAAGGCTCCATTGGAGCAAAGATGGCCCGGGCGCTGGGGATGGCTCTGTGGCCTCTGCCCCAGGTGCTAGAGTGGCTCTGGTCGCAACATGGCGACGCCCAGGATGGGCAGAGCATCGCCCCTGGTGGGCGTGCCGGGTGGATCCCGGTCGGGCGCATGCGGGAGTCTGTCTGACTGTCTCTCCCTGTTTCCAGCTTCAGAAAAATGAAAAAAAAAAAAAAAAAATTAATTTGGAGCACTAATTTGATAACATGGTCTAAACTAAATACTGTTATTCAAAACAATGAATTAACAATATTTAAGTAAATCTTGTGTAGCAAAATTAAGAAGTAAAAGTAACTGAAATGTCAATACAGCATTTAGATATATAACCACAGTTTCCTAGAGAAGATGCAAATGAATACATAAATTAGGAAGCACAAGGTTAAGATTTTCTTTAAAAAAAAAAAAAGGATTTTCATAGTGCTGTTCACTTAACTGTCTATACTTGGCCACTTGTACAAGAAAGCTAATTAACATTTTGGCAATTGATAATATAATGCAGATGGTGATGACTGACAACGTCTTTGAGCTCAAACTGGTACCTTCTATTTTAACTTATTTTTGTTTCTGAATGTTGGTGTTGGTCCTCTCACACTGTTCCGGAGAGATTCCCAGAAAAAAGCCTCATGAATTAATTACTAATTTATTTATAAATGAGTTGTTATAAATTTGGCCTCCAGAGGAAAGGTTTCCTAAATGTTAGGTCTGTGGGAATTCACACTGTCTGTCTTGAGCGCTAATTCAGTTCAAGAAGAAAGACAACAAAGGCAGAGGAAAAAGAAAAACATTTTGGACCAAAATGTTCAAATATATCTCATGAAGAATCAATAAAAATATTAGTATATATGTACTTTGAAAGAAACAACATGATATACCAACAAATTATTATCAGAAAACTGACTTCTGTCTAATAAAAGCTACTTTTTCAACACCTAATTTTTTGGTACTCTTTGTTTTTTTAAAAAAGAGTAAAAGTATACATGAATTAAACACATGTCAAGGAATGTATTATAGTAGCCCTCCAATAAATCTCTTAAGTCCTCAATAATCTTAACCCCTTATATTTTACCATTTACAGTTTTCAAAAAGCTTTCAGATGATCTTTCAGTTGATCCTAGTTGACAATTTAGTGAGGTAGGTATTTATCTTCTATCTTCATTTACAAACAAGGGAACTGTAGCTCAGAGAGGTTGACTTTTTAAAGGTCAAAAGCCAGCATAAGAGAAAGCCACACCTCTCTGGAGTGTAGAATATTTTTTAAGGTGTCATTCTTGGATTACCTGTATAAGAATCACCTGTGGTATTTCTATAACTACAGGTTTTAAAGTCTTACCACCACCTTTCAGTTACTGAATAAGAATCTGTAGGAGTAGGGTCAGCATTCCACATTTCATAATGGACGAAATAAAGTGGAGAACAACTGTGTATCAGGTAACGATGTAAAAGCATAGTATTGAGTCCAGCTAGATTTTCACATGATAGAATATGACGCCATCAGATCATCATCAGTGGCCCATTAGTTTCAAGGAGCCTACAGCCTGGCTGCAGATTAGAATCACCTAGAAAGCTTTTTTTTTAAAAAAAAAAAACAAAAACAAAATAAACAACTACCAAATTCTCATCTGAATGAGAGGAGGTGTGGGGCATCAGAGGGTCCCCAAATGATGATTCTTATCTGTTTTCAGGGTTGAGGACATGCTTGTTCAATATGTTTTTCTATATAACACAGCCAGCATTTTCAGAATTTTTCTTCCCCTTCTGATCAATTTCATGCCTAATAAACTTCCTGGTTTTTACTGTCAATTATTTAAACATTAAAAAACAAAGTGTCAAACATTTCTGAGTTCATTTTTTTAAGGTTAAAAGATACTTCACAGCAAGACTAATCATGCTTCATTTAGCTACAATGATTTTCAGATACACCAAATAAATGACCACTTTGGACTTAGATCATATATATTTCAGCTGTAAACAGGACGGCTCCAGAATATGAAAATAAGGTGGGGGGCAAAAGCTGTAGCCTATTTGCTTCCGGGCAAGGCGAGTATAATCAACTCACTGAGAGGAGGGGCCTGGGGGCCAAGATCTGGTGGCTTTGGCAAGATCACATCTCGCTGTAGAAAGATACAACAATGAATACAGAGAAAAACACTTTGCCATTTTGTAATTGTGGTTATACAAAAAAACCTTATAAAGTGTGATGCTTATCTTATTACATGCCTCCACAGAACAGATCTGAACATAAAGTTCTCTATGAATCAATACTGCTATCTGGGAAAAGATGGCTACAAATTATTTTTCTATCATGCAAATGGATAAGTTATAAAAACACTGCCGGTAAAAGTAATATTTACAAAAGTAATAAAAACAGCTCAATTATGGGGGGGGATGCCCATTGATACTTCTAGTCCTTTATCTCTCTGATACCGCAGTGGAAGATTTTATATGTATATTTGAGATTGATTTTGGTAGAAGTATTTCTAGTCAGATTTGGTCTAATAGGAGGGAGGCAGATTTCTGACTTGATAAAATTTCGAATCAGATTTTTCTGTTGATCTTATATTCTATTAGCTAAAATACCTTTGCTGATTTATCACATTCTCCTACAGTTTAAAAACACAGTTCTTTTTCACTTAATGGAAATAAAACTACAAAGTCCTACCATTTATCTGAGAAATAAACCTTGCATAGAAAATTCCTTAATTCTGACATTTTATTACCAGAATGACCAGAATTGTCATCTCACGACTAGTTAATATTATATGAAACTTCACTACAAAGCAGTCACCACACATTGAGGATTTTTCTAAATATAAAATAGTGGGTTTATAAAAAATGCTTGCCAGACAAATAATTATCTCTTCATACCTAGAAATAAGAATTATTTATGTGACAATATAATTCTTAGCATTTTGGATGCCTTGACGTTCCAAGTTTGATGCAATATAAAAAGCAAAAATCTACTGTTCCCATGGACACGATCTGCACCTGACTGAACGCATGATACATTGCGAGTTACAGCAATTAGTCATGCAAAGGCAAAGAATAAAATCTGCTTTGTAAACGGCACACGTTCTCCACCTTCGTACGATTTAAGCACTGGTCCCATCTTCCTCAATAACTCGATTCATGCTGGTGCCGTGTGTGATGTGAGTCAGAGGGTTACTGCTGAGGTCTCGGACGCTGCTGTGTCGTGACTGCTCGTTGAGCCGATGGGAACTGCTGTGCCGGGAGTGATCCGTCAGCCTCGACATGCTGCCGTGAGGTAGTCTCTCCTCCATCCCTCTGTGACTGCAGGGAGTGTACCTAACGGAGGGGAGTTCATTCTGAAGTGGGTGACAAAATACACTAGAGAAACAATACTAACATTTCCCATGAAAATGCTGCACGATGGGAAATAATTAGGAAAACAATAAGTGAGAAAGCAACCACCTTTGATGGTTTACAGTTACTTCATTAATGCTGTAGAATTACTCGTATGGCTAACCAAAAAAAAAAAAAAAAAAAAAGGGAAGAAAAATCTACTCGTTACATTCAGAATTAAGGTCCTATTACCTGCTAAGGTTAACTTTTCTCATTCAAAGGAGTTTCAGGTTATGGGGTGAGTTCAGGGAGAGGAGGAACAACAGTAGAAGAAATATGGCAGTGAACCAGGAATTCTAGAAAATTGATTATAATCAGAAGTACAGCAACTCAAATTTTATTAAAAGACTATGAAGAGGGAGCATATAAAATTAAGAGGAGAAATTAGTATAACAACAACAAAAACAAGATGAGTAAATAGGCAAGCAGGGAGCCCAGTTCACAGTTAAATAAATGACTATGTAAATAGTCTTGATTACTTTTTCCAGAACTATGAGGATGCCACGCTAGTTCATAAAAAGTATATCTACTTAAACATATGTAACAACATCCTAACTAACACACTGCAACATATATTCCTGCCAAAGCAAATTATCTTGGTACCCTGACCCAAAACGGAGCTTTTAAATATGTCAGCTGGGCTACATTGCTTATCATGGGCTGTCTTCTCCACCATCATTGTACTTACCTTGAAAGGCATCAGTGGGGAGCTGTTAAATTTTCTTTTGTTGCAATCCTGACTCACTGAACCCCCACCAGAGGTTAGAAAACTCACACTCATACATACACACTTTTTAAAAAAGTATTTAATTTAGGATAACAAACTTCAAAGAAAATTAAACTAAATGTAATTTATAACTTTAATTAATATATTAAATTTTAAGAAACGTTTCTAAAAATAAAAAGAACATAGCAGGCCATTTCCTTTTTAAATAGTCATCAAAAGAACTAATCAGCAGCAGCTGAAGACCGCTTGGCTGTCAAAGCATTCATTTATCATTCTTTCATAGTTATAACAAATTTCATGACTCAATAATCATTTATAAAATTTAAAGATTTTTTTTTTAAGTGAGAAGGGGGGGAAAGGAGAGAGATGAAAAGCAACAACTCGTAGTTGCAGCACTTTAATTGTTCATTGATTGCTTCTCATATGTGCCTTGATGGAGGGGGGCAGAGAGGGAGTGCTCAAGCAAGGCCAGTTACCCCTTGCTCAAGCCAGTGACCTTGGTCTTCAAGCCAGGGACCATGGCAATGATCCCACGCTCTAACTGGCAACCCAACACTCAAGCGGATGAGACTGCAACCATGCTGGTGACCTTGGGGTTTCAAACCTGCGTCCTCAGCATCCCAGGTGGACACTCTATCCACTGTGCCACCATCGGTTAGGCAAAATTTAAAGATTTTAATGACTGATTTATGCACTACTGAAGAGATCTAGTTTTATAGCAGTGCTTATTAAATAATGTTTTCATTAGATCACAGATTTTAAAAACTGAGAAGTCCTTTTACAAAAGAAAGCATTCTGTTGTTTCCAGTTTTAAATTTGATTTGCATGTTTTGGTAAAATAATTACAATGTTAAATGTAAATATTTCAGAATGAGCTTGTTATTCTATTATTTTGCATAGTAATTATTGCCCTAAACTGAATGATTTTTCCAAATATGATTTGCCAGCTAATTTGAAGATATTACATCTCTCAATGACTTCATAAGTATCTGTTTCAAATAAATACCTGATGTAGCTCTAGCAATAATATCAAAATAATTTTTCAAAAAACCCAAATTTCTATTTAAAAATAGGAATTGGGTATTTTCTAAAATGAAACCTAAGTCTTTCAGTAATAAATATGACTCAAAGAACATTTATGTCTAATTATTTGAGTGAAATATTATGGCTATTCACAAAATTCTAGAATATAAACAACCCATCTATGGATAATTAGGAATCAACTACATAGAAAAATAAATGTAATTATAGTATTTAATCTCAATTGTATATGTGGGAATTACCAAGTTTATTTGTCTTTTCACAATCATTTTAAAACACTGTGACCATATAATATAAAATATGAAAATGTATATTAATCTTAAGATAAGCTTAGGTAAAACAATAAGGATGGTTAATTTGCTGAAAAGATAATATAGTATATTCCAAAGTCAAAATGAAAAAACTTGATGATTTACTCTTTTTTTTTTAATTTATTTTTTATTTTTATTTTTTATTTTTCAGAGAGAGAGAGGAATAGACAGGGACAGACAGACAGGAACGGAGAGAGATGAGAAGCATCAATTATTAGTTTTTCATTGCGCGTTGCAACACCTTAGTTGTTCACTGACTGCTTTCTTATATGTGCCTTGACTGCGGGCCTTCAGCAGACCGAGTAACCCCTTGCTGGAGCCAGCAACCTTGGGTTCAAGCTGGTGAGCTTTTTGCTCAAACCGGACGAGCCCGCGCTCAATCTGGCGACCTCAGGGTCTTGAACCTGGGTCCTCTGCATCCCAGTCCAATGCTCTATCCACTGCGCCACCACCTGGTCAGGCGATTTACTCTTTTTGATTCTCTGTACTATTTGCTACCATTAATATAAATAATTCATTTCACTAGTATCTTATTATGCATTCCCTTGCCACCTACTTTTACCATCCTAATCACTCATTCCCAAACCTCCACCTATCCATTCATCCACTTACTTTTCCACTCATCTTCTCATTTAACTACCAATTATTTATTCTTTTAAGTTGATATATGTCTAAGGGTATTTACCTAAGTGTATTTATTTTACATAGCACTGAGATCAATAATTATCTGTCAGGGAGTCTGGACCAGAGTGAGTACTGAGAGGCAGAGAGGTGTGTGTGTGTGTATAACTCTCATAATCAATATACCATGAGATGATGAGAAAAAGATGACCAAAGGATAATGTTAACAAGTAAACTTAAAAAACTGATGAATGCGAGAATAAATCTCCGTGAGATATCGTTTTGAGTTAGAAAATCCTTGTGTAGAGTGTTAGGTTCAATGTGGTCTTGGAATCTTTCAACCTGCTCTGGGGTTGTGAGTACGGCAGAGTCTCACGGTGTGAGTGCTCATGCACCACATTACAGAACATCCTTAGTAGGCTGCCATTATGAGGTCTGAGCCCTGAATTTCTGGAAAATGTTCACACTATTTCTAAAATCATTAGTTATCAATATATTTATCTCACTGTGCTACATACTCTGAGAGAAATACAGAGATGTCTGTCTCCTAGTTCTCATTCTACAGAAGCTGCAAACTTAGCTAAGGAAAGGCAGCTATATCAAAAATAGGTCATACCAAAAGAATGATTAAAAAGGAATTAATTAACTGCTATGGATATGAGAATTAAGTAGGCCTTACAGGCGGAGTATGGTTTTCCAAGCAGGGAGGTGGAAAAGGCCATTACATGAAGTTATAACCTATCCTCTGGATTCCACGACATTTCTTTAATTGATTTCCTCACATGTTTTTAGCACTTTCTCTGAATCACATGCCGGCTATTCTTCCTGTATTGTTATTACTGTAAAGATTTACCAAGGTCTTGCTCTTTTTTTTTTTTTTTTTTTTAAATGACTCAAGGGATTCTATCTCACAATTTTAATTACAACTCATACTAATTATTATAAACTTTCTTATCCAACCTCTAGTTTCACTCATACTAGAGGCTGAAATCCCCTATATTTCATTATCTTCAGAAATTCTCTACTTAATATAAATTTATCTTTTGTTATTGCCATTCACTCACCCTATTTATCTTCTCTAAGACATTTTCACAAGCCAATCTGATCTTTCCTTTTTCTGAAGTTCTATAACATCAGTCACCTCTAGCACTCACTTTCAATTACATGCAGGCTCACACTATAATTTAATTGGTTCTTATGTATATGTCCTATCTTCCCTATGAGGTTATATGCATCTAGAAAACAGAAATTACACTTTCCCTTTCTTCTATAGATTTCTTTATATACAGAATGTCACATGCAAACACATCGGCATTGCACTATAAATAATCATTCAATCCTTATTGAAAAGAATGAGGCTAATAATATTGAATGTCAGATAATGCTGATAGTTATTTCATGGAGGATGGTGTTGACAAAGGGTAATAATCTACAGGACTCTCTGATTCCCTCCCTCCTTATGAGTATCGTAAGATAGATCCCCTAACTGGGCTTACTTAAAACTTCCTTCTCTCCTCTGCTGTCACCAAAGTGATTGTTCTCAAATCCAAACCTAATATTATTAATCATCACAATTCCCCAAATGTATACACTATGCAGTAGCCATACTCCAGGACCTAAAAGACTTCAGTCTCCCTTGCCTCTGCATATACTGTGTCCTTGTCTTTATTTTCCAACTGCATCCTAGGAATCCTATTCAAAGTAGAAGTGCAATGTTGTTTGTGAAGTTTCCTCTGACCTTCCGTGATGAGTAAGATGGCTTTCTTCTCTGGGGTCCTAGAACACATTGTATATCATTTTATTATACCCATTAAGGTGTATTATAACTGACTGTTCACTCTCTGTCTTCTATCTCTGGGTCCCTTGCACTTAGAAGAATGTTTCTTATATAGGAGTGCTGAATGGGAAGAAAAAGGCAGGAAAGATAAAAGATCTCTGAATGTGGTTAAAAACATGGTATAGGTGAGTAAGGAGTAAATAAGCAGATACACAAGAAATGAACGGAATAGGTGGGAAGGAAATATTCAAAATTTCATTTCCAAATCAGGCAAGGAAAGGAAAAAGAATGGATACAAGACAGAAACTATGTCATAGTCAGAGAAAAACTGCTGCTTTATAAAACACAGAGTGGCTGACCCAGTTAGAAGACAAAGGATCTGCTGAGAGGATCTAAAAAGAACGTTAAGTATAGGAATTATATCCTACACTAGGATAGAGAAGACAGAGAAAGGGTGGGATGAGACTGAAAAGATACCAGACAGTTGTAGAAACAAATGTTTTAAAGTTAACAGAATGCTTTCTATTTTAGGAATAAGAATTTTCATTCTTTGTTTCCCAAACTAGAAATCATTAAAAAAAACAAAAACAAAAAAAACTTTGACACAGTCTTTCTCTATAGTTGTTATTAATCCATCACCAATTCCTATCTTTTCTTTCTTTTTTTTAAAATTGATTTTGAGAGAGAGAGAGAGAGAAGAGAGTGAGAAGCATTAACTTATAGTGGCTTCACCTTAGTTGTTCATTGATTGCTTATCATATGTGCCTTGACTGGGGGGCTCAAGCTGAGCCAGTGACCCCTTACTCAAGCCAGTGACCTTGGGTATGAAGCCAGCAATCTTTGGGCTCAAGCCAATGACATTGGGATCATGCTGATAATCCCACACTCAATCTGGTAACCTCAGGTTTTGAATGTGGGACCTCAGTGTTCCAGGTTGACACTCTATCCACAGCACCACCACCAGTCAGACTCCATTCCTATCTTTTCATTTCTTCTTTCTAAATATTTTTCAGATCAGTTCTTCCTTCCCCTTTTCCTACTGCCATTACTTTCCTATTAACCTTCATTAATAGGTTAATGTCTCCACTGTTAAATTTAACAAAATGCATCCCCTTCTCTCATTCTCTCTGTGAAGCTTTCTCTGACCTGCACCCTTCCTATTTTTATAAGTAAAATTTTATTGGAATATAGCCATTCCCATTTTGACTACATAATGTCTACAGCTGCTTTCATGCTACAACAGCATAAATGAATAGTTGCAACAGAGACCATATGTCCCACAAGCCTAAAATATTTACTATGTGGTTCTTTATAGAAAATGTTTGCCAACCTCTGGATTATACAGTCTTCCCTTAGTATCCACCAGGGATTAGTTCTAGGAGCCCCATGGATACTAAAATCCTTGGTTGTTCAAGTCCTTTTATAAAATAGTGTACTTGCATATAACCTACACACACCCTCCTATATGCTATATACTTTAAATCATCTCTAGATTACTTATAATATCTAATACAACGTAAGTGCTATATAAATATTTGCTGTACTATACTGTTTAAGGAATAATGACAAGAAGAAAAAATGTACATCTTCAGGACAGACATAACCACTGTAGGTAAATTACATGGTACATGTCAGCAACAAAGTAACACTTTTTTCACCAAATACTTTTGAT
Organism: Saccopteryx leptura; assembly: GCF_036850995.1. Lineage (NCBI taxonomy): Eukaryota > Metazoa > Chordata > Mammalia > Chiroptera > Emballonuridae > Saccopteryx > Saccopteryx leptura. The sequence goes on from NC_089503.1 coordinate 241,841,163, forward strand.
CTGCATTTGGTTGAATACACAAATGCAAAACCCATGGATAAGAAGGGTCAACTATACCATCATATTTATATTTTACTTTATTTTATTTTAATTTTTTATTTATTCATTTTTTTTTAGAGAGGAGAGGGAGAGACAGAGAGAGAGAGAGAGAGAGAGAGAGAAGAGAGTCAGAGAGAGAAGGGGGGAAGGAGCTGGAAGCATCAACTCCCATATGTGCCTTGACCAGGCAAGCCCAGGGTCCTGAACCGGCAACCTCAGTGTTCCAGGTCGGTGCTCTATCCACTGAGCCACCACAGGTCAGGCTATATTTTACTTTATTCGTTAACTTATAATAATAACAGAAGTTAGTATCAGGCACTTACTGAGGACTGGCACTGTCCTAAGCAATCAGATATATTATCTCATTTATTTTTTACAACATTTCTAAAGGGGCAGATATTATTACTATTTTAACTATATAGATGAGGAAACTGAAGATTATCATTCCAGATCCCATGTTTTTAACCACACACTAATAGTGACTACACTATCTTTTTTAATAGACTGTGAACTTATTAAAAACAAAGAGTATGTCTACACCATCTTTGTATTCCCAGAACTGTGACTTATACAGTAGGTATTCCAATAACTGTTTGCTAAATTAATCTTACTAAAACAACCACTTTCACCCTGCCTTCCTCTCTGCTCAGTACCCTTCAATGTCCTCATATTGTTCACCGAATCAAGTCAAAACTCTAAACTCCTCTGACTGGCTTTAAATTGGATCATAATCTGGGACAACTGTTTTTAGTAAAGTTCAAAAGAGTTTTGAATAATGTACAATTTCTTCCTTTTTTAAAAGAAAAATAATGTACAATTTCTATTTCAGAATTGACTGCTCTTCCTTCTGCTGTGTGACTGTATTTCAGTGTATGAGATAAACCAGGCTACCAATAACTCACCTGCCATCCCGGGACCTGTGGAGGCTGCCATGGTAGCTGCTCACTTTGCTGTGGACACTCCCTGCTTTGCTCCTCTGATCATCCACCATAGCCAGCTGAGTTGAAGAAGCATGTGTGGATGTTCCTTGCGTGGAAGTTCCTCTTGATTTTCTTATAATAGGAGTATTTGGGTCCCTTAGGAGGGACTGAGCAAAATCAGGTTCTTGGAGTACCTGTCGGCTCTCATTCACTATCCTAGACAACAAAATACTAAGTTTAAGATAAAGATCACTATTTCTAAAGATGAACAAACAATACTTTTGTGACACATTGATGTTATTCTTGAAATTAACTGCTCTCTACATAATGTCTTTAGGACAGATGTAAGATCACATTGTTGGCAAAGGAAAGAATATAACAAAAATTCATGTCAATCTGTCCCCTAAAGTAACAGATGGAGAGAGGGCTGCACTAGAATAAAGAAATAAAAATTTTAGTTCCAACTGTGTCAATAAATATGTGATCTTGGGCAAGCCACTGTCTCCTTTCCTTCATTTTCCTCATCTCTAAAATAAAGTTATACAATTTAATTATTTCTAAAAAGTCCCTTTCAGCTAAAGAATTTTATGATTCAAAAGGACCCTGAAACATTACAAAGATATTACTATAAAGTAGAGAAACTGTGTTATTGCATAGTTTATAGACGTAGGAAGCCCTCATCATAGTAGATACATTTTTTAACTTGTAAGAGCAATTGCTTCAAGGTTACAAGTTGATTTTATGGCAGAAGCAGTTGTCCAGTGCTGGAACAAACATGAGGGGTCATAATTAGAACAAAACATATGAAAAATTAATCAAAGTAAATATATAATTAAGTCCCAAACACATTAAAGGCTTAACAGAAAAAATTTAAAGGGATAAATTATTGTCAAGAACAGAAGTGTTTACTATGAAAGTGTTAAAATCAGATAGATGTTTATGACAATAAAAAAAGCAGTTATTAAATTAATAAAAGACCCAATTAAATACTTGCAAAGATCAGTGTCTCCGTTTATGTAAATGAGTGATTATGAGAATCAGAGTTAAAGTTAAAATTAGATTAACAATTTCATTTAAAAAATATTTTATTTATTTACTTATTTATTTAAATTTCAGAGGAGGAAAGACAGAGAGACAGACTCCCACATGGCCTGTGACCAGGATCCACCTGGCAACCTTGGTCTGGGGCCAACGCTCTGCTTATCTGGGGCCATGCTCACAACCAATGCCTGAGGTGGAGGCTCCACAGAGCCATTCTCAGCCCTGGGGCCTATGCGCTTGAACCAACTGAAGGCATGGCTGCAGGAGAGGGAGAGGAAAAGAGAGGATGGGAAAGAGGGAGGGAGGGAGGGAGGGAGAGGGGGAGGGGTAGAGAAGCAGATGGTTGCCTCTTCTGTGTGCCCCAACTAGGAATCAAACAGGGGACATCTACACTACAGCCAACATTCTACCATTGCCCCAACCAGCCAGGGCCAAGAAATATAAATAAATAAATAAATAAATAAATAAATAAATAAATATATTTTTAAATTCATTTCAGAGAGGAGAGACAGAGAGAGAGAGAGACAGAGAGAGAGAGAGAGAGAGAGAGAGAAGGTGGGGAGGAGCAGGAAGCATCAACTCCCATATGTGCCTTGACCAGGCAAGCCTGGGGTTTCGAACTGGCGACCTCAGCATTACAGGTTGAGGATTTATCCACTGCGCCACCACAGGCAAGAAATATATATTTTTAAAATGTGATTTTATTTCAATCTAAACTGTTTAACAGAAACTGCTAATTACTAATATTTTAGAAAATATAGATTTTTTTGTTATTGAGGCACTTTAAGTTGTATAATAAAGGTGCATTGTGCCATACAAGGCATAACATATTATAAACACAGTCTTAAGGGTTTTACGGGTTGTCCATGAAAGACCATTTTCCATGGACCCTAGATGGATTCCACTAACTTAGATTTCAGATATAGTATTCATATAAGATTTACACTGTGTAAAAAGTTTGAAAATAAGTTGTCTGTGAATATTAAAGAGTTTTGCTTTATTTTATGAACTAAGGGTTCAAAAAATTAAAGATTCCTTAAATACGCTCTCCAAAGACTGCTTTCGCAAGCCTCACATTTACCATGATATTCTAATATGCAGTATGGCCATCTATGAATTGAATTAAAATACTTTCTTAAACATATTTCATGTTATCTAACAATATTTTTTCTATTTTGGCTTTAATGTGTACTAATCAGAATGGAATAACATGCTAGCTCTTATATGGTACACTTGGAGAAACAATGAATAACTGGAAATAGAAGCCTAATCTAATACCTTTGACCAAGGCAGCTAACTTCTCTGTCTTTTTCTCACCTGTAACACAGAAATGATAATATGCCAACCTTCACAGGAATATCAAGAAGATAAAATAAGAATATATAGAAAAGCATTCATTTGTTTTTAATTTTAAGAAAAATTACAATTTGGATTTTAAAATTAAATATTGACCTTCCCTCAAATATTCTGAATTAGTAAGGAAGAGATCTTAAGCCCAATTCTACTTGGTTATCTTCTCAAAATAAGTTTTTAGCTACTGTGTCGATCTTAACTGATGGCATCTGAAGTTATAATCTTATTGGAATACTTCCTTCAAATCCAAATTATTTTCATGTAAGCAACACACACAAAAAATCATGTGAATGTGAAGTTTGTGAACACTGATAAATTACTTCAACTTACTCTTTTTTTCTACGACCATGAAAAAAACTGGCCCATTCAAAGCATGTCTTTTTGCTTCCAACCCAAAAAATGGAGGGGATACCAACTATGAGGGCCATCAGGTATTTCATCAGAAAGAGAATCAGGTCTGGACGACTCATATGGGTGACCTACAAGAAGGAAAAGACAAACACCTTAAATACATAAAAAGAACTATCTATTAAATGCCATAATCAAAATTTCTAAATAAAACAAACAATAGTAAAGTAATTCTACAAATTTGATCTTTTCACTCATATAGTACGAGTTAATTTTCTGGTTATATGGAATGATACACTTCTGAACATTTGACAAAAAATTTATAATTTATATATATTTTTCGAGTTTTATATTTTTATTAGCACACACTGGCTACCTTCTAAATAAAGACATTATTAATGTCCAAATAAACCATGAACAAGAATAGCAGTTCAAGTAGTACCTGTATTGGCCAATTTTGCTAGCCCTATCTTTGGTAAACACAATATAAAAAAGTTGTTATCTTTAATATGTTCTTCCATCTACCTACTTCATCTCTACTGCTAGCTCTCTGCAAGCTTCCCCTTCAATCTATGCACTATTTGAAAGCGCATTTTCTAGTTTCTAGCCAGATGAGTTTTTCAAAAATGTCTTTTTTATGCTGGTTTCAAGTTTAATTATTGTGGTCAGATAATCTGGTCTATAGACTCCAGTTACCTTAACTTTTGGAGACTTATTTTGTGATTTAGAACACAATTTTTCTAAGTATTCAAAAATACTGCATTTTCTCTATTTGCTGGGTACAAAAGTTTCTAAATGTATTAGATCAACTTCATCAGTTGTGTTGTTCAAATCTTCCCTGTATTCTTCATTAATTTTGTTTAATAGAGGTATGCTAAAATCTTTCACATAATCAGTTTTCCTTCTGATTTTTATTTTCAAGCCTACATGAAGTGTTATGTAAATTTCAGTAATGCTCTAGCTGCTTATTTTACTTTATTAATACTCTTCACCTTCAACTGTATTTTAGCTGACATTAATATTGTAACATTAGCTTTTCTTCCGTGTTAAAATAGCTCTAGCTGTTCTGTCCATCTGTCCTAACTCTGTCCTCTGGAGATATGAAGAATACAGCTACCATTCCAGAAGTCTTAGTCAATTCTGGAGACACCCTGACAGAATGGAAACTTAAAAACAGTGTAAGTTCTGGGAACAAAGACAGAATAAGACTATCCTGAAAATCCAAAAAAATCAACTGAAAAAAACAAATAAAAACAAAGGATTCAGTAACTAAGTTGGGAAAGATTTATATACAAAAATCAAAAGTTTCTAAATATTATTAATATCAATAACCAGGTAAGAAAAACAATGAAAATAATTTAATTTATAATATTAAAAGAAACTATAGGACACCTACAAATAAACCTAATAAGAAAAAGAAAATGCTAAAATCCTATTGGACACAGAAAAACTTAAGTAAATAAAGAAATATTCCATATTTCTACATGTAAAGGTTCAATATTTTAAAGATATTAATTTAATTATCCCCCAAATAATCCTATAAACTTGAAATAATCCAAAAAATCAATAAGATTTTTCACAATCATGTGAAAAGTTAAATAACTACTTCAAATAAATGAGGAAAAGATAGCTTGTTCAATACGTGACACTGGGATGGTTGGCACTCCACCTGGAAACAAAATAATTTAGACACCACCTCACACAATAAGAAAAAAAATTATAGAAACTTAAAAATAAGATATAAAACTATGAAAAGCATAAAGAACATTTATATAATGGGAGGCATAAAAGGCCTTTTTAGAAGAGAAATATGAAACAAAGAAGATACATATAAAACTAAAAGACTGACAATTCTGACTACTAACAACTTAAAACTTCTGCAGAACATGTAACCATAGTGACTAACTAGGAATATTAATTGTATTACTATCAATAAAGCAATCACAAGAAAAAGAAATTGAAGGAATAAAGATACAAGAAATTAAAAGACAAAAATAACTAAGAAGCCCCAAAGTTGGTTATTTGAAAAGAATAATAACCATTCTCTACCCTACTTAAAACAAAGGGAAGAAAATAGCCCATGTGTGTACACACATACACAAGTAGAAATGATAAGTAAACAGCTACAAAGAGAACAAAACTAAAGTAACATTAAGAGATTACGTTGCTCAATTGTATGCAAATAAACTTTGAAATTAATAGAAAAAATAATAGGAAAATATAAACAAAATTGACCCCAGAATCAAGCATAAAATTGTACCTAACTCAACAGACTCAAAACAATTACAGATATCCCACTTATGAATTTTTATGCAAAAAGAATCCAACAGAAAATTCAAAAAATATATCATAACCAAATATAGAAAAGCAAAAATGATTCAATATTAGAAAACTAATTTATAAATTCCATACATTATTGGATCAGAGAGAAAATATACATAATAATTTCCATGTATGCAAAAAAAGGCACTTGACTAATTAATTATCCATTCTTAGTTTTTAAAAATTGTAAAAATAGCCTGACCAGGCGGTGGCACAGTGGATAGAGCATCAGACTGGGATGCAGAAGACCCAGGTTCAAGACCCCAAGGTCACTAGCTTGAGATCATCTGGTTTGAGCAAAAGCCTACCAGCTTGAACCCAAGGTCGCTGGGTCCAACAAGGGGTTACTTGGTCTGCTGAAGGCCTGTGGTCAAGGCACATATGAGAAAGCAATCAATGAACAACTAAGGTGTTGCAACGCACAATGAAAAACTAATGATTGATGCTTCTCATCTCTCTCCGTTCCTGTCTGTCCCTGCCTATCCCTCTCTCTGACTCACTCTCTGTCCCTGTAAAAAATACATAAATAAATAAATTTAAAAAAATTAAAAATTGTAAAAAATATCCATTTATTAAAAATTATAATAAAGGGCCCTGGCCAGTTGGCTCAGTGGTAGAGCATTAGTCTGGCGTCTGGATGTCCTGGGTTTGATTCCTGGTTAGGGTACACAACAGAAGTGACCATCTGCTTCTCCACCCCTCCCCCTTGCCCTTCTCTCTATTACTCTCTTCTCCTCCCGTGGCCATGGCTCAGTTGGAGCAAGTTGGCCCCAGGTGCTGAGGATAACTCCATGGCCTTGCCTCAGCCACTAAAATAGCTTGGTTGCCAAGCAAAGAAGTAGGTTGTAGATGGGCAGAGCATCGCTCCATAGGAGGTTTGCCAGGTGGATCCCAGTCAGGGTGCATGCAGGAGTCTGTTTCTCTGCCTCCCTGCTTCTCATTTAAGAAAAAAAAATTGTAATAAAATAAAAATAGATGATAATAAGCCCTTATAAAGTGACAAAATAAATCTGTCATTCCAAAGCCAGCACCATGTTTAATGGGAACACCAGAAGCTACTGTTCTCATTAAAGTCAGGAATACAACAAGAGGATCTACTGCTGCTACTCTTTTTTTTTCTTTTTTTGACAAAGACAAAGAGAGAGTCAGAGAGAAGGACAGACAGACAGAAAGGGAGAGGGATGAGAAGCATCAATTCTTTGTTGCGACACCTTAGTTGTTCATTGATTGCTTTCTCATATGTGCCTTGAGGGGGGGGCGCTCCAGCAAAGCAAGTGACTCCTTGCTCAAGCCAGCGACCTTGGGGTCATGTCCATGATCTCATGCTCAAGCCAGCAACTGCTTGCTCAAGCTGGTGAGCCCGCGCTCAAGTTGGTGACCTCGGGGTTTTGAACCTGGGTCCTCCGCGTCCCAGTCCGATGCTCTATCCACCGTCCACTGCCTGGACAGGCTACTACTACTACTCTTAATTAAACTTGTATCAACAGTTCTGACTGCAATTAGACAAAAAAGGTATAAAAATTATAAAGGATAGAAAATGATTACTTATAAATAAAGTAATTTTAAGAGAATAAAGTAAAAACTATTATAAATCATAAGCAAGATAGCTAAGTGCAAAATAAAATACTCAAATCACTTTCAGCTATGCAAGTAACAGTTACTAGGCAAAAGAAAATTCTTCATCTGTCATTGTTATGGGCTAAACTGTATCCCCCTAAAATTCGTATATTAAAGCCCTAAATCCCAGTATTTCAGAATGTGACTTATTTGGAGACAGAGCCTTTAAACAGGTAATTGTGGTTAAATGAAGTCATATAGGTGGACCTTAAACCAATCTGACTGATGTCCTTATAAGAAGGGGAAATTTGGACACACAGTCAGCAGGGATGAGCATAGAAAAGACCATGTGAGGAAATAGTAAGAGGGTGGCCAGTCATCTACAAGCCAAGGAGAGAGGCCTCAGAGGAAACCAACCATGCTGGCACCTTGATCTTGGACTTCTAACCTCTGTAAATATTGTTTTAGCCACCCAGTCTGTGGTATCTTGTTTTGGCAGTCCTAGCAAACTAATACTTCCATAGTAACAAAAGGGATAGAATAGTTAGGAATAAATTTAATAATAGAAATAAGTGATGTATTAGAAGAAGCTTTAAAATGCTTATAAAACATGTTCTTGGCTAGAAAGAATCACTATCATAAAAGTGTACATTCTCCTTGATTCAATCATTAAATTTAATAATTCCAATAAAAATACCAACAGAGTTATCTGGGAATTAAACAAAGTGATTCTAAAGTTCATATAGAAAAACAAATAAGGCCTGGCTGGTGGCACAGTGGACAGAGCATCATCCCAGAACACCAAGGTCGCCAGTTGGATTCCGAGTTTCTGGCTCGATCCTCAGGGCACCAACTTCATCCTGAGGTCACTGGTTCGAGCTCTAGCCACGGCATGATGAGAAGCAATCAATAGGTGCACAACTTCCCTCCCTCCTTTCACACAGCCTGTCCATATAGCTTATGACTAGTTTGGAATTCAGAGTGGTCTAGACTTCTCACCAGAGGCTGGCTTCTCCCAGAGCAATCATTCTAAGAGAACTTGAAAAAAGCTGCAAGACTTCTTAAGACTTAGCCTCAGAGTCATGTAGAACCACTACTGCTCATTCTGCTAATCAAAAGAAGTCACAGAGCCAGCCTAATTCAAGGAAAGGAACAAAAAAAGTAAGAAGTGTGGTTCAATAGCTAGAGGGTGGTGGTGGTCCATATCTCCAAAAAGTAGCTACCAAAATGTTATAAAAATATACAAAAAAATGTAAATAGTGGTTATATTGATGGGGAGGTGCATTTTTCCTTTAAGCATGTTTTACAATAATTTTTTTCCTAAAATTTAGCAATATTTTAAAACAGATAAAACTATATGTATATAATCAACATTTACAAAACATATTAAACCAGGGAAAGTTTACTTTATTAATGGAATGCCAAAATGTGGTAAAATGTAAATAGATTATAGAAGGTATCAATAAGTGTTCTACAAATGAAATGCTCCAAGAAATCATCAAAAATTATATTGATATTTAATATACAGTATACAGTGAATATCATAAGTATCTAAAGTGAGTTATATGTGACGTCACGGAAATGGCGCCGTGAGCAGCGCGTCCGACAGCTCTCCCCTAAATCACAACAAATTTATCAACTAGAAACAGAAAAATTTATCCTCGGAGCATTCCGGAATTCCACACAAACTGATAGCGAAAGGACTGTTATCACTTGAATCTGAGAGACGAGGGTGTGGAGGAAGCTACCGCAGGGATGTTCATTCAAGCCGCGAGGAAGTGCACCTGTGGTGAGTCAGCCCACACTCGGAGCCGCGAGCAGCCGCGAGCAGACGCCGCGCGTGCGCGCCCGGTCCCGTTGCAGAGCGAGCACCGCTTACGTTCCCAGCAGCCCGCACACTGCGAGTGAGAGTCGCCAGCCACCGGTGCCCGGAGCACCCCATTCGCGCGCGTGCCCTGGGCATTCCACGCGTCCAGAACGCCCTACTGGCCCGCACACCCAGGGGGCCCCATTATCCTGCGCCTGGTGCAGTCCAGCCGCCAGCGGCAGGGCGAGCGGGAGAGGCTTGGGAGATTCTCTCCGCGGGCGGGGCACCTCACCCAGCCATTCAAGCTAACAATCAAGCGTTGGGGGAGGGGCGCGCGCAGGCAGCCTAAAATACCTTCGGGAGCACAGCTGCGACCAAATCACTGAAATTAGCTTAACCCATGAAATCTGCGCACCCTCGGTTCTAATTGATAAGATCTCTCTCAGTTCAGCGATCCAAGACAAGAGGCGTGATATTTTTTAGTGCCTCTCGCTAAAGGGGCGGGGGCAACTTCTGATTGATAGAGCCTCCATATTCAGGGATAAACGCTAACAAGAAGGACTTGGCAGATAATAAGATCTATACTACACTAGTCGCAAGCAGAGACTAGTGCCTCTTCTTCCCAGCAAAAACAGGCTACAAAGTGTGGAAAGCCTGGGTTGAGAGGTCCAACTGAATGCTAGGCGCTGAACAGTCACCTTGACAACAATTGACTCCCACCCCCGCCTGATTACACTGGAGGCCCTGACTGCCAGAGCCTTTCCCAAAGCCTTGCACTGAGTGGGGATAGAGTGGGGATTTCCCAGCTCTTTGAGCCTCTTACTCCCCAGGCAGAAGCAGTTGCAGCCTTATAGCTGGATCACCAGGCTGCTAATTCAGAAAGGGGGGACTAGGAGAGAGAATCCAGGAAAGCAAACTCTCTCATCGTTGGACCCTGCAAACGCCAACAAGCCTTGACTACCAGCAAGACTAAAGCCAATTATATGACATTGCCATAGAATCCCATCAACTGCAAATCCCTACCTAAGTGTGACACAGGGGCAGAGCCTGGGGTACAGAGTCACCGACCAGGAAGAGGGAGAGAAAAGAAAAAGGAAGAAGTTAACCTCTCAAAATCAAGAAAAATCCACAGACTTTACAACTTGTTCCACTAATTTTTTTTTTGTTGTTGTTTGTTTCTTCTATCTTATTGCCTTTATTTCCTCCACCTCGGTCCTTCTATTCTCTGCCCATCTTATGATTCCCTTTTCCTGAACTACACTACCCATGAGTGTTACATTTCATTTCTCTTCTTCATCCTCACCCTCCTTTAAGGTTATACTCCAAAACACTTAACTCTCACTCTCTCCTCTTTTGTTTTTTGTTTTTGTCTTGCTTTATTTTGTCTTTTTTCTCTTCCTATTTTATTTCTTCCTTCGTTTTTCTCTTTTTCTTATTTTTTCCTTTCTATTCATTTTTTCTTTTCTCATTTTACTTTCCTCCCATTTAATCCTCAATCACGAACAAATTAGTTAATTTGGGACTCAAGGCTTTTTTTGGGCTTTATTTTTCTTTTTTGCTTTTGTTTTTATTTTTTTTCTTGTTTGTTTATTTTTGTGGCATTTTGGGTCCTCCCAACCCAAGGTCTCCATTGTATTTAGTCTTCGCTCCACTTAATACAACAGATTTTTACTTATTATTTTTATTTTTTTTCTTCTTTATTATTCTTTTTTGGTCCTTTTTTCTGGTTCCCTCTTATCCCTCTCATTATATCTCTTAGTTGACCATCACTTACAAGCAAATCATCTTATGCTTGTCTAAGATTTTCTTCCTTTTTTTTTTTTTTTTTTTTTACTTTTTACTCTTTATTAATTCTAATTAGTGCTATCAACAAGACCACCCTCAGATGCCGATAAGAAAGAGGAAATCGAATATTATGATACAAAAGACAGAAAGGTAACACAAATAGATGTGGAAAAATCTATGGAGAAAAGACTTAACATATTGGAAGCCTTGGAGCTAAATGACAGAGAATTTAGAATAGAAATCTTAAAAATACTCAGAGATATACAAGAAAACACAGAAAGGCAATATAGGGAGATCAGAAAACAACTCAATGAACACAAAGAATATATTACCAAGGAAATTGAAACTATAAAAACAAATCAAACAGAAATGAAAAACTCAATTCACGAGCTGAAAAACGAGGTAACAAGCTTAGCTAACAGAACAGCCCAGATTGAAGATAGGATTAGTGAAATAGAAGACAAACAACTTGAGGCACAACAGAGAGAAGAAGAAAGAGACTCAAAAATAATAAAAAACGAGAAAGCCCTACAGGAATTGTCTGACTCCATCAGAAAGAATAACATAAGAATAATAGGTATATCAGAGGGAGAAGAAAAAGAAAATGGAATGGAGAATATACTCAAACAAATAATAGACGAGAACTTCCCAAGCCTGTGGAAAGAACTAAAGCCTCAAATTCAAGAAGCAAACAGAACACCGAGTTTTCTTAACCCCAACAAACCCACTCCAAGGCACATCATAATAAAGATGACACAAACCAATGACAAAGAAAAAATTCTCAAGGCAGCCAGGGAAAAGAAGAGTACAACATATAAAGGAAGGCCTATTAGATTATCATCAGATTTCTCAGAAGAAACTCTACAAGCTAGAAGAGAGTGGACCCCAATATTTAAAGCCCTGAAAGAGAGGAACTTTCAGCCAAGAATACTATACCCATCAAAGCTATCCTTCAAGTATGAAGGAGATATAAAAACATTCAAAAATACAGAAAAGATGAGAGAATTTATCAACAGAAAGCCCCCACTCCAGGAAATACTAAAGGGGGTTTTCCAACCAGATTCAAAGAACAAAAGAAAACAACACCACAAGTAACAGCTCCACCAAGAACACAATAAAACCAAACTTAAACTGTGACAACAAAGGAAAAAAAGGGGGGAGAGGATGGAGATTAACAGTAGCAAACGGCGATGAAGTGCAGAAATACTTATAAGATAGGGTACTACAATGAATATGGTAGGTACCCTTTTCATTACTTAATGGTAACCACCCTTGAAAAAACCACCACAAAAACACTTGACTTAAAAAAGGTAGCAACAGAGGAAAGAAGTATGGAACACAAACAAACAAAAACAAATGATAGAAAAACAAAAGAGAAGAATCAAACTAGATACAAAACTAACAGAAAGCAATTTATAAAATGGCAGTAGGGAACCCACAAGTGTCAATAATTACACTAAATGTAAATGGATTAAACTTACCAATAAAAAGACACAGAGTAGCAGAATGGATTAAAAAAGAAAATCCAACTATATGCTGCCTACAAGAAACACATCTAAGCAACAAGGATAAAAACAAATTCAAAGTGAAAGGCTGGAAAACAATACTCCAAGCAAACAACACCCCAAAAAAAACAGGTGTAGCAATACTCATATCTAATAATGCTGACTACAAGACAGAAAAAGTACTCAGAGACAAAAATGGTCATTTCATAATGATTAAGGGGAAGTTGAATCAAGAAGACATAACAATCCTTAATATATATGCACCAAACCAAGGAGCACCAAAATATATAAGACAGCTACTTATTGACCTTAAAACAAAAACTAACAAAAATACAATCATACTTGGAGACCTCAATACACCGCTGACGGCTCTAGATCGGTCATCCAAACAGAGAATCAACAAAGACATAGTGGCCTTAAACGAAATACTAGAACACCTGGATATGATAGACATCTACAGGACACTTCATCCCAAAGCAACAGAGTATACATTTTTCTCTAGTGTACATGGAACATTCTCAAGAATTGACCATATGTTGGGCCACAAAGACAATATCAGCAAATTTAGAAAAATTGAAATTGTACCAAGCATATTTTCTGATCATAAAGCCTTGAAACTAGAATTCAACTGCAAAAAAGAGGGGGGAAAACCCACAAAAATGTGGAAACTAAACAACATACTTCTAAAAAATGAATGGGTCAAAGAAGAAATAAGCGCAGAGATCAAAAGATATATACAGACATATGAAAATGAAAATACGACATATCAGAATCTCTGGGATGCAGCAAAAGCAGTAATAAGAGGAAAGTTCATATCACTTCAGGCCTATATGAACAAACAAGAGAGAGCCGAAGTAAACCACTTAACTTCCCACCTTAAGGAACTAGAAAAAGAAGAACAAAGACAACCCAAAACCAGTCGAAGAAAGGAGATAATAAAAATCAGAGCAGAAATAAATGAAATAGAGAACAGAAAAACTATAGAAAAAATCAATAAAACAAGGAGCTGGTTCTTTGAAAAGATCAACAAAATTGACAAACCCTTGGCAAGACTCACCAAGGAAAAAAGGCACAAGACTCAAATAAATAAAATCCAAAATGAAAGAGGAGAGATCACCACAGACATCATAGATATACAAAGAATTATTGTAGAATACTATGAAAAATTATATGCCACCAAATACAACAATCTAGAAGAAATGGATAAATTCCTAGAACAATACAACCTTCCTAGACTGAGTCATGAAGAAGCAGAAAGCCTAAACAGACCAATCAGCAGGGAGGAAATAGAAAAAACTATTAAAAACCTCCCCAAAAATAAAAGTCCAGGCCCAGACGGTTATACTAGTGAATTCTATCAAACATTCAAAGAAGACTTGGTTCCTATTCTACTCAAAGTCTTCCAAAAAATTGAAGAAGAAGCAATACTTCCAAACACATTTTATGAGGCCAACATAACCCTCATACCAAAACCTGGCAAGGATGGCACAAAGAAAGAAAACTACAGACCAATATCTCTAATGAATACAGATGCTAAAATACTAAACAAAATACTGGCAAACCGAATACAACAACATATTAAAAAAATAATACATCATGATCAAGTGGGATTCATCCCAGAATCTCAAGGATGGTTCAACATACGCAAAACGGTTAACGTCATACACCATATCAACAAAACAAAGAACAAAAACCACATGATCTTATCAATAGATGCAGAAAAGGCTTTTGATAAAATACAACACAATTTTATGTTTAAGACTCTCAACAAAATGGGTATAGAAGGAAAATATCTCAACATGATAAAGGCCATATATGATAAACCATCAGCCAACATCCTATTAAACGGCATAAAACTGAGGACTTTCTACCTTAAATCAGGAACAAGACAGGGTTGTCCACTCTCTCCACTCTTATTTAACGTGGTGCTAGAAGTTCTGGCCAGAGCAATCAGACAAGACAAAGAAATAAAAGGCATCCATATCGGAAAAGAAGAAGTAAAGGTATCACTTTTTGCTGATGATATGATCCTATACATCGAAAACCCGAAGGACTCCGCAAAAAGATTATTAGAAACAATAAGCCAATACAGTAAGGTCACAGGATACAAAATTAACATACAAAAGTCCATAGCCTTTCTATATGCCAACAATGAAATATTAGAAAACGAACTCAAAAAAATAATCCCCTTCACGATTGCAACAAAAAAAATAAAAATACCTAGGAATAAACATAACAAAGAACGTAAAGGACCTATATAATGAAAATTACAAAGCATTGTTAAGAGAAATCGAAAAAGATACAATGAGATGGAAAAATATTCCTTGTTCTTGGATAGGAAGAATAAATATAATCAAAATGGCCATATTACCCAAAGCAATATACAAATTTAATGCAATTCCCATCAAAATCCCTATGAGATTTTTTAAAGAAATGGAACAAAAAATCATCAGATTTATATGGAACTATAAAAAACCCCGAATAGCCAAAACAATCCTAAGGAAAAAGAATGAAGCTGGGGGCATTACAATACCTGACTTTAAACTATATTATAGGGCCACGATAATCAAAACAGCATGGTATTGGCAGAAAAATAGACACTCAGACCAATGGAACAGAATAGAAAGCCCAGAAATAAAACCACATATATATGGTCAAATAATATTTGATAAAGGGGCCAACAACACACAATGGAGAAAAGAAAGCCTCTTCAACAAATGGTGTTGGGAAAACTGGAAAGCCACATGCAAAAGAATGAAACTCGACTACAGCCTGTTCCCGTGTACTAAAATTAATTCAAAATGGATCAAAGACCTAAATATAAGACCTGAAACAATAAAGTACATAGAAGAAGACATAGGTACTAAAATCATGGACCTGGGTTTTAAAGAACATTTTATGAACTTGACTCCAATGGCAAGAGAAGTGAAGGCAAAGATAAATGAATGGGACTACATCAGAATAAAAAGTTTTTGCTCAGCAAGAGAAACTGATATCAAAATAAACAGACAGCCAACTAAATGGGAAATGATATTTTCAAACAACAGCTCAGATAAGGGCCTAATATCCAAAATTTACAAAGAACTCATAAAACTCAACAACAAACAAACAAACAATCCAATAAAAAAATGGGAAGAGGACATGAACAGACACTTCTCCCAGGAGGAGATACAAATGGCCAACAGATATATGAAAAGATGCTCAGCTTTATTAGTTTTTAGAGAAATGCAAATCAAAACTACAATGAGATACCACCTCACTCCTGTTAGATTAGCTATTATCAACAAGACGGGTAATAGCAAATGTTGGAGAGGCTGTGGAGAAAAAGGAATCCTCATTCACTGTTGGTGGGACTGTAAAGTAGTACAACCATTATGGAGGAAAGTATGGTGGTTCCTCAAAAAACTGCAAATAGAACTACCTTATGACCCAGCAATCCCTCTACTGGGTATATACCCCAAAACCTCAGAAACATTGATACGTGAAGACACATGTAGCCCCATGTTCATTGCAGCACTGTTCACAGTGGCCAAGACATGGAAACAACCAAAAAGCCCTTCAATAGAAGACTGGATAAAGAAGATGTGGCACATATACACTATGGAATACTACTCAGCCATAAGAAATGATGACATCAGATCATTTACAGCAAAATGGTGGGATCTTGATAACATTATAAGGAGTGAAATAAGTAAATCAGAAAAAAACAAGAACTACATGATTCCATACATTGGTGGAACATAAAAATGAGACTAAGAGACATGGACAAGAGTGTGGTGGTTACCAAGGGTGGGGGGAGGGAGGACATGGGAGGGAGGGAGGGAGAGAGTTAGGGGGAGGGGGAGGGGCACAGAGAACTAGATAGAGGGTGGCGGAGGACAGTCTGACTTTGGGTGAGGGGTTTGCAACATAATTTAATGACAAAATAACCTAGACATGTTTTCTTTGAATATATGTACCCTGATTTATTAATGTCATCCCATTACCATTAATAAAAATTTATTATAAAAAAAAATAAAATAAAATAAAGTGAGTTATATAAACCGATTAATCATCAATAAGATAGAAAACATTATAATGAATTATAAATGAATCAATGCCTAGGACTTATATTCTGCATTTACACAGACACATACACATCACTTCTTTACATTCTCTGTTACAGCACATTACTTCTTTTTGTGTGTGTGTGTGTGTGACAGAGACAGAGAGAGAGAGAAAGAGAGAGGGACAGATGGGGACAGACAGGAAGGGAGAGAGATGAGAAGCATCAATTCTTCATTGAGGCTTAGTTGTTCATTGATTGCTTTCTCATATATACCTTGACCGGAGGGCTACAGCAGAATGAGGGACCCCTTGCTCAAGCCAGAGACCTTGGGCTTCAAACCAGCGACCTTTGAGGTCAAGCCAGCGACCATGGAGTCATGTCTATGATTTCGCGCTCAAGCTGTTGAGCCTGCGCTCAAGCCAGATGAGCCTGTGCTCCAGCCTGTGACCTCGGGGTGTTTTTTTTTTTTTTTTTTTACAAAGACAGAGTCAGAGAGAGGGATAGACAGGGACAGACAGACAGGAACAGAGAGATGAGAAGCATCAATCATTAGTTTTTCGTTGTGCATTGCAACACCTTAAGTGTTCATTGATTGCCTTCTCATATGTGCCTTGACCGCGGGCCTTCCGCAGACTGAGTAACCCCTTACTCGAGCCAGCGACCTTGGGTTCAAGCTGGTGAGCTTTTGCTCAAACCAGATGAGCCCTTGCTCAAGCTGGCGACCTCGGGGTCTCGAACCTGGGTCCTCTGTATCCCAGTCCAACACTCTATCCACTGCACCACGGCCTGGTCAGGCGACCTCGGGGTTTTGAACCTGGGTACTCTGCGTCCCAGTTTGATGCTCTATCCACTGCACTGTGCCTGGTCAGGCGGCATATTACTTCTTTTTAGAAAATGACAGATTTTCACATAATATTAAGAAAGCGCAAATATATGTAGCATATCAAATACAACTGTGTTTGACATCTAGTAAATGTTTAAACATATGGTGCAGGGAGCTATTGGACCAAAAGATAAAAGGTAGCAAGATATTCTGTGGTAAAGTAAAATTTGGATATTATACTCCCTCCGTGGAGACTAACATGCACATTTGTACATGAAAGGCTCTGAGAAGTCCTGAAATAAGGAACTATTTATCCTATGTTGCTTTTTTTTTAAGATTTTATTTATTCATTATAGAGAGGGGGGAGAGAGAGAGAAGGGGGGAGGAGCAGGAAGCATCAACTCCCATATGTGCCTTGACCAGGCAAGCCAAGGGTTTTGAATCGGCGACCTCAGCGTTTCCAGGTTGACGCTTTATCCACTGTGCCACCACAGGTCAGGCCCCCTATGCTGCTTTACACTGAAATTTCCTCATCTGAAAATTAAGGGGTTGGAATATGCAAATTTTAAGTTTTATCCTAATAACCTATCACCCTAATAATCTTGAAAAATTTTCTAGGGAAATTAGAAACTAGTCTTTATTATATCTAATTTGCCTCCAAAGTTATATCATACCAGTTAAAGTGTACATGCTGACCATGATTATACATTTTTCTTTGACTCACAAACAACAGTAAGTTCCTACAAAAGTGGAGGGAGGTAAAGGGAAAAATGTGACTATTGAGAAGCATGTTTCAAATCACATCTGCTTATATTCAGTGAATAGTGAGAAAACAATGACTGAAGAAAATTATTTGTAAATGTAAAGACAAGGCTTACATAAATTTATGTAATGTAGCTTAATAAAGGTGAAGAGGCCAAGAACCTAAAAATAACACTAGTAAAATTGTAATCAAAGAAGTATAGCGGGAGATTTAATCAGAGTTGAGCAAAGAATTGCAGGTATTGTGTGATGTGAAAAGAGGACTGGCAGAAACCATGTGACCTTCATCAAATCCCTTATAAAACAGGGGGTTTGAGCTGAATGACTTTGAGGTTGTCTTCAACTGACTGACCATCTGCCATCTAAAATACTCTTCTTCAAAGATATTGCACAGTCTAATCCGTTATTTACATATGTGGAATCAAAGTCTTGGAAGATGAATCAATTTGCTCAAGGTCACGTAACTAATTAACTCAGTCACTTAATTACTTAGTGCCTACTATGTTCCAGTACAAGATCTATAACCATAAATAAGTCAGAAAAAGTCGCTGCCCTTCTGAGCTGACATTCTAGGGATGGGTAGGGAAAGGGTGAGTCTGGACTGCTGTCAACAGACAAGAAAATAAAGAAATCTAATAATTTCAGGTAGTAATAAACTGAGAACTAAAACAAGTTAGGGAATAGCGTTTGGGGTGTGGTGTGGTGTATGGGGTATGTATTTTAGATCAAAGTGGTCAGCAAAGGCCTCTCCAAAGACATGGCATTTAAGCAGAAATTTGGAGTATATTCTGCAGTAAGGGTATTCCAAGCAGAAGGAACAACAACAACAACCATTGTTATCTCTGAAGACCAGTAAGAAGGAGACCAGCATGGCTAGACCTGAGCACAAAAGGAAGAGAATTGTAGGAAATAAATCAAAGAAGTAGACGGGCCAAATTATATATGGCCCTGCAGGTAATGGTAAAAATTATGATTTTTATTCTTGGGTAATAGGGAGCCACTACAGGGTTTTGTTTGAAGGAGCAACATGATTTCATGTTTTGAAAAGATCACTCTGGCTACTGGGTTAGAAATAAACCTTACAGGAATACGAACAGAAAAGCAAGCAGATGCATTGGAAGGCAGAGTGGAAGGATCAGCTTGGACGAAGGTAGAAATGCTGGCGATGAGAAGTTGATGGACTGTGTGTGATGAGATATGTGAGAAAGAGGGCCCAAAGATAGCTCCAATGTGGGTCTGAGCAACTTGTGAAACGGGGAGAACTGGGGATAGGATGTAGGAATGTTTAAGGGGAAAAACGAAGACTTCCATTTTAGATATGTTCAGTTGGAAATGCCTTGTAGACTTCCAAATGAAAATATTGTATGAATAGATATATGTCTGAAACTCAGAAACAAAGTTGGGCTCTAGAGTCTAATACATGGGAATATATAAGATTATCCAGACACAGGGGAAGGGGAAGAAAAAAGAGCCTCAATGAGAAACCGTATCTCTTTACTTCGACAGTGTTTTAAACTGCATCGTACTGTCTTTCACAAATTAGAAATGCTGTCTATATAACAGAGAGGCTTGAATTAAAGAGACATGCTCAAAACAAGATTGACAATAACACCAACCACCAAAATCTTCAATTAGGCAAGAGAGGACAAAGAATAAGAGGACAGAGGGACGGAACACGGAACATTTTATATTATAAAGTTCTGGTTAAAGCCAAAATTCCAGGGAAAACAAGTCAACACCTGCCTGTGGCAGAGATACAGTGAGAAAGCAACACCTGTTTTGTGAACGAGCCAGTAGTCAGAGTGTTGCAGCCAGAGGGCCAAGACACTGGGGAAGAGTGGTCAAGCTATTGCTATAAGGAAAGGAGGAAAAAGAAAGAGAAAGGAGAACACACTATCATCTAGTTATAAATCCCATAAGGAACCTCCTCAAATTCAGACAATTAGTATGTAAAACAGGATATGTACTAGCTAGAAAGACAAAGCTCATTAAAGAAAAAATTTAAATAAATGTTGTTTTTATTTTAAAATGATATAATTATCTAAATGCCCATATATATATATATATATATATATATATATATATATATATTTTTTTTTTTTTTTTTTTTTAAGGAAAAACCCTACTATAAGCCAGGCAGAGAAAGAAAAATACCATATGACCTCACTCATTTGAGGAATCTAATGAACAATGTGAACTGAGCAATGGAACAGAGGCAGAGGCGGGATCAAAGGGACCAGAGGGAAAGTGGTCAGAGGGAAAGTGGAAGAGAAGATGGGATCAGAGAAGGGAAAGACATTAATGAAATTATATATACATAACACAGCATTATAGAGAATAGGACAGCAAATCCTGGAGGGAAGGGGGGGAAGGCATTGGGGGGAGGGAGTATGGGGGGCAAGGGGGAATAAGGGGGTGGGGGAGATAAATTCGGTGGGATACTTGAATCTATGTAAACAAATTAAAATCATAAAAAAAAACGCACTAAATATTTCAGTTCTTTGTATAATGAAAATGGACAAATGAGAAACTTTAAAATATTCTCTTATAGTTCCTTTAAAAACACTTTATACATACTAATATTGAAATATATCATATCAACCTGGCCTGTGGTGGCACAGTGGATAGAGTGTCAACCTGGAATGCTGAGGTCGCCAGTTCGAAACCCTGGGCTTGCCCAGGCCAGACATATATGACAAGCAAGCAATGAACAAATAAAGGAAGCAACTATGAGCTAATACTTCTCACTTCCTCCTACTTCTGTAAAATCAATAAATAAGAATTTTAAATATATATATATCACATTAACAACTGAAAAAACTCACATATCTCTTTAATCGATTTACTGGCAGCTTAAGAAACCCAGGTAGAGAAGGGAGATTTTTTTGCATTCACTGTAAGCTCTGTGCCTTGATTAATGTCCTTTCTCTACAATGGCGTGACTGGCTGTGGAAAGCCTTCATACATTCACTATCTTCTGTACAACTCCTCTCCACTAATATCATTCTCATTTTAATCAACAGAATTTTGCAATATGACTTTATTCAACCACAATATGGAAAATATTTTTCCATGTTTTATTCTTCCAATTTAGATTTATGATCCACCAAAGACCCTGGGGATTAAATTCTTCTTAATTAAATATAAAAATTTACTCATGCTAAAGGGGAAAAAAGCATTGCAAAAGAAGAAACCCATCGACAACATATTTATGGTAATTGTGGTTGCCTAAATTTCATTCTTGTTTCTGAGACTTTGGCTTTGAATTGGGTTGACAGAGTCCTTGGCTTCTTTCCCTATCAAGTAGAATCTATACTTGACTAATGACACATACTGCATTAGGTTTACTTTCATCTTAAAAAATAGATTCATTACAAAATGCTGGCTTATGTTAAGCTTATGGTCATTAAAGCCCACATAAAAATATCTTACTGATCAGCTCATGCAGTCTGTCATGTTAGTAGTCAGTGACAGCAGTTCTAGAATGAAGGTCTGCTGATTGCAGGTTTTGTGCACGTATTTCACCACATTGCTTTATCTGCCTTTCTACTTTTATTCTGTGTTGAAAAGTCCTACTTGCCCTATCAGACATTAACAACTATCATAATACTAGAATAATTAAGACAATGACAGAAGATTAAGCAAAGATAGAAAATGGACCATGGAAACAAACGGCAAAATAAGTTTCACATATGGAAACTTGACATATAAGACAGCATTAAAGTTTACTGGAGAAAGGATAGACTAGTCATTAAATCATGCAAACTAGATATCTACATATTTTAAAAATAGTATCTCTCCCTCACACCAGATAAATTTTATAGAAAATTCCACATCTGTACAGATAATTATAATTGTACCCCTAAAACCTATATAATTTTATGAACCAATGTCACTCCAACAAAATTCAATTAAATAAACATTTAAAAAACGAATGTTTTAAAATCCACACCTGAAAAGCCAAACATTAAAACTGCAAAAGAGGCCCTGGCCGGTTGGCTCAGCAGTAGAGCGTCGGCCTGGCGTGCGGGGGACCCGGGTTCGATTCCCGGCCAGGGCACATAGGAGAAGCGCCCATTTGCTTCTCCACCCCCCCTCCTTCCTCTCTGTCTCTCTCTTCCCCTCCCGCAGCCAAGGCTCCATTGGAGCAAAGTTGGCCCAGGCGCTGAGGATGGCTCTATGGCCTCTGCCCCAGGCACTAGAATGGCTCTGGTTGCAACAGAGCATCACCCCCTGGTGGGCATGCCGGGTGGATCCCAGTCGGGCGCATGTGGGAGTCTGTCTGACTGCCTCCCTGTTTCCAGCTTCAGAAAAATACAAAAAGAACCCCAAAAAACAAACAAACAAAAAAACTGCAAAAGAGGACAATTTTTTTATGACCTCAAGGTCATAAAATTCAAGGTAGAGAATTCTTAAATACAATACAATTAAAACAAGAAAAAGATAAATAATATATACATTGAAATTTTAAACATCTGTTCATAAAAGGACATGAAAGCCAAGCTAGATATCTGTAATGCATAAAACGGACAGAGAATTATAATCCAGAATATGTGTGTGTATAAACAAGTAATTTAGAGAAATTTAAATACTTAATAAACATTAGGAGTTAAATCTGACTAGTAATCAGAAATACAGATTAAAATAGCAATAAAGATTGCTGATTAGGTGGCAAAAATGAAAAAGTCTGATGATACCATGTGATGATGAGGATGTAGAACAATGAGAACTCTCTCTACTTTCATAGGGGATTCTAAATTCATTCAACAACTTGCAATTTAGTAACATCTAATAAAGGTGAAGATTCACATATCTTATGACCTAACATTTCCCTTTTTAGGTATATACTATAGGAAAACTCATGTGGAAACATAAAACTATTCATAGCAGCATTATTTATAATAGAGGAAAAAACAAGGCACAGCCTAATTATACATTAATTGTAAAATGGATAAACAAATGTGATATATTCATACACTACAATGTTGAATAGCAGAGAAAACAAACACATACCTATTACCATAGACAAATCTCACAAACATAAAGAAAGGCTGCAAAAAATACATATACAGCTTTGATGATATAAAATTTAAAAATACTTAAACTAATACTATATATTATTTAGGAAAAATAGATGTGAGTAAATATATAAGTAAACACACAAAAACACCAAATCCTGGATGATAGTTTAGAAGGGAGATGAGATCACGAAGGGGCAGCTGCAGTTTTGCTAGTGTTTATTAAATGGGTGGTGGATATATTGGTGTTCAGTGCACAGTATTACTCTTTATTCACATCTGTATGTCAGAAACATTTATAATGCCTTTTAAAAAGGACAAAAAAGAAGTCAAGGCTCTCACAATTACAGTACAGTTTGTTCCTCTCAGGTAGGCAACAGTTTTGAAATTAAAGCAAAACTAGACAGGGTAACTAAAGTAAAAAGCTAGCAAGTAATTCACTTCTTTAACTAGATATAATTCACTCCTAGATTTGTATCTGTGTATCTTCCTTTTATTCTCTATCTTTGCCCATGGTTGGCCCACCAATTTTTTTGCAACCCTATGAAAAATTAGTATAGTAAGCTGGGATTTCAATTCCCAAGTTTTCCTTTTATCACCAGAGGAAATCATAAAATACAAACTCCATATTTCAAATATTTTGCAAATAATTTCATTTTTTTTCCCCAAACACAAAGGTTACCTTCTTAAAAAAATGTCTTTCTTCAATTCAAGGATGGCAATGAGGAAGGTTAAATGATTTAGATACTAATTAACTTTACCAATGACTGCTGTAAAACCCTGGGTGATGTCAACTTTTGAGCAAAAAAATTTAAAGATTTAAAATTTATCCCATTACGTAAGGATGCACAACTTCTTAAGTCAGAGACTAGATAGGCAAAGAGAGGAGAAAATGGATTGATGAGTAAGCTGACTGGAAATAAAGCAGTGTTTGCCTTTTTCAGAAAAAACTGATTGATATAGAGTGTAATGCTCAGAGAAGTATCCACAAAAAATTATCACAAAGATTTATCATGACACCTGGATATATTGTGCCTATACTCTAACCTCATAGAAACCTCACAAATGAAGTAAGAAAAGGCTTAAGGCCAAAATCACTCAAGAACTTAAAATGAAAACAGAAATAACATTGTTATCGCAATTCTATTCTATAATTCTTTTGCTTTGATGGCATTATAAAATAGAAAATTTCACTCCTTCAGAAACTGCACTTGATTAAGGACAACACCTGGAACTTTCATCCAAATTATACCTAAGGGAAAAAATGATCATCACTCTGATGCCACTTTAGTCTTATGAACTAGAAATAATTAGAAAATGGAAAAGTCTACTGAACACATATACTTTATAACAATGGATGCAATAATAACTGGGAAACAAATATTTAAAACTGTAGAATTTAGCTTAATTTTAATTCACATAAAGAACTAATCTTGATACACAGTTCAATGATATCCATTCGTCATGTGAAAAGTATAATCCTTTCCTTTTGGATTGAAGAAAATAAACTATTGGTTTTTTTGCCCAAAACAAATAAAAAGGCAGACCATTTTGAAAA
Organism: Saccopteryx leptura; assembly: GCF_036850995.1. Taxonomy (NCBI): domain Eukaryota; kingdom Metazoa; phylum Chordata; class Mammalia; order Chiroptera; family Emballonuridae; genus Saccopteryx; species Saccopteryx leptura. The sequence continues at coordinate 241,866,049 of NC_089503.1, forward strand.
GTTCATTCCTCTCTTTCAAACATAAACTACAGAATAATCAGAAAAATATCTTAGTTTGTTATTAAGTATGAAAAAAATAAAACAGAAAACATGGTTTAGACTTTGCCAAACATTACTATAATAGATCAAATTCCTCAGCCCTGTAAAAACAATTTAGGGCACAGACCATGTTCAGAAAGGAGTTCTTTGAAACTCCTTAAAATCGTTTTGTAATTTCATGATTTATAACAAGAAGATAAGACATTAATGAAAAAAAATACTGAAGATATAAATAAATAGATATTCCATGCTCATGGCTTACAACTAATATTGTTAAACTGTCCATACTACTCAAAGCAATCTTACAGATTCAATACAATCCTTATCAAAATTCCAATGGCATTTTTCACAGAAACAGAACAATCCTAAAATTTGTATGGAATCACAAGAAGACCCCACATAGTCAAAGCAATCTTGAGAAAGAAGAACAAAGCTGGAGGCATCATACTCTGATTTAAAACTATCCTACAGATCTATAATAATCAAAACTGTATGTCATGGCATAAAAATAGATATAGATCAGTGGAACAGAACGAAAACCCCAGAAATAAACCCAAACATATGTTATCAATTAATTTACAAAAGAGCCAAGAGTTTACTGTATTTTTTGCTCTGTAAGACACACCTGACAATAAGACGCAGCTAGGATTTTAAGGAGGAAAATAAGAAAAAAAAAATTCTGAACCAAATGGTGTGTTAAAATATTTAATAAAATATAACACAATATTTCAACAATATAAACTCAACAGCAGTATTAACAACCATTAGCACTGTTATTAACAAATGAGAAGAGACTTTAATGTTCAAATACTCTTCTAGTTGTCCGGGAACCCCGGGAACTCATCATCGCTAGTGTCAGAATTGAAGCAGCTCAGTTGTTCACAATCACTGGTATCACTTTCTTTGCTATTTTCATATATGATACTATCTTCAGTGCCATCTAAAAAATTGCTAATGTCACATTTTTTGAATGACTGTACCACGGTTTCATTCTTCACTTACTGCCATGATATTTTCACCCATTCACAAACTTGAGTGACAGTGGGTCTCTTCATTCGTCCAGTTGGTATCAGATCATGCTTATCAGCAGCCATCCATTTGTTCCACTCTTCTTGCTTAAAGACTTAAATGGTATGTTGATGGAAACGTCAAGAGGTTGCAACTGACTGGTAAGACTCCCAGTAATTACGGCTAGATGAGTCTTCACTTCTTTAGAGTTTTTTTGTGTGTGTGGTTTTGCTAATATGTGCTCTAAACTGGTCAAGCACTAAAGGGCAGCAAGTGACGTCAGCACTTCACACAGAGCTCCAGCAGCTGCAGCGCAGCCCTCCACCGCTGCAGTGAGCCTCTCACGTCTGCCTGGATGATGCCAGATGAATGTGCCCACACGTCACTCACCTTCCCTCCTGCGCTGCATGCAACTGTGGAAACCGGAACCAGGAGATCACTCAGGAGATGCTGGGGTTCCACACACCGCTGTTGCAGGTATGATTATGCTCCCACTGGCGTTCATTCTACATGTTTACTGGCTCAGCGCCCCGCAGCAGATAAAAGAAATGAACAGTCGCTCCATAAGATGCACAGGCATTTCCCCCTCCACTTTTGGGGGGAAAAAGTGTGTCTTATGAAGCGAAAAACACGGTAACAATGGGAAAAGGACAGTTTCTTCAATAAATGGTACTGGGATAACTAGACAGTCACATGCAAAAAAATAAAACTGAACCACTTTCTTACATCATATACAAAAAACAATTCAAAATGAATTAAAGATTTAAATGTAAGATCTCAATCCAGAAAACTCCTAGAAGAAAACATAAGCAGTAAGCTCCTATACATTGGTCTTGGTGAAGATTTTTTTTTTTGATCTGATACCAAAAGCAAAGGCAACAAAAGCAAAAATAAACAAGTAGGACTACATCAAACTAAAAAGTTTCTGTACAGGAAACCATCAACAAAATAAAATGGCCCACTGAATGGGAGAAAATATTTGCAAATCATACATATTTCATAAGGGGCTAATATCCAAAATATATAAAAACTCATACAACTCAATAGCATAAAACCAATCTGATTAAATGGGCTTTATACTTTGAATAGATATTTTCCCCAAGAACAAGAGGTCTATGAGGGCAGAGAGCAAAAACAACAACAACAACAACAAAAAACCCCAAACAAACAAAAAAATAAAGCGAGGATGGAGAAGGGCATTTTGTCAGGATTTCAAGATCACCATTAATTGATTTCTGAAGCAACTCATTCCAGCACTAATCCAATTCTGGTCTATATATACATTTGCCCTATTTTCCTACTGGATTTTTGGTACATTTATTTAATTATATTTTTAAAAGATTTGTTTGTTTTAGAGAGAGGAGAGAAAGAGAGAGAGAGGTGGGGTAGGAGCGGGAATCATCAACCCAGAGTAGCTGCTGCTTGTGTGTGCTTTGACCTGGCAAGTCAGGGGTTTCTAGCCAGTGGCCTCAGCGTTCCAGGTTGACGCTTTACCCACTGCGACACCATAGGTCAGGCTTTGGTATATTTTTTAAACCCACAAATTACATTATTAGTAGTATTTTATAGAAACAATATTTGTTTAGCTTTACATACATGTTTACAACTTTAGTTCATTTTTTCTTGCATCTCCTACTGTTTTTCATAAATCATTCTCATTCCTCTTGAAATACAACCTTTAGGAACCCCTTTAGTACAAGTCTCTTGGTGATAAACTCTGTTTTTGTTTATACAGAAATGGAGTTACAGTATTTCATTCATGTTCTTGAGAATAGGTTGAGTTCACCAGAAGATGGCAGGGATGAAGTTTGGGGTGCAAGATGTTTATTAGGGAACAATAGCTGTAAAGGAAATGGAGTGGAAGCAAAATTGGGCAGAGGAGGAAAGTGGCCTGCCCTACATCCAGAAAAGCCTCTGCCAAACCAGTAGGGAGATGCTCTGGAGCAAATGACAGTCAGAGGTCTCATGCTGGGTGACAGGCCAGCCCTTCTTAGCTCACCTAACAACTGCTCATTGCAGGCAGCCCCCGGACAGACAGGACCTCAGATAAGGCAGATCTCTGAGGCTGAAGCAGCCATTTTTGCTTTGATGGAGATCTGGCAGTACACCATGTCCACCACAAGTTTCACAAGGTCCAAATTCCTGGTTGAAAAGTTGTTGTTGTTTTTTTCTCTCAGTATTTTAACGTTAACATTATACTGTCTTCTGTTGTTCTGCTGTTTGTTGAGGACTCTGATGTCACTTTAACTGTTGGTCTTTTATTTTAAATGATCTGTCCTTTCTTTGAGACTGCTTTCAAAATTTTTGTCTTTGGCATTCTGCAGTTTTTCCAAAGTGTAGATTTTCTTTTATTTATCCTGCTAGGGCAGCGGTTCTCAACCTGTGGGTCGCGACCCTGGCGGGGGTCCAAAAGCTTTAGGCGACCCCTGTGTTTTGGTCGTTGGACCCCCGCCGGGGTCGCGACCCACAGGTTGAGAACCGCTGTGCTAGGGGTATAGAGTGCCTCCTTGAGCTGCAGATTTATGTGTTCAGCACTTTTGGAAAATTTGCAGCCAATCTCTCTTTAAATATTGTCTCTCCTACAGTCTCCCAATTCCTTTTTCCTGGAACTCTTTCCTAGGACTCTTACACTCCTACTGAGCCTTCTCATTCTGGTCCCCAATACTCTTAACATCATTTTCATATTTTCCTTGTCTCTCTTGCTGCGTTCGGATACCTTTATTTTCACCTACATATACTTAGTTCATTTAATTACTCTTCAAACAGTAGTCTAAACTTTTATATTTTAAAAATTCATCAATTGAGTCCTGGCCAGATAGCACAGTTGGTTAGAGCAGTGGTTGGCAAACTCATTAGTCAACAGAGCCAAATATCAACAGTACAACGATTGAAATTTCTTTTTTGAGAGCCAAATTTTTTAAACTTAAAACTATATAGGATGACGTCAGAGTAATGGCGCGGTAGGAAGCGATACCGATAAATCTCCCCCAAAACTCAACAAGATCTTCAACCAGAAACAGAAAAACCTAACCTTGGAGCCTCCAGATGTTTCACAATACACCCAAAGGTATGGTCGAGCGAAAAATTGGCTAAATATATAATCAAACCCCGAAGGAAATAGGGAGTAAGAAATGCTCCGCCTTCCTCACTAACCTAAACAGGGCAGCTTTCACTGGGAACTGAGAATATAGAAACTAAGGCGGGCAAAGGGGGTGAATAGATCCAGGCCGCGGCACAAATGGCCGAACCAGGATGTGGCACAGAGATCCAAGCCGAGGAAAAACTGTTCCTGTCGCAATCCAGGCAATACAAGCTAACACTCGCGCCAAACCCAGACAAAGAAAGACAAACGGGGCAGCCATTTTCCCCGATCTTCGAGTCGGAGCACGCAGATAGTGGGCGAGAGATTCCTTCCAAAGCCCCAGGAGTGGGCGTCCGTGTTATCCCACAGAGAGGCAGAGTCAGAGGCCTTTGTGTGGGCCGAAAGCGGAATCTCTGGGCTGCCCCAGCGCCCTGAGGGAGCCGAGCATGGGGAGGGAGTGAGAGCCAATTCCAACGCTGGAACTTTTCTGTGAGGGAGGGGGATTCACTCAGAGGGTGAGGCGGCCAGCCTGATTCCTGGTCTGCACGCACGGAGAAGTGAAGGCAAAAATTAATGAATGGGACTACATCAGACTAAGAAGTTTTTGCTCAGCAAGAGAAACTGATAACAAAATAGACAGCCAACTAAATGGGAAATATTTTCAAACAACAGCTCAGATAAGGGCCTAATATCCAAAATATACAAAGAACTCATAAAACTCAACAACAAACAAACAAACAATCCAATAAAAAAATGGGAAGAGGACATGAACAGACACTTCTCCCAGGAAGAAATACAAATGGCCAACAGATATATAAAAAGATGCTCATCTTCGTTAGTTATCAGAGAAATGCAAATCAAAACTGTAATGAGATACCACCTCACACCTGTTAGATTAGCTATTATTAACAAGACAGGTAATAGCAAATGTTGGAGAGGCTGTGGAGAAAAAGGAACCCTCATACACTGTTGGTGGGAATGTAAAGTAGTACAACCATTATGGAAGAAAGTATGGTGGTTCCTCAAAAAACTGAAAATAGAATTACCTTATGACCCAGCAATCCCTCTACTGGGTATATACCCCAAAAACTCAGAAACATCGATACGTCAAGACACATGCAGCCCCATGTTCATTGCAGCATTGTTCACAGTGGCCAGGACATGGAAACAACCAAAAAGCCCATCAATAGATGACTGGATAAAGAAGATGTGGCACATATACACTATGGAATACTACTCAGCCATAAGAAATGATGACATTGGATCATTTACAGCAAAATGGTGGGATCTTGATAACATTATACGAAGTGAAATAAGTAAATCAGAAAAAACCAGGAACTGCATTATTCCATACGTAGGTGGGACATAAAAGTGAAACTAAGAGACATTGATAAGAGTGTGGTAGTTACGGGGGGAGGGGGGAGAGGGAGAGGGAAAGGGGGAGGGGCACAAAGAAAACTAGATAGAAGGTGACAGAGGACAATCTGACTTTTGGTGATGGGTATGCAACATAAGTGAACGACAAGATAACCTGGAGTTGTTACCTTTGAATATATGTATCCTGATTTATTGATGTCGCCCCATTAAAAATAAAATTATTATAAAAAAAAAACTATATAGGTAGGTACATTCCTTATCAAGGTAGCACCCACACGTGGTATTTTGTGGAAGAGCCACACTCAAGGGGACAAAGAGCCGCACGTGGCTCTTGAGCCGCAGTTTGCCAAGGAGGGGGTTAGAGCATTGCTCCGATATGCCAAGTTTGCGGGTTTGATCCCCAGTCACAGTACATACAGGAACAGATTGATGTTTCCGTCTCTTTCTCTCTTCTCTAAAATCAATAAATAATTTTTTAAAAATTCATCAAAATTGAGTCTCTATTTCAAAAAGTATGTTTCTTGGTATCTATTTAAAAAAAACCTGTTACCTATTCCAAGTAAGTTCTTGTAGATTGGTAGTAATCTTTATGATTGTTACTGCTACAAGTATTACATACTTATCCATTATTCAGTATCTGACAATTTCAGTATCTGCAGTTCTAAGCCTGACGTTGCTTAATCCAATGACTATCAATCATAGTGGCTTGTTTTCTCATGTGTTTGGTGGCATACTATGAGCTATTTGGTTAGTCAATCAGTGGGAATCTGGCAAATAATCTGCTTCTGCTGATTGCCGGGAGGTACACCTAACCTGTAAATACATGACCATGGTGGTTCAGGCTCACAAGGAAGTTCCTGGCTCCCTTTCTCAACTTCCCAGCTCGTCCAAGTCTGTTTCCACCAATAGCAACCACACTTAGGTGACCCTTCCCCTCCCACCTGCCTGACAGCCCTGCCTGACCACTCCTAGGTCTTTATTGCTGGCTCTAAGCAATATTGGGGCACTCTTTGGAGATCTCCCCTAAATCATATAGGATCAGTGATGTCTCAAATAGTGTGTTCTTTCCAGATTTTACTGTTCAGACTTTAATTGTTGATGCTGCAATTTAGACATACTGTAAAAAGTCATACTGTCAGAACAGAACTTGAGTTTATCATTTTTCCTAACATTCTACTTGGAGACAAATTTCTTAGCTCTTTCTTTAGCAAACTTACAAAATATTGGTGAACTAAATGATCTTAATAGTTTATAAAGTCACTGGTATATTTGTATTCACAAGAGGAAATAAAATGAAAGATTTCATATTTGACGTGATTAGGTAGGTGGTTAGTAGTATAAAAATAAAAGGTCAGGTAAAACAGAAAAATCACAAAAAAAACCCCACATTTATTTTCACTTAAAACAGTTAATCATCTATGTATGGCCAAGGCATTTTATTTGATTGCTGGTCTGCTAATTAGTATTTCTATTTTTTCTTACATACAAGTTTATTCATCATCTGTGCTTTCCAATTTCTATTTATTTAAAGTAAATGGATAATTAAAATACTTATAAGCAATCTAAGTACAAAATCCCAAATTTTTATTTTTTCAACAAAACCTTTAACAATTCATCTTGTCCATACTAACTTCAATAATAATCTCTTTTTTAAAAAACCAACATGATTGCCTGACCAGGCGGTGACACAGTGGATTGAGTGTCGGACTGGGACATGGAGGACCCAGGTTTGAAACCCCGAGGTCACTGGCTAGAGTGCAGGCTCATCCGGATTGAGCGTGCACTCACCAGCTTGAGCATGGGTTCGCTGGCTTGAGTGTGGGATCAAAGACATGACCCCATGGTCGCTGGCTTGAGCCCAAGGTCGCTGGCTTGAGCAAGGAGTCACTCACTCTGCTATAGCCCCCTGGCCAAGGCACATATGAGAAAGCAATCAATGAACAACTAAGGTGCCACAATGAAGAATTGACACTTCTCATCTCCCTTCCTGTCTGTCCCTATCCTGTCCCTCTCTCTGACTCTCTCTGTCTCTATTAAAAAAAACACAAAACCCCCCAAAACTTGAGTCTCTCTAAAGCAATCAAGTTAGTTTTAATGATAACAATGCTTTCTTTTCCAACCAATACTTCACTGGTTTACCTAAAATTTAATTCAACTATATACTGAAGTAACACTACTGACATAAACAGGTTTTAGAATAAACATAATAAATTTAGAATAGACATAATAAACACTATTAACAAAACTACTGGTAAAGAAGAGGACTATGCAGGTATTACAGAAAACAGCATTTCAGCCCAGGCATCCAACATGCACTGGTCATCAGTTTATTTATTTTATAGAGGTCTTGGGAAGTACCTGCTAACCTAGCAGGCCAACTAATCTGAAAAGTCAGTTGTTTTGAGCATAACTGGTTATCTGTTTATGGCACTCTCTAAAATCAGAAGGCGCTGAAGTCTCACCTTCTGTTTCTACCTCTGACAGAAAGCCAAGAACAAAATCGAGTCCTCAAAGAGGACAAATAAGCCATTGCACCAACAGACGGATATTTTGTAAAAAAAAAAAAGGAGGAAGAACTGTAAAAGATTGGGTAAAAACTCTAATAATCGTCTTTCTCTTTTCTCCCTTTGCTAATGTGTCCTTTCCATTAGAAGGGCTACTAGAATTAGGGAGGAGCCAGGGAGAAAGGAGACAAGGAAAAGGGTAGTTTATGAAGGCTCAGCTTTAAGCCTTGGATAAGAGTTATTTTCAGATTGTCGCTCAGTTTCTGCAATTATGGCGCAACAGTAAGCCTCAGATAGGGCCAAGACCAGAAGTAGACCTAAAACAAAAATTTATAAAGCACGCAATTTGGCCTGTCTCTTGTTAAAAGGGGCAAGAGGAACTCCTCTAGACAGACAGACAGACACATACACACACACACACACACACCCCCTCTTTGAAATAAACAGCACTGTATGCAGCTAGCTGAGGATCTGGGCTTCAGAATTGTAGTCACTATTCTCTTTCCATCAGATATGCAAAATATAATGTTCACATAGGAACAAGTCTTTGCAAGCAGTGCTATGTTTGGTGCTAATTTTAAGAATTTTCCATAGTTATCCTTTGGGATTAAAGTGCTGTATTTTATTTGAGGGTAAAGATGCCAAAAAACATTTGAGAAATTATTAAAGTAATTATCTGGTCATTTTAAAATTTTAGGACCTCAAGGAAGTTTTTTCTACCAAACTTATAAAAAGACATAGTTTCACTTGGCTGTGAGGAATATTCATTAGAAGTGCTAGAAAAATAAATATATTCTAAATTAATCGTTGTATACTTACTAAACACCTTTATATTTTTAGGCATAGTATAATCGATATCATATTCTTTACAGTTATTTTGCCATATTTTTTAAAGAAACAAGAGCAAAAACTCATAAAATAATTGTACTTTAGTCACAGAATTATCTCCCTACTAGACAATAAACTCCTCCAGGATAGGAACTTTCTTATTCACTCTTGCTTCCTCGGCAGCTGTCACTATGCCATGATGGTAGATAAAGAATATATGGCTGTTTTGTCAATAGATGAGTTTTAGAAAGGAAGGGAAAAGAACTCGTTTTATGAGAGAAAAGTTTCTAGATTCACTTACTATTAGACCTAAAAAAAAAAAATCTTAGAGATTATTCAATTCAATCCCCTAATTTTAGAGAAAAAGAAATTATAGAGTGACTAGTTTAAAGCACAATGCTAGCTAGAGATAAAGCCCAGACTAGGTTGCATCTCCCAAGTATCATTCTAGTGTTTATTGCATAAGATGGGGTATAAAGTGATGGTAAGACTGTAAGCTTTGGCCTGACCTGTAGTGGTGCAGTGGATCAAGCATTGACCTGGAACCATGAGGTCGCCAGTTCAAAACCCTGGACTTGCCCGGTCAAGGCACATATGGGAGTTGATGCTTCCTGCTCTTCCGCCCTTCTCTCTATCTTTCTCTGTCTCTCTCTAAAATGAATAAATAAAAATAATTTTTAAAAAATGACTGTAAGCTTTGGAATCAGAAAGACAATTCATATCCTAGCTATCACTTACTGTTTAAATCTGAGTAAGTTTTATAATTATGACACTCAGTTTCCTCACTTGTCAACTTCAGTACAATCTAATTTATTGGGCTATAGTGAAAATTAAATGAGATAAATTTGCTGAGTACAGAACCTGGCACATAGTAAATACTTAGTAACTAGAAGCTTCTGTGATTATTACGTTATTTCACTTCTATTTTACTATTCCTATAAATTTCTGAAATTATTAAGTGGATGTGGTGATGACTCTAAAAACTATTGGAAAAAAAGATTTAATGGCATGTCTTTATTATAGTGATGTACTAGAATTATTTATTTATTTATTGTAGCAATTGTACTAGACTGTATTGAGTACTGTATTCCCCATGTAGAAGATGCACCCTTTTTCAAAAAATTTGGGGTCTAAAAACTGGGTGCATCTTATGCAGTAGTTGTAGTTTTTTTACTTGCATTTCCTGCTTTTTTGTGTGAATGAGGAGTTGTATAAATTTTATGATGAGTAAAACTTGAGTTCAATAACTTCATGTAATACATTTTCCCCCCAAATTTCAGGCCTCAAAATTAAGGTGCATCTTATACATGGGAGTGTATTACACATGGGGAAATATGGTATTTTTAATACCATTATGCAAATAACAAAAAATGATAACTTCCCAAAGTAGTAATGAAAATGAAACTGATAATTTACATGGAAAAGAAAAATGGCATAGGCCACCAACTGCTGTTAGGAAAGATTTTTCAAAGGTAATATAGAATAATGCTTGCTGTAGATAGGGTGTGGCAAACTATATAGCCTATAGACTAAATCTGCTGCAATTGTTTTTGCAAATAAAGCTTTACTGGAACAATTCCATTTGTTTACATATTGTATAGCTACTTTTGTATTATACCAGCAGGGTTGAGTACTTGCAACAAAAACCCTGACAGACAAAACATGAAATATTTACCATCTGACCTTTTACACTAAGTTTTCTGTGCCCGGCTGTATATGTAGATTGTAGCAAATATGTTAATTTTTAAGCACGTGTGTGTGTGTGTGTGTGTGTGTGAGAGAGAGAGAGAGAGAGAGAGAGAGAGAGAAAGAGAGAGAGAGAGAGAGAGAGAGAGAGAGGGAGGGAGGGAGGAAGTGGAGAAGAGAGAAAGGGAGGAAGGAAGAGAGATGAGAAGCATCAACTTGTAGTTGTGTCCCTTTAGATATTCATTGATTGTTCTCATATGTGCCTTGTCAGGGGTGGGAGGAGTGAGGGTGGGGGACGGGAGCCTCAAACCAAGCCAGGGACCCTTTGCTCAAGCTAGAGACCTTGGGCTTCAAGACAGAGACCATGGGATCATGTTGATGGTCCCACACTCAACCCAGGAGCCTGTGCTCAATTTGGATGAGCCCACACTCAAGCCAGTGAACTCGGGGTTTCAAATCTGGGACCTCAGCGTCCCAGGTCGATGCTCTATCCACCACACCATCACCGGTAGGCAAATATTTTTCATAAAATGTGTAAACTGTTTGTGTATTAGAAATATCTGCAATTAACTTAAATTGAACTTACAGCTTAGGCTTTTCTGTTTAACAGAGGCCAGAATAATAGTAACTTGTATATTTTAATATACAGTGTGTCTGTAAAGTCATGGTGCACTTTTGACCAGTCACAGGAAAGCAACAAAAGATGATAGAAATGTGAAATCTGCACCAAATAAAAGGAAAACTCTCCCAGTTTCATACCTATTCAGTGCAGTTCGATGTGGGCTCATGCACAGATTTTTAGGGCTCCTTAGGTAGCTATCCCGTATAGCCTCTACAGACTCATCACTGACTGATGGCCTACCAGAACGGGGTTTCTCCACCAAACTGCTGGTTTCCTTCAACTGCTTATCCCACTGAGTAATGTTATTCCTATGTGGTGGCGCTTCGTTATAAATGCGCCCATATTCACGTTGCACTTTGGTCACGGATTTGAATTTAGTGAGCCACAGTATACACTGAATTTTCCTCTGTATCGTCCACATCTCGACTGGCATGGCCGTGGGCTGTTCCGCTGTAAACCTGGTGTTACGTCATCATCTGCGCACGCGCACATGCTGCCACATCATCCTACAGAAACTGGAAGGGTTTTCCTTTTATTTGGTGCAGATTTCACATTTCTATCGTCTTTTGTTGCTTTCCTGTGACCGGTCAAAAGTGCACCATGACTTGACGGACACACTGTATTTTTCCACAAGAGCTATTTGACAGCATTTTACAACCTGTACATTAAAACAGTAATCTATAAATTTATTTAATCTTATTTCTATAACATTTTCCTATAAAACAAGAGATTTAGAAAACTTTTACCCGGAATTCTTACTCTTTTCCTCTATTATAGATACTAAACAATTTTGAGGAAAAATTACTTTGGTACTAGGAATTCACAGGCAGGATATTTAACACTTGAAATATTAGTAGCAGGGGGAAAAAAACTAGTAGCACTACACATTTATATAAAAATATTCACTGTCCCTAATGTTGGAATTATAAAACATAACCGTTTTCCTCATAGTTTCTTCATAAACAATGATGATTCCTTTTGGAATTGCTTGGTAAAGACAAGCACTCATCAGAAAATGAATCTAGCCTGATCAGGCATTAGCGCAGTGGACAGAGTGTCAGACTGGGATGCGGAGGACCCAGGTTCGAAATTCCAAGGTCACTGACTTGAGTGCGGGATCACGGGCTTGAGTGTAGGATCATAGACATGACCCCATTGTCACTGGCTTGAACCCAAAGGTTGCTGGCTTGAGCAAGGGCTCACTAGCTCTGCTGTAGCACCCCTCACCCCCACGTCAAGGCACTTATGAGAAAGCAATCATTGAACAACTAAGGTGCTGCATCGAAGAACTGATGCTTCTCATTTCTCTCCCTTTCTGTCTGTCTGTCCCTATCTGTCCTTCTCTGTCAAAATAAAAAATGAAGTTAAAATCATAATTTAGATTTGACATTATTGTTAGTTTCATGTTGTTCTGAATCATGCCTAGATAAACAAATGGGTTGCTTTATGTGGCTGAAAGAATACAAATAATGTTTACTGTTTGTTTTCTTCCTTTCCTTTTTTTTGTTTGTATTTTTCCAAAGTTAGAAGTGGGGAGGCAGAATCACAGACTCCCACATGTGCCCAACCAGATCCACACACCCCCCGGCATGCCCACCAGGGAGCGCTGCTCCACTGCTACAGAGTCATTCTAGCACCTGAGGTGGAGGCCGTGGAGCCGTCCGCAGCGCCCAGGCCAACTTTCCTCCAATGGAGCCTTGGCTGCGGGAGGGGAAGAGAGAGACAGAGAGGAAGGAGAGAGGTCGAGTGGAAAAGCAGATGGGCGCTTCTCCTGTGTGCCCTGGCTGGGAATTGAACCCGGGAATTCCACATGTTGGGCCGACGCTCTACTGCTGAGCTAGCAGGCCAGGGCTTACTATTTTCTATAAAAAAAAAAAAATATATATATATATATATATATATAATATTTTAGACTATTCTACAAATGGTTCTAATGAGAATTTGATAGACTTAGCAAAGCTGCTTGTATTACACTAACACATTTCTACCACTGAAACAGTTTCTAGTATCAAATTTCCTTGGGATATATAGCATTGCATTAGATGAATAAAAGAGATGAAAAAAAAGAAAAGACACTTTAGTAAAGAAAAATGTTTTCTTTTGAAAATCAATGTTTAAAAGAAAAATAATTATGATTCTAGTAGAGAATATAGAATCTTTTTTCAAGCTTCAAGAAATATGTAACTGTAGCAATATAGAATATTGAAATTTTCCTTGGTGCAAGGCACTCTTGTAAGAGGTTTAAATTTATTATCTCCTTTAATCTTCATAGCCACCCATGAGGTAGATATTACTATAAGTAAAATGCTATTTTCTGCATTTTACATGAGGAAACTGAGGCTCAGAAAGTTAGGGACAGGACACAAACCAAACCCATCTGCCTTTAAAACCCATGTTTTTAACCAGTATGTTATATTGACATCCTCTTCTAGAAATATCAACAACTTTTGAGGCTTGTAACTCTTTAATGAAATGCTTTGAGCCTCTTAGAAGGCACTAAATAGAGGAAATTACTTTTAAAGGGGAAAAAAATCCCCAAAATAGCCCTGGCCAGTTGGCTCAGCTAGCAGTGTGACATGGTGTGTGGAAATCCTGGGGTTTGATTCCCAGTCAGGGCACACAGGAGAGGTGACCATCTGCTTCTCTCCTGCCTTCCCCTTCTCTTTCTGTCAGTCTCTCTCTCTCTTCCTCTCCCACAGCCATGGCTCAATTGATTTGAGCAGATCGCTCCAGGCACTGAGAATGGTTCTGTCAAGCCTCCAACCTCAGGCACTAGAGATGGCTTGGTTGTGAGCAGCTCCAAATGGGCAGAGAATCGGCCCCAGACAGGGTTGAGGGGTGGATCACAATCGGGGCACATGCGGGAGTCTGTCTCTGTATCTTCCCTACTCTCACTTTAAAAATATAAAAAAAGAATAAAAAAAACCCAGTACTTAGAAAATTACTAATAACTTAAATAATGTATCAGATGGAAATGTACTCTAGGGATAAAGTTTACTGATTTTAAATCGTAAAGTAGACATTCTTACAACTTGAGCTATATTTCATAATTAATTCTGGATTCAGGCATTAAATATTACTTTCTCAAATACTGTTGAATACAGATTTTAAAAAATTATTCTTGCTAAAATTAGTATAAAGTAGATTTTAAGATCTAAGCAGTAAATTTTTGTTTACAGCAAGGAAACTATTTTAAATCCTTTATACAAGCCCATTTTCCTTTAACTTACACACTTAAATACATGCCGTTTGTATTAAACACAACTGTTATTTTGAAACAATGTGATCAACTGCTTCACAAACTGATGTTTCAAATATTTGAAAGTTTCAGTAATATAAAGCAACCTCACTGATTTTTAAGCAAATATATTCAAATAGTATTCTCTAAGTCACCTACTAGGCTACTCTAAAGATAACATCATTGCATAATACATTTTAAAAACATCTCATTAGAAATTATCATCAGGGCCTGCTATATATTCTTTTAGGCAAGCTCAGTGATAGCAAATCTTGTTCAATTATGTGTGGATATTATTTCAAATAGAAATTGAATCTCTCTGATACTCAAGTCACAAGTCTATATAAGTTCTTAGTAAATTGTGAATAAAAACTATGTAGTATTAAAATTCTAATATTAGACTATTAAAAATTAAAGTAGGACAAATATTGTATGGTTCCACTTAAATGAGGTATCTAGTCCTGGAGTATAGGCATACCTCATTTTATGGTGCTTTGCTTTATTGTGCTTTGCAGATCCTGCATTTATTTTACAAACTTAAGATAAGACCCTCTATCAGCAGAAAGACTGCAACTATCTGAAGACCCAGATGATGGTTAGCATTTTTAGCAAGTTTTTTTCCCATTAAAGTATGCACATTATTTTTTTAGATATAATGCAATTGTACACTTAATAGACTACAGTATACTATAAGCATAACTTGTATATGCACAGGGAAACCCCAAAATAATTCCCATGACTGGCTGTATTGTGATACTTTACTAAAAGGGTCTGGTCTGGAAATAAACCTGCAATACCTCTGAGGTATGCCTATAGTCAAATTCATAGAGACATACATTAGAATGATGGCTGCTGGAGGCTGCAAGGTTGGGAGGCAAGGAAGAAAGGGGAGTTTTAATTATTGAGTAAAGTTCCAGTTTGGGAAGATAAAAAAATTTCTGAAGCGCTGATAGTTGTACTAAACATGAATGTACTTAATGCTACAGAATTGTACACTTAAAATGGTTAAAGCGATAAAATTTGTTACCATTTATGAGGGATATTTCACCACAATTCAGAAAACTGAACACCCAGCTGACTGACTCTACAGTTCATCAATGGGCTCTAGTTTAGGTGGGCTGTATTTGCTGACCCCTGAGCTAATAATGCTACTCTGTGTAAGCAATATTATTTTTCTGCTTTAGCCTTCTCCCCTTAAAGTGGCAGGAATGAAGCCATACTATCTGTATCATAAAGTTGTTGTGGGTACCAAATAAGATCACAGATTTTACCCACAATGAAGTTTATACAAATAATAAGAGCTCATATTTATAACAGTTTATCTTTTTTGAACAAGTCAGATTTAACTCAATATCTGTTACTTAAGACTGAAAAGCCAGAGTCACAAGGGAGTTCATGGGATTCATACACAGAATAAAGCCTTAATCATACTTGCTCTAACCTTCCAGAATAGCCTCTGAACTATTATGCTGAAGAAAAAATAATACTAATTCTACGAAAGAAAATACTGTAGGGAATAAAAGAAAGTATGCATTTGAGTATTAATCTATGAGGTGTTAGTATGAGCACACCCCCTTTCAACAGGATTGGGAACTCTTCTATGAGGAAAGAAAGGCCAGAGATTCCCCAACTTGAAATAATAAAAGGTTCTCAAATAAATAAATAAAGTTGTTTGGAGCCAAGTACAGAAAACTCAATGAGTGGTCAACATGGTTAATAATGGTTTGGGGGTATTTTTGGTTAAACTTTAAATGCACTTCAAAAATCAGGAAATATTAAAAATGTATGAGTTGAATTTTCAAGACTCCAGACTCCAGAATAACAAAGTACAATTGACCACTGAACACAGGTCTGAACTGCGTGGGTCCACTGATATGCAGATATTTTACAATAACCACACAGTCAGCCCTTTACATCCCCAAGTTTTGCAACCGTGGATTCGACCAACTGCTGACTCTATGCATGTGTGCATTATTCTGTACCATTTTATAAAAGGCACTTGAACATCATGGATTTTGGTATCCACAAGGGTTGTGGAACGAATTCCCTGCGGAGATCATGGGACAAATGTAGTAAAGTTTTGGGAAAATCAAAAGTTATATGCAGATCTTTGAGTGGGGGCTGGCACCCCTAACCTCCACATTGTTCAAGGGTCAACTGTAATTACAAATAAAAGTAGTAGGAAGAAAGGTAAGAACAGAAATAACTGACTTAAAAAGATAATCCTCTGATAAGACAACAAGGGAGGAAAAAAAAAATCCATTAAGAACCAAAAAAAGATATAGTAACAATTTTCAAAATTAAAAAAAAAAATGTGAATAACCTTATACCAATTTATTTGAAAAGATGAAATAATTTTCTAGAAAAATATAAACCCCCAAATGTCTTGCCTGACCAGTAGTGGTGCAGTGGATAGAGCTTCAACCTGGGACTCTAGGTCCCAGGTTCAAAACCGTGAGGTCCTCAGCTTAAGCGTGGGATCATTGACATGATCCCATGGTCGCTGGCTTGAGCAAGGGGTCACTGGCTCGGCTGGAGCCCCCTGGTCAAGGCACTTATGAGAAGCAATCAATGAACAACTGAAAGTACTGCAACTATGAGTTGATGCTTCTCATCTCTCTCCCTTCCTGTATCTGTCCCTCACTCTCTCTTACACAATCACAAAAGAATAAAAGACCTGAATAATTACTATTAAAGATACTGAAATAGTAGCTTTGAAAACCTAGTGCTTTCCACAACTTCTTTCTCCTCACTTCAAAAACACTATGGGCCCTGGCTGGATGGCTCAGTGGTGGAGCATCGGCCCAGTGTGTGGAAGTCCCAGGTTCAATTCACAATCAGGGCACACAGGAGAAATACCTATCTGCTTCTTCAACCCTCCCCCTCTTCTTTTTATCTGTCTCTTCCCCTCCCGCAGCCAGGGCTCCATTAGAGCAAAGTTGGCCCAGGTGTGGAGGATGGCTCCATGGCTTCCACCTAAGGTGCTAGAATGGCTCCCGTTGCAGTGGAGTAACACCCCAGATGGGCAGAGCATCGCCCCCTGGTGGGCATGCAGGGTGGATCCAGTCCGGCACATGCAGGAGTCTGTCTGACTGCCTCTCCACTTCTAACTTTGGAAAAATACAAAAAACAAACAAAATAAACAAAAAAACACTATGACACAGAGTTTTTATAGGAGGATATATTAACCCTTTCAAAGAGAGGGTCTATTTATTATAAAACCTGTTCCAGAGAATAACGGGGGGAAAATACCTCACCTTATGAAGCTATTATAAGCTCGACATCCAAATTGGACAAAGACAGTACAGAGAACTAACAATTATCACAATCTATCTACTCATGAGTATACAGTAGACTCCCCTTATCCACAGTTTTGTTTTCTGTGGTGCCAATTACCTATGGTGAGCCATGGTCCAAAAATATTAATAAAAAATTCCAGAAATAAACAATTTCTAACTTTTAAATGGCAAGCTGTTCTGAGCAGCTTGATAATCTCTCACACTGTCCTGCACCATCCTGCCTGGGACATGAATCATCCTTTTGTCCAGCGTCTCTATACTGTATACCAGGGGTCCCCAAACATTTTACACAGGGGGCCAGTTCACTGTCCATCAGACGCTTGGAGGGCCGGACTATAAAAAAACTATGAACAAATCCCTATGCACACTGCACATATCTTATTTTAAAGTAAAAAAACAAAACGGGAACGAATACAGTATTTAAAATAAAGAAGTAAATTTAAATCAACAAACTGATCAGTATTTCTTTCTTTTTTTTTTTTCTGAAGCTGGAAATGGGCAGGCAGTCAGACAGACTCCCACATGGGTCCGACCGGGATCCACCGGCACGCCCACCAGAGGGCGATGCTCTGCCCCTCCGGGGCATCGCTCTGTCGCAACCAGAGCCACTCTAGCGCCTGGGTCAGAGGCCAAGGAGCCATCCCCAGCGCCCGGGCCATCTTTTGCTCCAATGGAGCCTCGGCTGCGGGAGGGGAAGAGAGAGACAGAGAGGAAGGAGAGGGGGAGGGGTGGAGAAGCAGATGGGCGCCTCTCCTGTGTGCCCTGGCCGGGAATCGAACCCAGGACTTCCGCACGCCAGGCCGACGCTCTACCACTGAGCCAACTGGCCAGGGCCTGACCAGTATTTCAATGGGAACTCTGGGCCTGCTTTTGGCTAATGAGATGGTCAATAGACAGTTCCATATTTGTCACTGCTAGCCGTAACAAGTGATATGATGCGTAACAGAGCCCTGACATGTGCGTCCCGTGTCACAAGAAGTAGTATTGTACGTGAGCAATGCCGTCACCAATGAAAGAGGTGCCCCTTCAGGAAGTGCAGCGGGGGCTGGATAAATGGCCTCAGGGGGCCGTAGTTTGGGGACCCCTGCTTTATACAATACCTACGTGTTCATCACTTAGTAGCCACCTGAGTTATCAGATCGACTGTCATGGTATCTTGTGCAGTGCTTGTGTTCAGGTAATTCTTATTTTACTTAATACTGACACCAAAGGGCAAGAGCAGTGCGGCTGGCAATTTGGATGTGCCAAAGAGAAACTGTACAGTGCTTCTTTTAAGTGCAAAGTTGAGTAATTGTTATAAAATTAGTTATTATTAATTTTACTGTTATCAATTTATAAGTTAAACTTTATCACAGGTGTGTGTATATAGCAAAAACATAGTATGTACAGGGGTCAGGCCTATCTGCTGTTTCAAGCCTCCACTGGGCGTCTTGGAATCTATCCTTCTGCAGATAATGGGGGAATAATATAGATGCAAAAACCTCTTAAGAACTGGAAGGCAAGCAAGAGACAAAGCTGTCCTTACTTGCAGACAATAGGATTTCTACAAGTAATTATTATCTAAGAGAATCTAAACACAATTAGAGCTAATAAAAGATTTCAGCAGGGCTGCTCAATATAAGATCAATACACAAAAAAATCTATCAGTGGCATATTCTTGTATACCAGCAATAACCAATTTAAAATGTATTGGAGATCTCACTTGCAATTGCTACAAAAACTAAAGGTGCCCAGTAACAAATGAGGTAATATATAAATAAACAAAAGATATTAAACTCAGTATTACAAAAATGACAATTCCACCAGAATCATTTAAAATAAAAAACAAGTTCAATCAAAATCCCAATAATGGCCCTGGCTGGATAGTTTGGTTGGTTACAGCATTGCTCTGAAGCACAGAGGTTGCTGGTTCAATCCCTGGTCAGGGCACATACAGGAACAGACACGTGTTCCTGTCTCTCTCTCTCTCTCTCTAAAATATTAAAATAAAATTTAAAAAAAGGAAGAAAAGTCAGGGAAATAAATAAATAATCCCAACAATGTTTTTCACGGATAAACTGATTCTAAGATTCATGTAGAAAAATGCCCAAAATGGTTAAAATAATTTTTTTTTATATTTTTCTGAAGCTGGAAACGGAGAGAGACAGTCAGACAGACTCCCGCATGCGCCCGACCGGGATCCACCCGGCACGCCCACCAGGGGGCGATGCTCTGCCCCTCCGAGGTGTCGCTCTGTTGCGACCAGAGCCACTCCAGCGCCTGGGGCAGAGGCCAAGGAGCCATCCCCAGAGCCCGGGCCATCTTTGCTCCAATGGAGCCTTGGCTGCAGGAGAGGAAGAGAGAGACAGAGAGGAAGGAGAGGGGGAGGGGTGGAGAAGCAGATGGGCGCTTCTCCTGTGTGCCCTGGCCGGGAATCGAACCCGGGACTTCTGCACACCAGGCCGACGCTCTACCACTGAGCCAACCGGCCAGGGCCTTAAAATAATTTTGAAGAACAAGAAGGTAGGATAAATGTAGAATTGACACAAGGTTATATAAACAAACCAGTGGAACAAAAGAGAGCCTAGAAATGAAACTTGTATATGACAGAGGTTGCATTACAATTCAGAAGGGCTATTTAATAAATAATGGTGTTGAAAGTATACTGCTTATTCATATGGAAAAACAAAATCATATTACTCATATTAAAAATATACTATATTTCAAGGGATTAGAGATATAAATCAAAAATGAAAATTTAGCCCTGGCTAGCTGGCTCAGTGAATAAAGCGTTGGCCTGGCATGTAGCTGTCCCAGGTTCAATCCCCGATCAGGGCACATATGAGAAGCAACCATCTACTTCACTTCTCCTCCCTCTCCCCCTTTCCTCTCTTCCCCTCTCACAGCCAGTGGCGCAACTGGTTCAAATATTGGCCCTGGGTACTGAGGATAGCTCAGCTGATTTGAGTATCAGCCCCAGATGGGGATTGCTGGGTGGATCCCAGTTGGGGTGCACGCAGGAGTCTATCTATCTCTCCTCCTTTCACTTAAAAAAGTTCAAATTTTAGCCTGACCTGTGGTGGTACCGTGGATAAAAAAACATCAACTTGCAATGTTAGGGTCTCCAGTTCAAACCCATGGACTTCCCCAGTCAAGGCACATACAGGAAGCAACTACTATGAGTTGATGCTTCTTGCTCCTCCCCCCTTTCTCTCTCTCTTTCTAAAATATCAATAATAAAATCTTTAAAAAAATTCAAATTTTAAAAATTGCTAGAAAAAAATATGGCAGATCGTATTTATGACTTTAGAGGCAGAGAAGGATTTTTTAAAACACAAAGGCAAAAAAAGAATACTAGCACAGAGCAGGATAAGATATCTGCAGTAAAAATAAATGACAAGAATCACACCAAGAATATTTAAACTACAACAACAACAAAAGGCAAATAACCTAACAGCAATGAAGGTACTAAACAGGCAAATCATGTTTAGTCAACAACTATGTCTTTAATAAACAGCCAACCAAATAAAATGTTTAGTTTTCGGCCCTGGCCGGTTGGCTCAGCGGTAGAGTGTCAGCCTGGCGTGCGGGGGACCCGGGTTCGATTCCTGGCCAAGGCACATAGGAGAAGCGCCCATTTGCTTCTCCACCCCTCCCCCTCCTTCCTCTCTGTCTCTCTCTTCCCCTCCTGCAGCCGAGGCTCCATTGGAGCAAAGATGGCCCGGGCGCTGGGGATGGCTCCTTGGCCTCTGCCCCAGGCGCTAGAGTGGCTCTGGTCTGGGCAGAGCGGCAGAGCGACGCCCCGTAGGGGCACAGCATTGCCCCCTGGTGGGCAGAGCGTCGCCCCTGGTGGGCGTGCCGGGTGGATCCCGGTCGGGCGCATGCGGGAGTCTGTCTGACTGTCTCTCCCCGTTACAAGCTTCAGAAAAATACAAAAATACAAAAAAAAAAAAAAAGTTTAGATTTCAAGATAGTTGGATTGTGAGTACATGGGTGTTTGTTATTTTCTATACTTCTGTAAACTAATATATTACTATAAACTTTCTTAAAAGAAAACATTTTTAAAAATGAACAACAGTATTAACATAAATACATCTCAAAAACTAAATGTTAGGTTAAAAAGTCAAGTTACAGAAATAGATGTATAGTATAACATTTACATACTATGTAAATAAATATTTTCATAGCTACATTCACATTGGTAATTGAATAGCCTTTCATGGGAATGACACTCCAAATTCAGGATGATGGTCACCTTTGGGCAGGGAATAAGAGAAACAGGACTGGGGAAAGATACACAAAAAGTTTCAGCCAAATCTGTAATATGATTTCTTTAAAAGTCTGAAGCAAATATGGTATTTGCTAAAGCCTGGTACTAGATAGTTTTAAAAAACTATGTTTATACATACACCTATGTGTGTGTGTGTGTGTGTGTGTGTGTGTGTGTGTGTGTAAATAGGAAGAGCAGCAACAGTTAATGAAGAAATTAATAAAGCTAACCTCTGAGTACTTATGTAGAAGGTACTCTTCCAAGTGTCTGTATGCATGTTCCTAAAAACAACCCTAGGAGGTAGATTCTATTACTATTTATGTCTAATACTATTGCTATTAGATTCTATTATTCATTTTACAGATAAGGACCTGAAGCAGAGAGGTTTGAAGTTGGTCTAAGGTTATAAAGCTAGTATATAAGAAAAATAACATAAGAAACCAAGATTCCTGTTTCAGAATTTACAGCTTAAGAGCCATGTTATTGTTATTATGTAATTTTTTATTTTTATTTTTTACAGGGACAGAGAGAGAGAGAGAGTCAGAGAGAGGGATAGATAGGGACAGACAGACAGGCACAGAGAGATGAGAAGCATCAATCATCAGTTTTTCATTGGGACTCCTTAGTTATTCATTGATTGCTTTCTCATATGTGCCTTGATCACGGGCCTTCAGCAGAACAAGTAATCCCTTGCTAGAGCCAGCGACTTTGGGTCCAAGCTGGTGGGCTTTTTTTTGCTCAAGCCTGATGAGCCCGCGCTCAAGCTGACGACCTCAGGTCCTTCCACATCCCAGTCGACGCTCTGTCCACTCTGTCCACTGCACCACCGCCTGGTCAGGCTTTTTTTTTTTTTTTTTGGTATATTGAAAATCCAACATTTCTGTGTGTTGGAAAACTACTTTTTAACCTATGACTATAAAGGAATGGATGTATGCGCGCACACACACACACACACACACACACACACACGTTATCTGTACAGCTTAAACTGCTTCTAAAGATGCTAAAAGAATTCTAGGAATGTCTTGAAAATAGCATCCCAACTACTCTAATTTACTAAATTTACATGGTTAAGCTTTGGTATTTTTTTTATCATTATTTCATAGTCACACATTGTTGTTCCTTCAATAGCCTCAAGATAATATATATATATTTGGAATCCTAGAAAATGTATACAGGAAAGCATATGATGTAATTCAACCATTGCTTTCTCTCTCATTAGGTGTAAAATCTGGTTAGTTATCTTCAGATTTGAAAATTCATATTAAGAGTTTTTAATAAGTGGCCCTGGCTGGTTGGTTCAGTGGTAGACTGTTGGCCCAGTGTGTGGATGTCCTGGGTTCAATTCCCCATCAGGGCACATAGGAGAAGTGACCGTCTGTTTCTCCACCTCTCCTCCTTTCACTCTCTCTCTCTTCCCCGCTTCTCCACCTCTCCCCCTTCTCACTCTGTCTTTCTCTTTCTTCTGCTCCCGCAACCAGGGCTCGACTGGTTCAAGTACATTGGCCCCAGGCACTGAGTGCTAAAAATAGCTTGGTTTTAAGCATGGCCTCAGAAGGGAAGAGCATTGACCCCAGACAGGGGTTGCCAGGTGGATCCCATTAGGGTACATGCAGGAGTCTGTCTCTCTATCTCCTCTCCTCTCACTTGGAAAAAGAATAAAAAGGAAAAATAAGTTTTTAATAAGTAATTCTGTTAAGAAATTTAATACATTTCAATTATTCAGTTTTTCTAGCTTCTTTATTGTAAGTTGGTTTATTTATTTATTTATTTATTTATTTTGTATTTTTCTGAAGCTGGAAATGGGGAGAGACAGACAGACTCCCGCATGCGCCGACCGGGATCCACCCAGCACACCCACCAGGGGCTACGCTCTGCCCACCAGGGGGCGATGCTCTGCCCCTCCTGGGCGTCGCTCTGCCACGACCAGAGCCACTCTAGCGCCTGGGGCAGAGGCCAAGGAGCCATCCCCAGCGCCTGGGCCATCTTTGCTCCAATGGAGCCTTGGCTGCGGGAGGGGAAGAGAGAGACAGAGAGGAAGGGGGGGGGGTGGAGAAGCAAATGAGTGCTTCTCCTATGTGCCCTGGCCGGGAATCGAACCCGGGTCCCCCACACGCCAGGCCGACGCTCTACCGCTGAGCCAACCGGCCAGGGCCTGTTGGTTTATTTTTTAAAAGCTAGTAGCTCATACTTACACAATAATAAAAATATAATTTTGTATGGGACTATTTATACCACCATATAAAAGGGAAAATGTAATTTTTAGTCATCAAATATTTATGAACTTTGACTATGTGCTAAACACACACTCCTTGTCCCCAGTACCGTTTCCATTTCTTAGATGTTTCTTCTCAACCTATACACCCCCATTTCTAATGCTATCATCTACTAACCTACAGAACATTCATTCAAAAATATGAAAAAGTTCTCGTCTGCAAAGAGTTCACCATCGAGGAGGGGAAACAGACAAGTATAAATGATCTATAATACCTAAGTACTTTAAGAAAGACATTTAAAAGGTACGAGAGAAACGCAGGGTTGAGGTAGAGGAAAGGGTGGCTGGTGCACTTCCGCACGCAGGAAACCTGGAACAGGAAGAACAGGAGACAGCTCTTTCAGGAAAACTTGTTTTAAGAGAAAGAAGAGAGGGTAATAGCTAGTGGCACAGTTCCAGAGAAGGTTTTACAATGAGAGAGATAAATACTTAGCATCAATTTCTTTGAATTACTTTCCTTGTTCCAATCCTCTCCTAGGACTAAATCCCAGATGAATGTGAGCAGGTTACTATACATTTTTAAGCCTCAAATGAGTCTGATGTTTAAGAACTTTACAGAGGGAACCTAAATAAATTATTGCTAAAGTTCTTTCTAGATCTAAAATTCTGTGATTCTATGATTATCTAATCTCTTTAAACTAAAGAATAAATCACAAAATATTCAGTATGCAAAAGAGAAAAACCAAGACCAACTGAGAGATGAACTAGTGTGCACAATTGCATCCTATTATTTTTACAAAACTATTAAAACAACATATTTCTACTTTGAACATCAGTAAAATTTCCAGAAAAAGACAGAACCTTTTTATCAGAGTTGGCAAAGTTCTAAAGAATCAACAAGCAACTGTTTTGTGATAACAGAAGATATTGTTTAAAAGCCCATAGCATAGACTTGTAAAAGTCTTATTTTAAAAGGACAATATTTACAGGAACATGTGTACGACATTCTTACTACAATATATTTGTTATAAAATTTTTTAAATTTTAACGTACAAATTGAAGGTTCATGAAGAGTTTTTTAAAAACCTAGTTAAGATTAGCTTTTTATAGCAATATGCCTTCTTTTCAAGACTACATATTCCGAAATTTAGAACAAGGTTTCCCTTACCTGATATGGACATGGAATGTGATATTCTCTGCAGCGCTCTTGTATCCATGTGGTTTCCCAAATGCCACGGTAAGCTTGCTCATAAAAGTAGCATCCAATTACAACCAAGAGTGGTACGAGATAAAGAATGCTGAAAACACCAATCCGGATCATAAACTTCACCAATTTATCTTGGTTCTCCTTTTCTAATGGAATCTCAATTCGAACTCTGTTTAGGGATATAATGCCAGCTAGGAGGAGGGAAATCCCGACTACCACATAGAGGCAGAGCGGTGCAAGAACAAAGTACCTCAGTGCATCAACATCGTAGAGGCCAACAAAACACACGCCACTGATATTGTCACCTTCAATTTTATTCATCGCTAAAAGGATGATAGTTAGAGTTCCAGGGATGCCCCATGCACTGGCATGAAACAGCAATGCCTTCTTCTCAATAGCTTCACTACCCCACTTTGGCACAGCCGCCAAGAACCATGTGATGGTAAGAATTACCCACCAAACGCTGCCAGCCATAGTAAAAAAATAAAGTACCATAAAAAGCATGGTGCAGGCTTTATTATGAGATCCTTGTGTCACTGTGGAAGCCTTGTACTGTGCAGGGCTAGATGCATTGCAGGCTACTCGGTCCTCAAGCAAAAACCCAATGAAGAAAATTAACGACACCATCATGTAGCAGACTGCATAAAATATAATAGGTCTTTCAGGATAACGGAATCTTGTGACATCGATCAAAAACGTTAAAAAAGTAAACAACGTGGCAGAGAGGCAAATGATTGAAATCAATCCTATGAAATAGCGAGCAAATGAAAGTTCTTCTCTCCTAAAGTACATATTTGGGCAAGGAGGTGAACAATCACGCACGTGCAAAAAAGAATAACCAAGATCAGGATCAATTTTTAACTCTCGGGGACACCAAAAACCATAGTCCCTCTGCACTGCCACTGGGGCTCCTTCAGTAGGTTCTCCAGCTAAATTCAGATCCACAAGTCGAGGGTACGGCTCATCACAATCTGGGAACCTATAAAATACAAGACGAGTACCATTTTACTAATAGAGAAATCTACTGCCACCTAACAATTTGGATTTCCAACTTAGCACCTATGACCTTACTGTTTATTCTCATGTCCTTGGAGCACTTTATGATAAGTATAAAGTAAATGGTGATGTTTACTGTGTGAGCCATACAACTAGATTTTCCATAGTTGACCAAAAATGATAAGGTTTTATACTTAATTTTGTTTTGGCTTTAAAAACAGTACTTTTTCTTAAAATAGTCAAGCATAGACACACAAAAAAGTGTGTATACACACACACTATTTAGGACACACAGTTTAGAATAAGATTTTAAAATATAAACATGTATATAAAATAAGCAAAATAAATACAAATATATATAGCTTCAACAGAATAGAAGCTAAAAGTTAGTTTTGTCTAACTATAATCTAGTCCTCAATTTACCCTAGACTTAAACAGATCTTACTCAAACATAAGAGTTAAAAATATTCCCTAAATGCATGGGCCAAGGTATTCTGAGTTAGATTAGTATTAAAAGTCCTTACAAGCCAGTACCTTTTAGTTTTTTTCTTCCCATTTTAAAGTTACTCTATGCTTATCATATTGGTTAAAGGCCTTTCAAGTCAACTAGTTTTTTCCTACCATTCCTAATTTCTCTCCAACCTACTGCATTCTCTAATTCAGTTATTCCCAAACTTTAAAGTACATAAGAAAACTTAAGGTCCCTTTAAAATGTAAATTCTTGGACCTCACCACCACAAATCACATTTCCATATACCTGAGTTAGGGCCCAAGAAAATTGCATTATAACAATTTTCCAGATCCACAGACTTGAGAAAAAAATCAAAGTCTCAGGACAAAGAAAATAGGGTGGTATTGCAGACATACTTATATGACTAAGGGTACCATTCTCAATAACTTCCTGCATCTTTAATTTTCTTGTCGGTAGCAGTTTCTAACCTTCAGACTCCCACTAAACTAAATGTTTACTAGTTTATATGCATCAAATAGTTTCCAAGAAACTATAATTGATATTGTTTTCCAAATGCATGTATAACCTTATGCTATAGTAAATTAATCTTTTATTTTCCAATACAAACCATTTTCTTCACAGGGCTTGGAATTATAAAGCCAAAAGGCAGAAACATAGTACATTCAGGCATTTATTGGAATCTGCAGTATGCCAGAAATTTAACATAAACAGACAAAAAAATCAGGATCTCTATCCTTGAGTTTAAAAGGAGACACATACTTATAAAAGACAGCACAAAATGCAGCAGTGTGATATATAAAGCAATCAAAATATATATAAAGTATAAATTGATATAGAGGATTATTTCAAAGAAAGCGGTTATAAAAGACTTCAGAGTCTCTTAAACAGAATTTTGTATCAGTATTTGCCAATACTGAAAGTATGCCAAATAGTATTTTAGCAAGAAATACAAGTAAAAGCATAGAAGTTTGAACCAAGTGTGTTTAGAATTGCAGGAGCATGAGGTATGCATGACTTGCAACAAGAGAAAGTTGGACAGGTAAGAATGTTGCAGAAATATAATTGTGTGTGTCTCTCTGTATGTGCATCTATGTATATATAAACAACGTCATAAGATTTAAAAGCATGCAAAGTAATATTCGGTATTTTTGTGGATGTATCTGTATAGCCAACTACCAATTCAACATATACATGCCCTTCAGTCTTTAACCCTTCCAAAACTAAACTCTTGATTCCATTCCTTAGGTTTCTCCATCTGCACAACCGACAATTCCATTTTCCTAGATACTCAGGTCAAAAACCTTGGGGTCATCTTTAAAGTCCCTTCTCTCTCATTTACACCTTACAAATTACCAGCAAATCCTGTCCTTCTACTTCGTGATATACTCAAAATCTGACCACTTCTCATATTCTCCACTGCTGCTCCAGTTTGGGACTTCCCTGGACTTCTGAGAGAGGCTTCCCACTGATCTCCACTTCCACATAGCACCACTCCAGTGCTCTGATCATGTTTATTCTGGCTTCCCTTCTCACTCAGGGTCAAGTCCAAATTCGACACCAGAGCTACAAAACTCCTACCACCCCTCACACTTTTGTGTGTGTGTGTATGTGTGTGTAAGTGTGACAGAGAGAGACAGTGAGAGAGACAGATAGGGACAGACAGACAGGAAGAGAGAGATGAGAAGCATCAATTCTTTGCTGCAGCACCTTAGTTGTTCATTGATTGCTTTCTCATGTGTGCCTTGATGGGGTGGGGTGGGGCTACAGCAGACCGAGTGACTCCTTGCTCGAGCCAGCAACCTTGGGTCCAAGCTGGTGAGCCTTGCTCAAACCAGATGAGCCTGCGCTCAAGCTGGCGACTTCGGAATTTTGAACCTGTGTTCTCCACATCCCAGTCTGATGCTCTATCCACTGCACCACCGCCTGGTCAGGCCCCTGTACTTTTTTGATCTTACTTAATCTTTCCATTCTCTCTCATTCACTTGGCCTGAGCCCCTTTGGTCACCTTGTTGTTCTTGGAATATACCAAGCATGCTTCCACTTCAGAATCTCTGAACTTGCTGCTCTGTTTCCCCTTCCTGGACTGTTCTTCCCTATACATCTGTATTGTTTGTTCTCTCACTTTACTTAGGTCCCTGTTCCAGTGCCTCCTTTCCTAATCAGTAGAGAAATAAAAGATTAAAAGGGCCTTCCCCAATGTCTCCACAGAAAATAGAGTCCCTCTGCTTCCCTGTATTGTATTACTATCACCTAACTCTACTCTCGCTTAATAGCATTTGTTACCATCTGACATTATCTATTTATTTGTTATCTCCCACTATCAGAATTTTAGCTCCCTAAGAACAGAGATGTTTTTGTTCACTGCTCATCTTCAACACGAATTAGTGCCTAGCACATAGAATACATTCAATTAATGTTTGTTGAATCAATGACTGTTGAATAAATATATTTATATAGCCCTAACTCGAGTAACTAGAAGATGACTAGGAGCAGTGTGGAAGACAGCTTTTGAGCTGAGCCAGAACTAAAATCACGTAGGACAGTGAGAATGCGACAGCTATGAAATTAGTTAGATAAAAGCAATAGGAATGTGGAAGCTAATGTCAATGAAGGAGGAAGATGACTTCCAGGGAATTAAAAAAAAAACTGCTCTAGAAATAAAATAAATTTTAGACATGCTGAAATTGAGGTATCTGAGACAAATTCAGGATAGCATTTTCCAATGGCTTCTGAATATGCAGATTTGGAACTTGGTAGGAAGATGTCAAGGCTATAGATTTAAATTTAGGAGTCATCAGTCCATGAATAAGAGGATAAAATCAGTAAGATAATTATTACCTAGAGAACAGGAACAGAACTTTGAGAAGCACTAGTATTTAAGGGTCAGAAAGAGAAAGAGGATCCAAGAAAGAATATTGAGAAGGATTGGTCTGAGTTATAGTAACAGTTCACATACGATGACTTAACTGATTTTCGGGAAAAGAGGGCAGGCTGAGGTTGAGGGGAATAAGGATCAAATATAAAATAAAAGTGAAATATGGGTTTGAAGTGAGTTATATAGATTTGGCATTGGTGTTAAGGGGAATGAACACAAATTTCCCTGTTTACCAAATTGGAAATTGATCAAAGAGAAACAGCAAATAGAATTGCTATAGTTTAAATCATTAAATAATAGCACAGGTAATTTATAAGAAATTGGTTGAATCGATCCAGTTGGGGATTTGAACAAGTTACAGTGGAAGGAATAAATTAAAATTGCTAGGAAAAGTGTTAAAGTGATGGACCACAATTTAAGCTACATAAGGTAATAAGACCCAGAAGGTATTGATTGGGAGGGGAAAAAACCCAAAAGGCTGTGGGTGTCCATGAAGCGAAGACAGGTCTAGTAGGAACAAAAATATAAGAGAGGTAAAAGAATAAAAAGTTTTGAAAGATTAGCATGCCAGAATTTAAGAGTTAGGCAATCCCAGGCAATAGTGAGGATATAAAAATACATTTAATCCTATCAAAATAAAGAAATAAAGATCATAATGAGATTTCTATACTTGTATATAAAGAACTAACATAAAAATGATCACTAAACAATGAGAGTTAAATACAAGAAACATAAAACAGGATTCTGGCCCAGTCAATTCATAACTGTTGCTATAAACATCAAGAAATTTATAGAGTTCTAAAGAATGACTATAAACACTATCATAGGTGTTTGAGGAAAGAGTGGATAAGAAAGCAAAATGTCAGTGAATTGACTACAAGAAATTAATATGTTTTATTTCTTAAAATTTTCTATCTCTCAAATGAGAGTAATAGCACCTGCTTTTTGCCTACCTCCAAGGGCGACTGTCAGATGATAAACAAAATTAATTTTAAACATAATGGAAAAAAGAATGTTCACTGCAGCATTGCTTATAATAGAAAGATATCTGAAAATAACCCAAATGATCATCCCTAGGAAATGGCTAAATAACTACAGAATATTAATACAACTGGCCATTAAAGAGCAATTAAAGAGAATGAATCAGACCTAAAGACATAAACATAGGTACATGTAAAAAAATTTAATGTTTATGGATATGTATATATGAAATGAAGCGTATAAAAACAAACATCGGAACAATTAACAACAAATTTAACATAATGATTACTGTACTTCAACTCCAGGGAGAAAAGAAGAAAAGGAAATCAAGACAGATACCAAGGAAGTAATTTTCAACTCTATCTGTATTGTTTTATTTCTTAAAAAGAAAATATCAGAAATAAATATTGCAAAATGTTAAGACTACCCAAGCTAGATAATAGGCACGTTCATATTCCTCTTATTCTTTAGTTTTTAAATATTTCAGAATACAAAAAGGAACAATGTTATTATATAAGAAATAACAGTATTACTACTGTGTACATTATTACTACTAATTATAATGGTCTCTGATACAAATCTATAAGACTGTCTAGTAAACATCTCTAATCTTTAGGAAATGTTTAAAATCTATCCACTGAAAATAATTAGAAAAGCACCTGACATTTTCTGGGGCTGGTACTTTTAATACATGACAGAAAAACAGAACTGACAGAACTACTCGAGTCATTAACACATTTCAATCATAATGACATTTAAATTCCATTAAATCATCATTAAAGGTATGTAATGATGAGGCAACAAACGATTATTTTCTTCTATTTTCTAATTTTCGTAAATGGCATTACTTTTATAGCCAGAAAAAAAATTAAGAGAAAATCAACTGAATGTCTTATGTTTTCCTTATTTAATTCTTTTAAACATTTCTTCATAGTAACATTTCTCTTTTTCTACCTTTTTTATGTAGTGTTTCCAAATTTCTAAGGAAATGAATAATTTTGAGGCCATGAAACTGTTGTTCAAAATTAAAACTAATATATTTACTTTTTAAAAGTTTCTAAACACCAATGAGCTAAAAGAAAACTAATTTTTAAATATACTGCAACATAAGTAATGATCCATGAAAAGATACGATTTTCGCACCTACTGCACTCCATGTCTTCAGGCCAAGGAACACCAAACATCTCCATAAGCTTCGAGCACTCGCTGTAGGCCCGCTGGCACAGCCTACGACAGGGAAGTGTGACACGTCCATACTCCATACAAATAGGAGCATAGAGCGCACAGAGAAACGGCCGGAAATCCCGAGAACAATCCAGATTCACCATAGGGTGGAACGGCTAGAAAAAAGTTAAAACTGAGTCATTAGAGAAAGAGTTGTATCATTTTCTATATACAATATTGCAATATTCATATTTTTGTGTTAAAAAATTCCTGAAAGTTATTAAAAATTTTTGAAGGAGAGTTTTGTTTTTTAAACAAACCCTCCTAGCCGTAGCCCTGGAGATTCTGATGCTTAAGTCTGCAGTGTATCCCAGAATTTATATGTATATTTTAATTGTTACAGGTAATATTAATAAAGAGAAAAGGCTGAGAATCACTAATAACAGTATGATCCATTTTACAGAGAAGAACACACAAAAGATATATGCTAGATGCTCAAAAGGGTGATAACTTCCTGGTGATAAGGGATTTTAATATTCTTCCTTTTATGTATTCCAATTTCTACATTTTCCTCATTTAACATGTATCAACAGAAGAGAGAGGACAAGAAGTGAAAGAGAAGGGGAAGGGAAGGGAAAAGTAGTTATACGTACTTATGGTTATTTAGAGGGTGAGAAGTACGGAAGAGATCTCTCACCTTTCTCATATTTTCTTGTTCTTTTTGTTAAAAATATTTTTTAAAAAACAAGAGCTCTTTAAACTAAAATTACATGATATAAACAGAGTTAACACTGTAAACTGATATTAAGAAAACAAAAACAAAAAGATAGTGGCTCCAAATATAAAAGCACACTAAAATCATCACAGGAATAAATCAAATATCCAGGAAGTGTATATATGTGGGCTTTTGACTATAAAATATTCTTTCACTTGTTTATATAATAGTTTCAGGGCCATTTCTGATTTTGAATTGATAGCAAATATTCTCACCACCAGACCTACTAAGTAAAAATCTATTTCATTTCTACACTTATATATACTTTCCAGAGATCTCCTATACACAATGCAGTCAGAAAAGCAAGAGTCATTCAAAAGAAACTGATGTTAAAGATGTTAACTGTATAATGGATGTAATAACCAATATATAACAATCAACTATTTGTGGCAATAAACTATATGTGACTGTCACTTCTAGGTGAAAGAGTAGTTTGTGTTAAACCATCAAGAACAACTTTAAAATACAGAAAAAAAGTTGTTTTTTTGTGTGTGTGTGTGTATGTGTGTGACAGACAGATGAAGGGAGAGATGAATTCTTCGTTATGGCTCCATAGTCTCAGTTGTTCATTGATTGCTTTCTCTTATGTGTATTAACCAGGGGGCTACAGCAGAGCAGTGACCCCTTGCTCAAGCCAGTTACCATGGGGTCATTTCTGTGTCCCACACTCAAGCCAGTGTCTCCACACTCAAGCTGGTGTGCCCACGCTCAAGCCGGATGAGCTCAAGCTGGCGACCTTGGGTTCTGAACCTGGGTCCTCTGTGTCCCAGTCCAAAGCTCTCCAGGCGTCCCCAAATTACAGCCTGTGGGCCGCATGTGGCCCCCTAAGGCCATTTATCCGGTCCCCCGCCGCACTTCCGGAAGGGGCACCTCTTTCATTGGTGGTCAGTGAGAGGAGCACTGTATGTGGTGGCCCTCCAATGGTCTGAGGAACAGTGAACTGGCCCCCTGGGTAAAAAGTTTGGGGATCCCTGCATCCATTGCGTGACCACCTGGTCAGGCCAGCAAGGTTGCAGGATGTAAGAAAAATATTTTTAAAATGTATTTTTCTATATAATGAGAATGTGGAGAATAAATTAAAACAATACATTTATAATCACTAAAAGAAATGCCCAAACTGGCCCTGGTCGGTTCTCTCAGCGGTAGAGCGTCGGCCTGGCATGTGGAAGTCCTGGGTTTGATTCCTGGTCACTGCACACAGGAGAAGTGCCTATCTGTTTCTCCACCCTTCCCCCTCTTCTTCTTCTCCCGCAGCCAAGGCTCCATTAGAGCAAAGTTGGCCCGGGCACTGAGGATGGCTCCATGGCCTCCGCCTCAGGCGCTAGAATGGCTCTGGCTACAACAGAGCAACACACCAGATGGGCAGAGCATTGCCCCTGGTGGGCATGCTGGGGGGACCCCGGTTGGGCGCAAGTGGGAGTCTGTCTGCCTCCCCACTTCTAACTTCAGAAAAATAAATAAATAAATACCCAAACATGGTATAGATGCAACAAACCATGTACAGGACTTGTATAAAACACTGATGAAATAAATTGAGGAAGCCTGACCAGGTGGTGGCGCAGTGGATAGAGCCTCGGACTGGGATGCGGAAGGACCCAGGTTCGAGACCCCAGGTCGCCAACTTGAGCGCTGGCTCATCTGGTTTGAGCAAAGCTCACCAGCTTGGACCCAAGGTCGCTGGCTCCAGCAAGGGGTTACTCAGTCTGCTGAAGGCCCGTGGTCAAGGCACATATGAGAAAACAATCAATGAACAACTAAGAAATCGCAACAGAAAACTAATGATTGATGCTTCTCATCTCTCTCCATTCCTGTGTGTCTGTCCCTGTCTATCTCTGCCTCTGTAAAAAAAAATAAAAAAAAAAATAAAAAAAAAGATATAAATTGAGGAAGACAAATAAATGAACAGATATACACTTTATTAGTTTGCTAAGGCTGCCATAACAAAGTATCACAAACTGAGTGGCCTAAACAACAAAATTCATTGTCTTACATTTTGGGAAGCTAGAAGTCTGAGATCAAGGTGTTGGCAGCAAAGTTATGTTTGCACAAAAAGCTGTACATGAATTTTTGGAGCAGCTTTACCTGTATATATCATCAAAGAGCTGGAAACCATTCAATGTCCTTCAGTGGATGACTGGTTAAGCAAACTGGTGAATTTCTAAAATGGAATACTACTTAGCAATTAAAAACAATGACTAGGCCCTGGCCAGTTGGCTCAGTGATAGAGCGTCAGCCTGGCGTGAGGAAGTCCCGGGTTCGATTCCCGGCCAGGGCACACAGGAGATCTCGCCCATCTGCTTCTCCACCCCTCCCCCTCTCCTTCCTCTCTGTTTCTCTCTTCCCCTCCCGCAGCCAAGGCTACACTGGAGCAAAGATGGCCCTGAGTGCTGAGGATGGCTCTGTGGCCTCTTCTGCCTCAGGCGCTAGAAAGGCTCTGGTCACGACAGAGCGATGCCCCGGATGGGCAGAGCATCGCCCCCTGGTAGGCATGCCAGGTGGATCCCAGTCAGGCGCATGCGGGAGTCTGTCTGACTGCCTCCCCGTTTCCAGCTTCAGAAAAATACAAAAAAAAACAAAAAAACAAAAAACAATGACTACTGGTACCTGTAACAAGTTGGATGTATTTCAAGGATATTATGCTAAAATCTCAAAAGACTACACACTGTATGATTCTTGAAATAACAAAATTATAGACAACAAATTAGTGGATGCTTGGGATTAGAAAGGGGAGAAAAATGAAGTATAAGGGAGTTCCGTGGTGGTGATAAAACTATTCTGTATCTTAACTGTAGCACTGGCTATATCAATTTATACATGTGATAAAATTGCAGACTACACACATATGCACACACACACACACAAATGGTGTGTGTAAAAACTGGTGAACTATGATAAGGTCTGTAGACTATCAATGTTAATGTAAAATAAGATAGTAGGGGGGGGACTAGGTAGAGTACACAGAATCTTCTGTACAGTTTTTGCAATGTCCTATGGAGTCTATAATTATTTTAAAATTAAAAGTTAAAAAATGGCCCTGACCAGATAGCTCAGTTGGTTAAGAGCATCATC
The DNA here is from genome assembly GCF_036850995.1 of Saccopteryx leptura. NCBI lineage: Eukaryota > Metazoa > Chordata > Mammalia > Chiroptera > Emballonuridae > Saccopteryx > Saccopteryx leptura. The sequence goes on from NC_089503.1 coordinate 241,901,735, forward strand.
TGGAAGCACAGAGGTTGCCGGTTTGATCCCTGGTCAGGGCACATACAGGAACAGATTGATGTTCCTGTCTCCCTTTCTCTTTATCTCTCTCTCTCCCTCCCTGCCTCTCTCACTAAAATAAATTTTAAAAAGTTTTTAAAAAGTTAAAAAAAATGTATTATAGTCATATGCTGATGTACATATGCCACACACATATATGCATATGTATGTCTTAAGCAAGTCTCAAACTTGCCTAGTACTAAGCAACACACGAATACTGACTAAGCCAACACTGCCACGTTTTTATGTTAGTAAAACCTCCATTTGTGAGCCGCATCATGAATTATAAAACTGATTTGAGTGACATGTTGCATGCACTGCTTGTACTGAGCCTAAAGCTACAAGTTTTTGATTCTGTCACTTACTAGCTATAAGTGCCTTCTGTGCTTTGTCTCAGCTAGCATTTACTGACAGTTCCTAGAGAACAGGCAGTGTTCTGAGTGCTTTACGCACATTATTTCATTAACCCTCTCAACAATCCCATAAAGCAGGCCCTACACTTATTAATCACATTTTATAATACATGTGAAGAAAACAGGGCATAGAAAGTTAAGTAGTTTGCCCAAGACCACACAGCTAAAAAGAGTCGAGAGTCAAACCTTGACATTCCTATTCAAAGCCCTTGAGCTTAACCAATCTGTTCAACATAACTTCTCTAAACTAGTTCTCTCTCTCTGTAAAATGGCCTTAATAAATACACAAAATTATCAGAATCCACCAGCCAGTAAATGATAGCTTTAAAGGGGATTAAGGGAGAGCTGCAAATTAATAGAGCTGTAGAAAGCCTATGTGATGGGCATAAGGAAACCCTGCTAAGTTTCCTGTTCACAAAAGCCAAGTGAGAATTCAATGGAAATATTTTCAAAAGCAAAACAAAACATGGATGAATTTCAAAATCATTATGCTGAGTGAGAGAAACCAGACATAAAAAAGTAGATACTATATGACTACATTTTTATAAAACTCTAGAAAATGAAACTAATCCATAGTGACAGAAAGCAGATCAGCTGTTGTGTGGAGCAGGGAGTCAACAGGGTGTGGACTACAAAGGACACAAGGAGGCTTTTGAGGTGATAGAAATGCTCTATATCTTGATTGTGGTGATGGTTTCATGGACATATACGTCTCTCAAAATTCATCAAATTGAACACTTTAAACAGGTGCAGTTTATTGTACAAAAATTATACCTCAATAAAGCTGCTATATAAAAACAAAAATATTAATATTTTCAAATAAACAAATTGCCTTGACTTTAACCCTAACAATTTTCAATCTCCACAAAATAAAACTTAAAACAAGGTAACCTGAATACTGTAAAGCTGAGAACAAATATATAAAATAAGTACTACTATTAAGCACCATGAAGTAGAAATAGGATTTTTAGCTGATTAAATTTTAAGAGTCTTAATGGCTACTTCCTTAAATAGTAATAATTTTGTTCACTAAATGAAGACCAGGTATAAGAAGTTCACAAACTGAAAAGTAACTTTCTAAAATTAAATTTCTGGGTTTGTTGTGTACAAAGGTATACAACATGGAACCTTCCATTCTTTGTTCAAATTCAAATCAACCAAGCCTTTGTGCTCCCACTCCCTTTCTTCTTTCAAATTTCCATTCCTGTTACCATAGGAACCTGCTAGCTGACAAGCCTTCAAGCATAGCAACAGCTGAAGCTTAGCAAGGGGTGTGAAAAGGGGACAGAGTCAAAGGCCAAAATTTGACTCATGAGAATCAGAATTCCAATCTTAGGAACTCTACAAAGGGTCTGGCAACCATAGAAATAGTGTCCTACTGGGTTTGGGAATATTATAACTAAATTCACTAACTGTGAACTAAATGTGGAATGGCCTTGAAAATTCAAAAATGGTATTCATTCTATTTCTGATCCAAATTAGAAAAAGGAATTAATAAACAACTGTTTAAAGTAATTTAAGTGATTAAATATAACTTTTAGAACTTTTTTTGTAACAAAATTTCTAATGAGAAATCCAAAACTTTAATAATTATTTTGTATAAAAATAAATCTAGGTTTTTAAAACACCTTTATAATCCCAATAGATTTACTTTTCTTTTACAAATCTTAATATTTTTATTAGATCTTATTTATTGATTTTTTAAAAAGTAGAGAGAGTGAGAGAGAGAGAAAGAGAAGGGGAGAAGCACAGGAAGCATCAACTCGTAGTAACTGCTTCTTGTCTGTGCCTTGATCGGGCAAGCCTGGTGTTTTAAACCAGGGACCTCAGCATTCCAGGTTGATGCTTTATCCACTGCGCCACCACAGGTCAGGCCAAATTTTAATATTTTTAAATGTCTCATAATAGCATATTAAATGCTTTCTAATAGTATTTTAGTAAGTTTGCAGAAATATGTCATTATCACAGAAGTATATTTATCTTAAGTCAAAGATGAGTCCCCAAAGCAGTCCATAAAATTTGACTTTCCTTTAGAAAGTAAACTTTAATATTTCAAATATCATAAAGAGTTGTTCATTATAGTCTGTTTCAAAAGATAAAACTTCACAAACCAAATTTCACCACACTTAATAAGTTCATTGAAAACAAATTTTTTAAGCTATTCCTTTGATTTGTCACACAAGAGAAACAATTAAAAATTTTAAAGGCTGCTATTTCCTCCCTAAAGTCTAGAAATATCTAAACCCAATGAATTCTCCTTTTTTTTTTTTCATTTTTCCGAAGCTGGAAATGGGGAGGCAGTCAGACAGACTCCCGCATGCGACCGACCGGGATCCACGCACGCTCACCAGGGGGCGATGCTCTGCCCATCTGGGGTGTTGCTCTGTTGCATCCAGAGCCATTCTAGCGCCTGAGGCAGAGGCCACAGAGCCATCCCCAGCGACCGGGCTATCTTTGCCCCAATGGAGCCTCGGCTGTGGGAGGGGAAGAGAGAGACAGAGAGGAAGAAGAGGGGGAGGGGTGGAAAAGCAGATGGGCGCCTCTCCTGTGTGCCCTGGTCGGGAATTGAACCCGGTACTCCTGCACGCCAGGCCGACGCTCCACCACTAAGCCAACCGGCCAGGGCCTGAATTCTCCATTATTTGTATGTACATTTTTCAGTTTAGTAGCTTCTTGATTTCTGGCTGGTTTTCCTGTTGTACAATAGGCTTCTCAAGCCACCTCATCAAATTGTTGGTTGATTAGGAAAAAAATCAAGTTATTACTGTAACCTAAACAAAAGATAATACATTCTGGGTAATGCATGTATTCTAACGATATAAATCATGAATTTTAAGAATATAATCAAAGAAATTTTGTTTCCTAAAAGGACTATCCACAAAATGTTAGTAATTATTGGTACAGCAGTGCATATTATGCCATTCCCTTAAAAAGACAAACAAAATAAAACAGTCTCTGAAAGCCCATTCAAACACTATCCACAGCTAATGCCTTCCATATATGAGCCTTCTCTTTTGAATCGCCTAAGCACTTCATGCTGTTATGGCATTTAACAAGTTCTTTAAGTTTCAGTCATTCAATCAAAATATATGTAATAAATGATACTAAGTCTTAGGCACTGCAACTGGGAGCTAAAAAAAAAAGAACTGCTGGGTTTTTAAAAACAAAGTTTCTGTACTAATTTTATTACTTTAAAAGCACAGTGTGGATCTTATAGAAAAATCAGAAAAAAACATTAAATGGGCCCTGACCAGCTGGTTCAGTGGATAGAGCATCAGCCCAGCGTATGCATGTCCTGAGTTCAACTCCCGGTCAGGGCACACATGAGAAGAGACCATCTGCTTCTCTACCCTTTCCCTCTAGCCCTTCTCTCTCTCTTCCCCTCTCACAGCCAGTGGGCTTAACTGGTTCGAGTTTCAGCCTGGGTGCTGAGGATATAGCTCGGCTGGTCCAAGCACTGGCCCAAGATTGGGACTGCCAGGTGGATGCCGGTCAGGGCGCATGAGAGAGTCTGTCTCTCCCCTCCTCTCAAAAATAAAACAGAACAAAAAACATTAAATGAAAATAAAAAACAAATAAATTGTACTAATTCAGGAACAACCACTACTAGCCTTAGGGAAAGATCATGAACATGTACATTTTTTTTTCTTCAACCAAAGTAGAAATTTCCAAAAGTAAATGTACTATACATAATGTTTTGTTATCTACCCCTACTTTTTTTCCTACTTATTAATGTATCAAATACAACTGTTACAATTTTTTGACTGGCAAAGGTAAAGAAGAGAGTATTAAGGCAGAAGGGACATAAAAGGTCTAGATGGGAAAATTGGATTGTTTTATTCTTTTTTTTCAGCAATTTAGAAGACAAGATAAACGAAAACATGGAAGCGGAGTAGCAAAAAGAAAAAGAGGCTCAAAAAGTCTAAGGAAACTCTAAGAGAGCTCTTAGACAACCTAAAGAGAAACAACATCTGCATCATAGGGGTTCCTGTAGAAGAAGAGAAAGAACAAGGGATAGAGATCTTGTTCAAAGAAATCATAGCTGAAAACTTCCCTAAATTGATGCAAGAAAAAGTCACACAAGTTCAAGCAGCACAGAAAATTCCAGTAAAGAGAAACCCAAAGGAATCTACACCAAGACACATCATAATTAAAATACCAAAGCTAAGAGATAAAGAAAAAATATTCAAAGCTACTAGAGAAAAAAAGTCAATCACCTACAAAGGAGCCCCCATAAGGATGACATCTAACTTCTCAACAGAAACACTTGAGGCAAGAAGGAATTGGAAAGAAATATTCAAAGCAATGCAAAATAAGAGCCTAAAACCAAGATTTCTGTATCCAGCACAGCTTCGTTTAAAATTGAAGGAGAAATAAAAAGCTTCCCAGACAAAAAAAAAAAACAACACAAAAAAACCCCCAAGGAATTCATTACAACCAATGCTGTAAGAAATGTTAAGGGGCCTGTTGTAAAAAGAACAAAGGGGAAAAAAAATACAGTAAAAGAGGAATATAGCTTTAAAGAATAAAATGGCAATAAACAACTACATATTAATAATAACCTTAAATGTAAATGGCTCAAATGATCCAATCAAAAGACACAGGGTAGCTGCATGGATAAGAAAACAGGGCCCATACATACGCTGTCTACAAGAGACACACCTCAAAATAAAAGATATACATAGATTGAAGGTAAAAGGTTGGAAAAAAATATTTCATAGAAATGAAAAAAGCTAAGGTAGCAATACTTATACCTGACAAAATAGACTTTAAAACAAAGGCTATAGTAAGAGATAAAAAAAGGTCACTACATAATGATAAAGGGAGAAATCCAACAGAAAGATATAACCATTATAAATATCTACACACCTAATATAGGAGCACCTAAATATATAAAGCAGACTTTGATGGATATAAAGGGCAAGATCAACAGCAATACTATAATAGTAGAAGATTTCAATACCCCACTAACATCACTGGATAGATCCTCAAGAAAGAAAATTAACAAAGAAACAGCACACTTAAAGGGCACAGTAAATCAACTGGATTTAAGATATCTTCAGAACCTTTCACCCTAAAGCAGCAGAATATACATTCTTTTCAAGTGCTCCTGGTACATTCTCTAGGATAGACAACATGTTAGGGCACAAAAGCAGTCTCAACAAATTTAAGAAGATTGAAATCATATCAAGCATCTTCTCTGATCACAATGACATGAAACTAGAAATCAACCACAACAGAAAAACTGAAAAATACTCAAAATACTTGGAAACTAAATAGCATGTTATTAAATAACGAATGGGTTAACAATGAGATCAAAGAAGAAATTTAAAAATTCCTAGAAATGAATGATAATGAGCATACAACTCAAAATTTATAGGACACAGCAAAAGCAGTACTGAGAGGGAAGTTCACAGCATTACAGGCATACCTTAAGAAGCTAGAAAAAGCTCAAATAAACAACTTAACCCTGCATCTAAAAGAACTAGAAAAAGAACAGCAAGTAAAGCCCAGAGGTAGTAGAATGAAGGAAATAATAGAGATCAGAGTGGAAATAAATGACATAGAGGCTAACAGAGGATCAAAGAAACCAAGAGCTGGTTCTCTGAAAAGATAAACAAGATAGATGAACCTTTAACCAGACTCATCAAGAAAAAGAGAGAGAGAACTCAAATAAATAAAATTAGAAATGAGAGTGGAGAAATAACAACTGCCACAACAGAAATACAAAGAATTGTAAGAAAATACTATGAAAAACTGTATGCCAAAAAAATTAGACAACCTAGGTCAGTGGTCGGCAAACTATGGCTTGTGAGCCACATGCGGCTCTTTGGCCCCTTGAGTGTGGCTCTTCCACAAAATACCACGTATGGGCGCTACCTCGATAAGGAATGTACCTATTTATATAATTTAAAAGTTTAAAAAATTTGGCTCTCAAAAGAAATTTCAATCATTGTACTGTTGATATTTGGCTCTGTTGACTAATGAGTTTGCCAACCACTGACCTAGGTGAAATGGAAAAATTCCTTGAAACATATAATCTTTTAAAAATCAATCTGAAAGAATCAGAAAACCTAAGCAGACCAATTACAACAAATGAGATTGAAACAGTTATCAAAAAACTCCCAACAAACAAGTCCTGGGCCAGATGGCTTCACAGGTGAATTCTACCAAATATTCAGAGAAGAACTAACTCCTATCCTCCTCAAGCTATTTCAGAAAAATCAAGAGGAAGGAAGACTTCCAAGATCCTTTTATGAGGTGAGCATAATTCTGATTCTAAAACCAGGCAAAGAACAACACAAAGAAAGAAAATTATAGGCCAATATCCCTGATGAATTTAGATGCTAAAATCCTCAACAAAATATTAGCAATCCAGATCCAGCAATACATGAAAAAAATCATACACTCCCTGTTTCCAGCTTCAGAAAAATACAAAAAAAAAAAAAAAAAAAAAAAAAATCATACATCATAATCAAGTGAGATTTATTCTGGGAAGGCAAGGCTGGTACAATATTCGCAAATCAATCAATGTGATTCATCACATAAACAAAAGGAAGGAGAAAATCCACATGATAATTTTTTTTTTTTTTTGGTATTTTTCTGAAGCTGGAAACGGGGAGAGACAGACAGACTCCCGCATGCGCCCGACCGGGATCCACCCGGCACGCCCACCAGGGGCGATGCTCTGCCCACCAGGGGGCGATACTCTGCCCCTCCGGGGCGTCGCTCAGTCGTGACCAGAGCCACTCTAGCGCCTGGGGCAGAGGCCAAGGAGCCATCCCCAGCGCCTGGGCCATCTTTGCTCCAATGGAGCCTTGGCTGCGGGAGGGGAAGAGAGAGACAGAGAGGAAGGAGGGGGGGGTGGAGAAGCAAATGGGCACTTCTCCTATGTGCCCGGGCCGGGAATTGAACCTGGGTCCCCCGCACACCAGGCCGATGCTCTACTGCTGAGCCAACCGGCCAGGGCCCCACATGATAATTTTAATAGATGCCAAAAAAGCATCTGATAAAATCCAGCACCCATTTATGATCAAAACTCTCAGCAAAGTGGGAATACAGGGAACATACCTCAACATGATAAAGGCCATCTATGACAAACCCACAGCCAACATCATACTCAATGGGCAAAAATTAAAAGCAATCCCCTTAAGATCAGGAACAAGGCAGGGGTGCCCCCTTTCACCACTCTTACTCAACATATTTCTGGAAGTCTTAGCCACAGTAATCAGACAATAAGAATAAATAAAAGGCATCCAAATTGGAACAGAAGAAGTAAAACTATCATTATTTGCAGATGATATGATACTGTATATAGAAAACTCTAAAGTCTCAGTCAAAAAATTACTGCCTGATAAATGAATTCAGCAAGGTGGCAGGATATAAAATTAATACTCAGAAATAAGAGGCATTTTATACACCAACAATGAACTGTCAGAAAGAGATATTAAGGAAATAATCTCTTTCATTATTGCAACAAAAAAAATAAAGTACCTAGGAGTAAATTTAACTAAGGAGATTAAAATTTTGTACTCGGAAAATTAGAAAACATTGATAAAAGAAATCAAGGAAGATACAAACAAGTGGAAGCATATACCGTGTTCATGGATAGGAAGAATAAACATCATTAAAATGTCTATATTACCCAAAGCAATTTATAAATTCAATGCAATACCAATTAAAATACCAATGACATATTTCAAAGATATAGTACACATAATCCAAAAATTTATATGGAACCAAAAAAGAACACACAAATAGCCTCAGCAATCTTGAAAAAGAAGAATAAAGTGGGAGGTATCACACTTCCTGATATCAAGTTATATTACAAGGCCACTGTACTCAAAACAGCTTGGTACTGGCATAAGAAGAGGCATATAGATTAATGGAGCAGAACAGAGAACCCAGAAATAAACCCACACTTTATGGACAATTGATATTTGACAAAGGAGGTAAGAACATACAATGGAGTAAAGGCAGCTTGTTTAACAAATGGTGTTGGGAAAACTGGACAGGTACCTGCAAAAAAATGAAACTAGACCACCAACTTACACCATTCACAAAAATAAACTCAAAATGGATAAAAGACTTAAATGTAAGGCATGAAACCATAAGCATCTTAGAAGAAAACATAGGCAGTAAGCTCTCCAACATCTCTCGCAGCACTATATATATTTGCCAATTTATTTCCACGGGCAAGAAATAAAAGACAAGATAAACAAATGGGACTATATCAAACTAAAAAGCTTTTGCACAGCTAAAGACAATAAGAACAGAATAAAAGACAAACTACACAATGGGAGAATATATTTGACAATACTTCTGATAAGGGGTTAATAAACCAAAATTTATAAAGAAGTTGTAAAACTCAATACCAGGAAGACAAACAATCCAGTCAAAATATGGGCAAAAAAAATGAATAGACACTTCTCCAAAGAAGACATACACATGGCCAATAGGCATATGAAAAAATGTGGAACATCACTAATCATTAGAGAAATGCAAGTTAAAACCACAATGAGATACCACCTCACACCAGTCAGAATGGCGCTCATTAATAAAACAACACATAATAAGTGCTGGCATGGGTGTGGAGAAAAGGGAACCCTCCTGCACTGCTGGTGGAAATGCAGACTCCTGCAGCCACTTCGGAAAACAGTATGGAGATTCCTCAAAAAATTAAAAATGGAACTGCCTTTTGACCCGGCCATCCCACTTTTAGGAATATATCCCAAGAACACCATATCACTGATTCAAAAGAAAAAATGCACCCCCCTGTTTATGGCAGCATTGTCACAATAGTGAAGATCTGGAAACAGCCCAAGTGTCCGTCAGTGGACGAGTGGATTAAAAAGCCGTGGTACATATATACAATGGAATAGTATGGGGCCATGAAAAAGAAGGAAATCTTACTTTTTGCGACAACATGGGTGGACCTGTGAACTATTATGTTAAGTGAAATAAGCCAGGCAGAGAAAGAAAAATATCATATGACCTCACTCATTTGAGGAATCCAATGAACAATGTGAACTAAGGAACGGAATTGAGACAGAAGAGGGATCAAAGGGTCCAGAGGAAAAGAGGACAGAGGAAAAGGGGACGACAGGATGGGATAAACCTGAAGAGAACGGGGGAGGGTGCTGCGGGGGTGGCAAGGGAAATGTTGAGGGGGATGCATTCAGGGCTACACTAGAATCTATGTAAACACAATAAATTAAAATCAATAAAAAAACTGCTTTCAGTAATCATATTATTAGTAATAATATTGCAATTATTCTGAAATTATACAATGTATATGTGTATAATAAAATTTCAATATAAAAAACAGAAACAAAATTTAAATAAAAACTCTGTACTATTATTTGTATTGAAAGTATCAGTATAAACTTTGCTGTATTAAAAAAACAACAACCAAACACATTTTTTAGCTTTCTCCATAAGGCCTAAAAATGATTAACCTAATTATCTATTAATAGGCTTAGCACCCAGACAGTGGTCTTTAAATATCATTTCCAACAAAAAGGAACCAGTGCTACCTAAATAAACTGATGATTCAAGGTGTGAAAATAAAGGAAACTTCAATTAAAATTGGAGCTGGGAAGGCCTGTTAGAGGGAGCTCTCAAACATTATCACTCATTGCAGATTACTCCAAAGAGGAAGACATCAATTACAGTGTGAATGAATTCAATCACAGACCCCCATGGGGAAAAGGGTAACTTGCACAGGAAGCATATACCTATTTTACTACTCCAGCAGGAGAAAGGTTTTCTTTTTGCCCAGCAATTAGTTCAGCTAATGAAAAACTATAGCTCAACCAATGGAGAAGCCATAATTACCTATAAACTCTTACTTTTCTTCAGTGAACTTTCATTTTTCCTTGTTGATAACTTCCTTACCCTGCCCTCCTTACTACAGAAGGCTTCCATCTTGTATAACCCGTGAGTATTGCTATGCTTGCTACATAAAATGTTGTCCTACGCATGAGTCATTTAATGAAGTCAAGTAAGTCATTAAATTTAAAGTTTGTTTATTAACGAAGATCTGAGACAGAATTTTACATTTAAAGTTTGTTTATTAACGAAGATCTGAGACAGAATTTTACAAAATGGACTTGGATCATACCAGAAAGCAAGGAAGTTATTAGAAATCAGTAGAGTACTGTAAAAAACACTTAGGAACAACCTTGAAGAGGCTCCCACTACTAAAGGTGGAATACGGTGAGCCTCAATAATAATAATAACTGCAATGGATTAAAACACATCAAATATGTTAAAAATCCATGAGCTCATACTAATATTAAAAAAAAAAAAAAAAGACCTCCCTGGTCACCTTTAGAGAGTGCCTGGGACTCAACTTATCCTAAAAACTAATAAAGGAACACGATCAGGTATTTATCCTGTCTTTCTCATATACATTGTACATAAAAGTAATTCAGTAGTCTAGTTAAGAGAGGAAGTTCCTGTTTATAAAATATTCCAGCTGAGAAATGAAGAAGATTATAATATCACCATTTTTTGTAAACCCCTAATAGAATTATTGATCTAGGAAATCATCATCAATGGCTGCCAAAATTATAAAATGACGGAGCTCTGGACAGATAGCTCAGTTGATAAGTGTTGTTAGAATTTAAGTGGTTGCCAGTTTGATCCCCGATCAGGGCACATACAGAGACAGACTCATGTTCCTGTCTCTCTCCCTCTCTCTCTTTCCTCCTTCCTTTCTTTCTAAAATAAATAAATTTTAGAAAGAGGTATTCTTCCCCACTCCCCCCAAAAAATCAAAAAAAGGAGACTGAGGAACATGGTAAATAACACCACAGGGATGTAATCAGCAAACTAAAGATTGAGAAACTCTACAGGGCAAACGTGTTACAAGAAAAAAGGGAAAGAGGAAAAGGAAGGAGACACTATAAATTAAAAGAGACTTTGAACGATATATCATCTGAATGCAATGCATGAACCCTGATTTGAAAAATCAATTATAGAAAAAATTTGAAGTGCTCCAAGTAATATGAACCTAATTGGGTATTTGATGATACTGAGGAAGTGATAAAGGTATGGTGTTTATACTTCTTCAAAGAGTTCTTACTTTATATATATATATATATATATATATATATATATATATATATATATATATGGAAATATTTGTGGGTGAAATTACTGTGCTTGTGATTTGCTTTAAAGTAACTCAGTTAGATTTGAGGTCATAAAAGAAACAAGACTAGCTATAAATAGATAATTTTTATAGCTGGATAATGGGTATATGACATTCACTATACTATTGTATCTATGTATCTATATATAATTGCAATTTTCCACAATAAAAAATTAGAGGGAAAAAAGCTAAACTTTGAGTTTGGATAACTGGGAGACTGGATCAAACATCCTTTATTCTTTTCTTTTGAGAGCAGGGGAGGCAGAGAAACAGACTCCTGTATGCACCCTGACTGGGATCTACTGGGCAAGCCCCCTTATGGGCAATGCTCTGCCCATTTGTGGCAATGCCCTGCCATTTGGAGTGTTGCTCTGTTGCTCAGCAACCAAGCTACCTTTAGTACCTAAGGCAGAGACCATGTAGCTATCCTCAGGGCTGGGGCCAACTTGCTTGAATCAATTGAGCCATGGCTGCAAGAGGAGAAGAGAGAGAAAGAGAAAGGGGGGGGGGGAGTGGAGAAGCAGATGGCTGCTTCTCTTGTGTGCCATGACCGGGAATTGAACTGGGACATCCACATGCCAGCCCGATGCTCTACCACTGGGCCAACCAGCCAGGGCCAAACATCCTTTATTCTTAATGGCTATTCTTAATGAATGAAGGCTTTTCAGGCAGCTTTTAGGCTCTGCATTCCCTCTAGATCTATCCCATTGCCAACTTCCCATGCTATAGAAAATCTTTAATGATGACAAAAGAAAATAAGAAATAGAAGCAAACAACACACCATCCCAGGAGTTTTTCCTCTAATTTTTCTAGAGGCTTAGTTTCTTAAAAAGAAAAGAAAAAGTAGACAAGCCATCAACATTCCAAATATCAATAGATTAGGGTGACAGGCAACAAAGAATAATGCTCTGTACTCACACAGCACTTTAGTTTTTCTTTTTTAAATTTTCTTTCTCAGAGGAGGGGAGACAGAGACAGACTCCTGCATTCACCCCAACTGGGATCCACCTGGAAAGCCCACTAGGAAGAAATACTCTGCCCACTTGGGGCATTGCTCTGTTCTGAGCTCTTCTTAGCGCCTGAGGTGGAGGCCATGGAGCCATCCTCAGCGCCTGGGGCCAATTTTTCTCTAATCAAACCATGGCTGCAGGAGGAGGAAAGGGGGAGAGGAAGACAAAGAGAAAGGAGCAAAATGGAGAGTGGAGAAGCAGATGGGCACTTCTCCTGTGTGCCCTGATCAGGAATCGAACCCAAAACATCCACTGAGCCAACGCTCCACCACTGAGCCAATCAGCCAGGGCTACTTTAGCTTTTCTTAAATGATTGATTTTAGAAAGACAGAGAGAACAAGGGAAAGACAGAGGGAGGGAGGAGGGGAAGAGGGGGAGAGACAGAGGGGGACAGAAGAGGTGAGAAACAGAGAAGCATTCATTTTGTTCCATTTAGTTGTGCATTCACTGGTTGCTTCCTGTACATGCCCTGACCAGGAATCAAACCTGTAACCTTGGTGTTTCAGGATGACATTCACTGACTGAGCTAACCAGCTGGGGCTAGCATTTTAACTTTTTAAAGCTCTTTAATACAAGTCATTATATCATTTAATCTTAACAATAACCTTGTAAAATGGACTGGGAAAACTTCATTTTCTTGAGAAAACCAACACAGAGAAGTCACAAAACTTGTTAGTAGCAGAAAACAAGTCTTCTCACCTCTTTCTAGTGCCTTTTACACTAAATTGTTCCCTTTCTATTCAATTTAATTATTCAGTATGGGAGAAAGGCTGCTCAGACCTCTTTTATCACCACTAAAGTCACAAATACCTGAAAACGTGTGGGTTGGTAAAGACAGTTACTAACATTTTATTGTCCATGCTGCACAGCTCCCAAAAGTTTACTTAGTAATTTGGACAGCTCAAAATGGTTTGAGAAACTCAGGAGTGAGAAATATTTTTCTGTCAAAAGCCACTGATAGAAAACTGTCAGGTGACTCTTACTGTCAGTGGATGGAGCATCACTGTCCTGATACAACAACTGAGCTAGAAGGGGAAACCATGATACTCAAGGGGAAAAGAAAGACATCAAGTTAAGAAAGTATAAAAATTCAGTGTATGTGTTTGTGTATAGATGTATATGTTCTGGAAGGTAGGGTAGAGAAATAAATATACTAGCAAGGATCTCTTTTTCTAACTTAATAAATTATCTTATTATTTAAACATTTCCCAATTTCAATGAAAGTATAGATTGGAAATTCTCTATGTTCAATGAAAGAACATCCAACTTGTTGATCGTGAATAGTCAAATCTGAGATAACCCGATCCTGCACTTTCTCTCATCTGTGCATCCCTAGCTCACTACGATGTACTATCCTGTTGCAAGCACTTATTTTATTTTGACTCACCAAACATCAGAACAGGAATATACCAGGCAGGCTGGACACCCGGATCTGCTGAAAGATACTACACCTAGGAAATTGTCTTTCAATTCAAGTTCCACAGTGAACACTCAAGAATGTGCTGGAAATACTTGCTCTAATTAGTTGCTCCTGGTAAAAGCTGGCAGAAATGTGTCCAGAGTTCCTGGACGAAGAGTGTCATCGGTAGATATAAGTCCTTATAAGGACCCAAGAATCTTTACTTCTGTCTGGAAGTGTGTTGTGTTGATTGCCGAGCATCTGAGTCTTTTACTATTACAGAAACTTCACACTCTCAAACTGTCGGGTGACTCTTACTGTCAGTGGAGCATCACTATCCTGATACGACAACCAGGCTACCAGCAACTATCCCCAATTTTAATTATTTCAAATCACTAGAGCCTTCTCAGAAAGTATTACCCACTAAGGTGCTCTCCCTAGAATGTGTGAAACTTATTCTACGGCAACTTCATTGCCAACGAAATATCTAGACTACAAGGGCTTATTTGAGAATAAGACAGAGCACAGGTCGGGAACCTATGGCTCGCGAGCCAGATGTGGCTCTTTTGATGGCTGCATCTGGCTCACAGACAAATCTTTAATAAAAAAAGTTAAAAATATAAAACATTCTTATGTACAGTGTGTCTGTAAAGTCACAGTGCACTTTTGACCGGTCACAGGAAAGCAACAAAAGACGACAGAAATGTGAAATCTGCACCAAATAAAAGGAAAACCCTCCCAGTTTCTGTAGGGTGATGTGGCAGCATGTGCGCATGTGCAGATGATGATGTAACACCGTGTATACAGCAGAGCAGCCCACGGCCATGCCAGTCGAGATGTGGACGGTACAGAGGAAAGTTCAGTGTTCTGTGGCTCGCTAAATTCGAATCCGTGACCAAAGTGCAACGTGAATATGGGCACGTTTATAACGAAGCGCCACCACATAGGAATAACATTAAACTCAGTGGGATAAGCAATTGAAGGAAACCAGCAGTTTGGTGGAGAAACCCCGTTCTGGTAGGCCATCAGTCAGTGACGAGTCTATAGAGGCTATACGGGATAGCTACCTAAGGAGCCCTAAAAAAATCGTGCATGAGCCCACATCGAACTGCACTGAATAGGTATGAAACTGGGAGAGTTTTCCTTTTATTTGGTGCAGATTTCACATTTCTATCGTCTTTTGTTGCTTTCCTATGACCAGTCAAAAGTGTGCCATGACTTTACGGACACACTGTATTACAATCCATTCATTTCCTACCACTCATGTTCATGGTTGCAGGTGGCTGGAGACAATCATAACTGTCCTCTGGGACAACACCAAATTTTTATTGGATAATGCCTAACGTACACGGGTGGTTGTGAGGTCAGGAAGTAAACTTCCCTCTTTTTTTTTTTTTTTTTCATTTTTCTGAAGCTGGAAACGGGGAGAGACAGTCAGATAGACTCCCGCATGCGCCCGACCGGGATCCACCCGGCACGCCCACCAGGGGTGACGCTCTGCCCACCAGGGGGCGATGCTCTGCCCATCTTGGGCGTCGCCATATTGCGACCAGAGCCACTCTAGCGCCTGAGGCAGAGGCCACAGAGCCATCCCCAGCGCCCGGGCCATCTTTGCTCCAATGGAGCCTTGGCTGCAGGAGGGGAAGAGAGAGACAGAGAGGAAAGCGCGGCGGAGGGGTGGAGAAGCAAATGGGCGCTTCTCCTATGTGCCCTGGCCGGGAATCGAACCCGGGTCCTCCGCACGCTAGGCCGACGCTCTACCGCTGAGCCAACCGGCCAGGGCTAACTTCCCTCTTTTTAATCAAGTAGTCAGCTAGCTAATTGCAGAAACCCTTTTGACAAAGAAGATGGCTAAAAGAAAAAAAGATGAGGAGTATCGTACTTTTCAGCAGGAATGGACAGAGGAATTCGCCTTTGTGGAGAGAGCAGGTTTTGCAGTGTGTCTAATATGCAATGATAAAATTGCATCAATGAAACGGTTAAATAGAAAGCGGCACTTCGACACACAACATACTACATTTGCATTGAAATATCCAGCGGGGGACAGCAGGAAGAAAGCATGTCAAGAGCTACTGTGCAGAGTGCAAGCTAGTCAGCAGCAACTCCGTGTTTGGACCCAACAAGGTGACTGGAATTCGGCTAGCTCTGCTGGTGCTTTAGCAATTGTGAGAAACGGAAAGCCATTCACAGACGGGGAGTATGCCAAAACATTCATGCTTGATGTTGCCAATGAACTTTTTGACAACTTTTCAGATAAAGACAAGATAATCAAACGAATAAAAGACATGCTTCTGTCGGCAAGAACTGTTCACGATCATACCATCATTATGGCAAATCAAATTGAGAAAACACAAGTGAAGGACATAAATGCAGCACCATTCTTTTCTCTCGCTTTGGATGAGTCAACAGACATAAGCCATTTATCCCAGTTCAGCGTGACTGCAAGGTATGCTGTCGGTGATACACTACGTGAGAAAAGTCTTGCTGTTTTGCCTATGAAAGAGACAACAGAGGGGAGGATTTATTCAAGCCTTTCACTGAGTTCGCTAAAGAAAAAAATCTACCAATGGATAAACTTATTTTCATGTGTACTGATGGTGCTCTGTGCATGGCGGGGAAAAACAGAGGATTCGTAGCGCTTCTTTGTGAACATGAAAAGAGACCCATCCTAAGTTTTCACTGCATCCTACATTAGGAGGCGCTTTGTGCTCAGATGTGTGGAGAGGAGCTTGGTGAGGTGATGTCCCTGGTCATTCGAGTGGTCAACTTTATTGTTGCCTGAGCTTTAAATATTGCCAGTTTAAAACACTGCTGGATGAAGTTGGGAATAATTATTGGTCTGCTTCTGCACAGCAATGCACATTGGTTGTCAAGAGGAAAGGTGCTCAGCCGTTTCGCAGCTTGTCTGAGTGAAATCCGAACTTTTCTTGAAATGAAAAATGTTAAGCATCCTGAGTTAGCTAAACACTGAGTGGCTCCTGAAGTTCTGCTATCTCGTGGACATGACTGAACATCTGAACCAGCTCAATGTGAAAATGCAAGGCATTGGAAATACAGTCTTATCCCTTCAACAAGCAGTGTTTGCATTTGAAAACAAGCTGGACTTGTTTTCAAATGCAACTCTGAAACAGGTCGTTTACTACACTTTGAAAAACTGAGAGAGTTGAAAGATGCATGCACAGCAAGTGACCCTGCTCAACATCTTGATCTCCAGCAGCTAGCAGGCTTCACATCTAATCTCCTGCAGTCATTCAAAACATGCTTTGGAGAATTTCGTGAGTGCACTCATCTTTGTAAGTTCATCACCCATCCACACCAGGGTGCAGTGGACAGTGCCGACCTGAGTTACATCCCCAGTGTCTCCGTCAGAGATTTTGAGCTACAAGCTACTGACCTGAAGGCCTCAGACATGTGGGTGAATAAGTTCAAGTCACTGAATGAAGATTTGGAAAGACTTGCAGGACAGAAAGTAACCCGTGGACCAGCTGATTGTCAAAACTTGGAACTGCTTCCCATCACATACCACACACTGCAGTGTGTAAGTATTGCTGTACTGACAATGTTTGGCTCTACGTATGCACGTGAGCAGTCTTTCTCACATCTAAAGAATGTTAACCTACGATCATGTTTAATGGATGGAAGTCTCAATGCCTGCATGAAGCTTAACCTTACCATGTATCAACCAGACTACAAGCCATCAGCAAAACCATGCAGCACCAAAAGTCGCATTAATGGTAAGAAGTACTTTATTCATCATTGGTTAGCAACAGCATAACAATGTTATTAAAAAGAATTCAGAGCCTGATCTGTGGTGGAACAGTGGATAAAGTGTCAACCTGGAAACGCTGAGGTTGCCGGTTCAAAACCCTGGGCTTGCCTGGTCAAGGCACATATGGGAGTTGATGCTTTCTGCTCCTCTCCCCTTCTCTCTCTCTCTCTCCCCTCTCTATAATGAATAAATAAAATCTTAAAAAAAAAAAAAAAAAAGAATTCAGAGATTTATTGTACTTTAAAAGTGTTGGTCTTACATAAAATGCACACATTTACTTGTATTTAGTGTTAAACATATTGTATGGCTCTCACAGAATTACATTTTAAAATATGTGGCATTCATGGCTCTCTCAGCTAAAAAAGTTCCTGACCCCGGGGTAGAGATAGCTTAGCATGCCATCATTATGAATGTTCCATGAGCCTACAATAGGGATGCAAGTTCATTTGGAACACACATATCTTCTCATTCTTTCTGTGTAGGATTGTTTAGAAATAGAATTTGAAATCAATCAACATTTGCAGATCACCTATTGTGTGCCATGGATTGTGCTAGTTACTTTATAAATCTCTCCTTCATTCCCAACATTGTTTT
Source organism: Saccopteryx leptura (assembly GCF_036850995.1). Classification (NCBI taxonomy): domain Eukaryota; kingdom Metazoa; phylum Chordata; class Mammalia; order Chiroptera; family Emballonuridae; genus Saccopteryx; species Saccopteryx leptura. Next base: position 241,920,117 of record NC_089503.1, read on the forward strand.
TTCATAAATGAAGAAACCAAGAAACAGGATGTTAAGTGACTTAAGTCCAAAGTCTTCAAGTTACTACATGGCACAGCCCAAAGGTGAACCCAAATTAGTAAAAATATCTTTAATGACTTGCTTCTTACCACCCTATTTGCTTTCCAAAGGAGTTGTACTACTTTCTTTTTTTTTACAGAGGCAGAGAGAGAGTCAGAGAGAGAAGGATAGACAGGGACAGGCAGACAGGAACGGAGAGATGAGAAACATCAATCATCAGTTTTTCATTGTGGCACTTTAGTTGTTCATTGATTGCTTTCTCATATGTGCCTTGACCGTGGGGCTATAGCAGACCGAGTAACCCCTTGCTCGAGCCAGCGACCTTGGGTCCAAGCTGGTGAGCTTTGCTCAAACCAGATGAGCCCGCGCTCAAGCTGGCGATCTCGGGGTCTCGAACCTGGGTCCCTAGATCCCAGTCAGACGCTCTATCCACTGCGCCACTGCCTGGTCAGGCATTGCTTTCTAACCATACTAGAAACAAGGGTACTCCTACTTCAATCTTTTTGTGTGAGAAAACTGGTGTCATTAATGCACAGTAGGGACTACATGCCTGGAACAAAAAGACTGAAGTTAATTACTATATTAAACCAATACCCATTTTCACATATCCTAATCTGACAATCTGTATCAAATCTCTATTTTACTTATTAGATCTTATGTAATCAGAGGAAATGCAGAAAATGTTTTGTTCAACCCCTGTGGTATCTTCAAATATTTGGAATATAAGGATGCACTCCACATTTCAAAATCTATGAATAATCTTTCTACAAATTTTCCCAGACACATTTATGTTAGTCTACTTGGGAGTAATGAACCTTTGAGTATTATCATAAAATGAAGAATTACAAAACACACAGTCTTCAATTTGCTGAAAGCACTGTAAAAGTGGATTAAAGACTAAAGTACAAAACATTCTCTGTAAATTATATGCCATATAGCCAAATTAATATGGGAATATGGGTAAATAGTAAAAGCTATCACTTTAGAGTACTTACTATGTACCAAGTATGTACTTTATACACGTTTTCATTTTATACTTTACAAAAGCTTATATGATTATTAACTCCATTTTACAAGGAAAGAAACTATGGTAAGAAAAGTTCACATAACCTGCCAAAAGTAATAGAGCTAGAAAGTGATAGAGCCAGAATTCAAAGCCAGGTCTGTCCAAATCTAAAACCTATGCTCCTTACTGACATCATTTCCTGCCTCCTTGTTCATACCTGGTAAACCTACCCTTGTCCATAATTTAAAAACCAGTATAGAAATACATACATACTTACTTAATCCTGTTATTAGTTATATCCATTAACTTATCATAGTTTTCTTTTTTTTTTAAGTGAGAGGAGGGGAGATAGTGAGACAGATTCCAGCCACTGGCTGAGGAGGAGAAGAGGAAGAGAAGTGTGAGGGGGAGGGGCGAAGAAGCAGATGTACGCTTCTCCTGTGAGTCCTGACAGAGAATCAAACCCGGAACATCCACAAAATCAGCCGATGCTCTACCACAGAGCCAAGCGGTCTTTAGGTACTTTTAATGACTGTTCTTTAGAAACTATGACAGGCCCTGGCAGGTTGGCTCAACGGATAGAGAGTAGGCCAGGCGTGTGGATGCCCTGGGTTCAATTCTCGGTCAGAGCTCATAGGAAAAGCACACATCTGCTTCTTCGCCCCTCCTCCTCATGCTTCTCTTCCTCTCTCTGTCTTCTCCTCCCATCTTGGCTCGATTGGAGTGAGTTGGCCCCGGGCACTGAGTATGGCTACATGGCCTCCAGCTCAGGGGCTCTGGTTGCAATGAAGTAAGGGCCCCAGATGGGCAGAGCATCGCCCCCTAGTGGGCTTTGCCAAGTGGATCCTGGTTGGGGCTCATGCTGTCTCTGCCTCCCCTTCTCTCACAATAAAAAAAAAAAAAGTGTCAAAAAAACTACCATTAGAAAAATTCAAGTAAATTTTCATAAAATCCCGAGAGGTCAAGGAAAAAACCCCCACAAAATTTACACAACAAAAACTCTTTCATTGCTTTGGAGTTACTGTTCTTTAAAAAAAAGAAACTGATGGTAAATACGGTAAGGCCAGAAAATCATTTTAAGCATTTAAGAAAATTCAAATACTGTAAACCACTAGCTTAAAGGGTGAATAAAAGAACTCATTTGTCAAAATCACATTACTGCCAATACGTAATGACTGAATTATAGGTATTATTATATTTTGCTCTTTGTCTAAAGCTTTATTATCAGCCAAATAACAGAAAAGATATAATCACAGCTTGGGCAACTTTAAACTTCTAAATGGCTATTATCTGTAGTGTTCCAGTGTTTCAAATTTCTTTATAAAAGTATGTCTAAAAAATAAGTAACATTCCCCAAACATCAATCTTTCAAACTATTAGAGTTTGAACCTAAACAGAGCTTTTTAATGTATAAGACGTAGTTTAAAATAACATATTCTTTCTCTGTTTTTTTTTTAAATTTATTCATTTTAGATAGGAGAGAGAGAAAGAGACAGACAGAGAGAGAGAACGGAGGAGAAGCAGGAAGCATCAACTCCCATATGTGCCTTGACCAGACAGGTGCTGGGTTTCGAACCAGCGACCTCAGCACTGCGCCACCACAAGTCAGGCTCTCTGTTGTTTATCAGTCACATTCATTAGATTAGTTAACAGGGCACTATAAGGAACACTTTTTTAAGATATGTCAAAGAACAAATTAAGTCTTACCTCCATTGCTAAAGCTGCTGTCTGTTGGTCATAGTGATTCAGAAGATTAGGCATGAAGGTAGTATTGTAAGGCAAATCCTGGCACATCCTCAAGGTAATAGGTTCACAAGAAAACAAACTGTGCCCATCTATATGCCACACAAACATAGTCAAGGGCCAAAGGTAGATGATCCAACTCATAGCCATCCTTCTTGGATCTGAATGAGATTTGGATGATCAGGCTTATTCAATATATATTTTTGATCTTTACACACCTACAGGTCTCAGCTTGAATAAGCACTTCTTCTATATCTTACTATTAAGTTCTTCAAACTGTTAAATACTCTTTGCACTGTCAGAGGTTTGTTAGGTTGGTCTCATAAAAGGCGTTTGTTTTTGGTTTCACAATATGGGAAAATGACATCATCTTGTTTCTTCTTTTCATTTTATTACATAGGGCACATTTGTCCAACATATCAAGTTGATCAACCGCATTCCCAAACAACAGATTCCATCTTAGGAGAAGAGCTATTTCTTCTTTTGATTCAAATATCTGAAAAGCATTTTAAAAAAAAAAAAAAAAAAAGGAAGAAATTAGTCATTTCCTCTCAAAACATTGTGAAGTTGATATAAAATCTTTGATGAGCTCAATAATGTTTCAGAATATAAAATTAATATACAAAAGTTAGATTTTTATATTATAACAGTAACTATCATAAAGGGAAACAAACAACCATTGATGAGAGATATCATACTGACCTAACAGATAAAATACATAGGTAATTCATAAAGGGATAGTACTATAGTTTTTCTGTCTTATCATTTATGCTATAAACAATCATTAAACAGCATTTAAAATATAAATTAATATTTTATGTCAACTGTATTGACAAAATTTTTTAAAAAGCATTTAAAGGCAAATTTTCTTCCCTCAATTGTTTATATAATATAGTTTAGATTATCTATATTGATTGCAATTTTCATTTACCACAAGCTGTAATTGACACATTTTGAAAATTTTTCATGCTGTTTTCTCATTTTATTTAAATAGCTGCCATACTTACAATCTAAGCTGTTAATTTTTTTTTTTTTTTTTTTGTATTTTTCTGAAGTTGGAAACCAGGAGGCAGTCAGACAGACTCCTGCGTGCGCCCGTCCGGGATCCACCCAGCATGCCCACCAGGGGGCGATGCTCTGCCAATCTGGGGCATCACTCTGTTGCAACCAGAGCCATTCTAGCGCCTGAGGCAGAGGCCATGGAGCCATCCTCAGCGCCTGGGCCAACTTTGCTCCAATGGAGCCTTGGCTGGGGGGGGGGGGGGGAGAGGGAGGAGAGGGGGAGGGGTGGAGAAGCAGATGGGCGCCTCTCCTGTGTGCCCTGGCCGGGAATCGAACCCAGTACTCCTGCACACCAGGCCAATGCTCTACCACTGAGCCAACCGGCCAGGGCCTAAGCTGTTAAATTTAAAATTTGTTATATGTGTTTTAATCATCAACAGAGCATTTTTACATTAGTTGATTTGGCAGAAGGTATCAAAAAGATAAAATATAAATAAAAACAAAAAGATATGGATTAAATCATCTTTGTAGCTGTGTGAATGAAATCATATTGTTTAACTTTTCTGAACTCAGAATTTTTCTTCCTGAAAATACCACCCTCAAACAGGGATGCTGTAGAAGTGAATTATGAGATAAGGAATGTAAAAGTATTCTATAAATGATAAAGCAGCATCAAACATTAGGTAATTTTTTAACTGAATTACAACTGATACAAAGGCTACCATTTTCAACCAAATACTGAACTGGCAAGTAGAGGCTGTAAAAGTAGTGTCGGGAAATTTTCCCACAATGCATCATCTTTTTAGATAGCACAAAAATTTAGTACCACACACACAGATGCAGAGATATTTTATCAACAAATGTTTCATTATATAGAACCAGGCTACAGAGAAAATAAATTACCCCTAGAAAGTCAAAGCAGAAATAGGAATGATTCCCAGTTAGTTTCCACTAAGCTTTAGAACCTTTGAGTTGCCCTTACTTTTCCAGAGGCAAAAATACTTCTCTCATTTGGGAATGAAGGGGTGTGAGTGGATCGGAAGTCAAGTCTGGCAGGAAAAAAGCATATTCTAAGTTATAATCCTTTCATTTAGTTTAGTGATGATGTTAAAATTGCTTTTATTTCATTTTGTTTCATATGCATTGGATATTTCTATGTTTGTTGTCAGGAACCTAGTTTGGGAAAACATTGAGAAATTCAGGTTCAGAAATTCTCAGAGACCAAGATTAATTAGAGTACTTAAATGCTAGGGGTCATGACAGCTTAGACCTTGAGACCTGGAACTGGTTTGGCTTAAGCAGGGCAAGATACTGTCCTTTGTGCACTGCCTACCAATGATTGAAACCTCTGCATCCCAAGCTTTAGTTACTAGGCAGAAAAAAACTATTTGGAAAAAGTAAAAGAATGGCTGAATCTTCCCAATCTCTCTCTCTAGCAGATGGTCTTGAGTAGTGGAGGAAAAAAGGGAAGTCTGTGGTCCCTAGCATTAATAACATTAAAGTTATGAGCACTCCCTGCCTCAAATGCCTCATCTTTCTATACCAAAATCATTAAATCGGAAACCTTTGTCAAAGCCTCTTGGCCTGTCACATTTTTTTTTCCTCCTTAAAGCTGGCCCTGGAAATTTGAAATCTGGCTATAGAAAATTGACACTGAACAGTTGTTTATACTTAAGTTTAATGATCATTCCGCACAGTAACAACCATGTGTATCATTAAATATGTGTCAAATAACTGCTGAAAGCTTTATTTGGTTACAGCATTAAAACCACCATGTAAGTTCAGTCTTTGTAGTTTGTTGCTTATACAGCATGTTCATCTGCTTGCAACTAAAAAAAAAAAAAAATTAAAGGGAACACTGCTCCTTATTAAATATGTATATAATAATAATTTCAAATATTTCAATGTACAAATCTATTTTTATAAGAAGTAATGGGTTTCGCCCTGGAGAGGTAGCTCATTTGGTTAGAGTGTTGCCCCAATACGCCAAGGTTGTGGGTTCAATCCCTGGTCAGGGCCCACACAAGAATCAACTGATGAACGCATAAATTAGTGGAACAACAAACTGATGTTTCTCTTTCTCTCTCTAAAATCAATCAATAAAATTTTTTTTAAAGTGATGGGTTTCAAATTTATGGTTCAAAGACTACCACATAAAACCTGAGGAAGAAACTGAGCAATGCCTCACTGGATCTTTAAAACCAGATGAGACATCCCTTACACTTTTTCCTACTCTATTTTACCTGACTTCTTTTCAATCATTCCTTTTGCCTCATTTGGAAATAAGGATTCCCACCATTTTATTAGCTTCCTTTATGTTCTACAACATCTGTACTATCATATAGCAAAACTTTGGTAAAATCTATTACATTAGGGTGGGCCAGAACAATTATCTTAATATATCAAGACTATAGTTTATGATTATTAAAATTAAGAAAAAACGTCATATACAGTGAGACAAAAAGAAAGAAAAGCAAAAATAGTAAGAATTTCTATATCCCCCATGTTAGAGGTTCTCTAATTTTAATGTGTAGCAGATTCATGGATTCTCCCCACAGGTCTAAGAAACCTGAATCTCTATAGGACATGCATTCTAACAACTATCTCAGGTGCTGTTACAAGTGCTATATAAGCCATATTTTAAGAAATTCTAGCCTAAATTACAATAATTTAAAAGACTATAAATATATTTGAATATAACTGTATGCTTAGCAAAAACAAGACATAAAATTAATTTAAAATTTTTTTTTAAAAAGCAGCTAAAGGCCCTGGCCGGTGTCTGTCCTGGGTCTGGTTCCCATCAGGGCACACAGAAGTGACTGACTGTTTGGCCTCCCCCTTTTGTCCCCCTCCTGCAGCCATGGCTCAGTTGGAGCAAGCTGGCCTTGGGCACTGAGGATGGCACCAGTGGCCTCCCCTGAAGCACTACAATAGTTCGGTAGCCCAGCAACAGAGCAATGGCCCCAGATGAGCAGAGCATTGCCCCATAGGGGGCTTGTCAGCATATGTGGGAGTCCTTCTGTCTCCTGCTTCTCACTTAAGAAAAATAAGTAAATAAAAGCAGTCAAATAATACTTTAAAAGAAAAATGGGAAAAGGACATGAATTTACAAAAGAAACACAAATAGCTGATACATGAAAAGATATTCAAATTGACTAATAACAAAAAATGCAAATCTGAGGTAGCATAGCAACTGATTTTCTTTCTTTTTTTAAAAAATGCAATGAGAGGAGGGGAGGCAGTGAGACAGACTCCCTCATGCACCCCAGCTGGGATTCACCCTGCAAGCCCACTAGGGGTGATGTTCTGCCCATCTCCGGCTGCTGCTCCATTGAAACAGCAGCCATTTTTTAGCGCCTAAGGCGGAGACCATGGAGCCATCCTCAGTGCTTGAGGCCAACTCACTCCAACTGAGCCATAGCTGCAGAAGGGGAAGAGAGAGATAGAGAGAGAAGTGAGAGAGGGAGGGGTAGAGAAGCAGATGGGTGCTTCTTCTGTATATCCTGACCTGGAATCGAACCTAGGACTTCCACACGCAGGGTGGGGCTGACGCTCTACCACTGAGCAAACTGGCCAGGAACAGCAACTGATTTTCAATATTAAGAAAAAATCATATCACCTACTAGCTAATCAAATGGTATACACACACAAAAAAAACAACTCTTGATATGCATTTCAAATTACACTTCAATAACATAATGAAATATCTATTTCTAATCAGGATCGTCTGAGTGAGGGTAAAAAAAGTCATTTTTCCAAAGGTAGGTTCATTCATGTTAAAGCTATAAGTTGAAGTTCCAGATATGCAGACAATAGAGAAGGTCCTGGATTCAAAATACAGCAACTCAGTAAATAAAGGTTAACAGTTGTTTTGATATTCTTACTGATATTGTGTTTTTTACTAAAAGGAATATACAAAATTTCAACTAAAGAAAGGGACCTGCTGGGTTAATATAACTGAAGTGAACAGTTTCAGGGCCAGGGGCCCACAAAGTGAGTGATATGGCAACAATTTATTCATGCTATACCTATGAAAAAACAGGCACACTCACTTTTCCATACAGCAATTTAAGATAAAACTACTTTCAGCTTAAATTACAAGATTATCATTCCATACAAAAAAAATCCCCAAAAGGATTAGATATATTTAACCCTCCATTTTAATTTTTATGAATGTGTAACATTGGAAATCTAACAGTCTCCAATCACCAGTTTTCTTTTGACGATAAAAAGAAAAAGCCCTTAAAATAAGTTAAGTATTTGTCCAGAAGCACAGCAATAAAGGGGCAGGGGATACAATCTTGGAAAGCTGTCTCCTCAGGCTGGCTGCAAAGCCAGACCCAAAGAACAGGAGGTGGCAACTGTGAACAGGAAAGCAGGCTGAATCCCAGTAGAAACAATGACAAAAGTGGGCCCTCAGGGCTTGTCAAGAGGGTCCTGAAACAAAGACTATGTTGAGCAATTCTATTCCAATTTATACGCTCTGTACAGAAAGTGATCCCTTTCATCATTCTCAGTTTAGATTTAATTTTCTTGACATCCTATAAATGTATACAACATTTTGCATTTCCAATTCAGAAATACCATCTAAAAGTTGCCTCACACACAGTGGCTCTACAGTGGAAACAGGAGGAATATTCTTTGTCTTTTTTCCAAGTGTTCTAAGAATGCATTGCAAGAATTAGCAATGACTACCTCTAACAGAGTTTCTTGTCTCAGGACAATGTGTTGTTAGAAGAGACAAAATATACACTTGGAGCATACTCACTGCTCTAAGCCGTAATTACATTCCTTTTCCTAAAACCCATGTGGTCTGTGGCCTTTCATTTTCCACATTTTATTCTTTAAAAATAAATTCATTCTCAAAATTTGCATCCTTGTTTATAAAAGGAAGTTTATTAACTTCATATTAATTCCCAAGGACTAGATTCCTGTTAATCTCAGAGTATCTCTTTTCTGCTCTTTCTTATTTTATCTAATATTTTTTGTAACTTTATCTAATTTTTAAAGTCCATCTTGTCTTTTACCAATTACAACACATAGACTCATCTTCCAATGTACTAAGTGATGGCTTGGAAAAAAAAACACAGGAAAAACAAATACCTCTACGTTCAAAATTAAATGAACGGTGGGCCACAAAATCCAGTCTATATAAATTACAAATTATTTTTAATACTAAAGATAGCAGAAGATCTTTTAAAATTAACCTGATAGCGTGCGGAGGACCCGGGTTCGATTCCCGGCCAGGGCACACAGGAGAAGCGCCCATTTGCTTCTCCACCCCTCCGCCGCGCTTTCCTCTCTGTCTCTCTCTTCCCCTCCCGAAGCCAAGGCTCCATTGGAGCAAAGATGGCCCGGGCGCTGGGGATGGCTCCTTGGCCTCTGCCCCAGGCGCTAGAGTGGCTCTGGTCGCAATATGGCGACGCCCAGGATGGGCAGAGCATCGCCCCCTGGTGGGCAGAGCGCCGCCCCATGGTGGGCGTGCCGGGTGGATCCCGGTCGGGCGCATGCGGGAGTCTGTCTGACTGTCTCTCCCTGTTTCCAGCTTCAGAAAAATGAAAAAAAAAAAAAAAAAAAAAAAAAAAATTAACCTGAAAACAAAAGTGGAGAGTGAAAAGACAGCCTGATTCTAGACTGAAAAAAAAACTCATCAGGCTGAAATTATGACCCACCTTCCCTATCCAATTAAAATCTGTTCATCAGAAAATTTTCTAATACCAAGTCCCTGATTATTTTTCCCTTAGCAAGGTTGTATGGTTTATACGCTTTTTCTATAAAATTCAGTAAGATAAAATTTAGGGACCAATATTTGTTGGTTTTTTTAAAGCCCGCTAGCCTAGTCATATTCATCTCAAACTTCATTTGCAATGCAGTCCTTGGATCCACCCAAACTGTCAATACTTTTCAGCATAATGAATTGGAAAGCAAAAAGAGAGAAATAATTTTTGACACACAGTTAAAACTCCTTCCTCGCGAATGAGGAGTTCTTACTCTTCAAACATTTATTCCTAGCCCTATGGAAATGTCACTATTAAAAGTCTGCCTTTTCTCAAGCCCTGCTACACATCTTTTCAAAAATCTACATTGAGTAGTATCTCCAGTACACATTTTCCAAACCAGTCTCTTTATTTGTTATTGCTCTTTTTGTGGGCAGCTTCACCGTTAAGCAGCTATAATTCCAGAGTTTTAGCAATAAAAAAAAAAACTTGAGGCCAACAGCATTCTCCCTGTGTAAGGGGGTCAAGATGTGTCAGGAGCTGTTTCCTGCCACCTGTCTCTTAAAGAAAATAAAATCAACAGCAGCCTATTATTAACAAACTAATATGCTCAGAATAAATTTTGAGTATTAAAGCTGATCGTTTTACGTACTAACAAACTATCTGAAATTTAAGTTGGGTAGAGATCTTTTTTTCCCTGTCAAGAGGGAAAGAGAGAACTTACTGAGTGAAGGAAGACCTTGTCTCTCCTCCTCTAATGATAAAGCTTTCTCATTGCACTACACGAAGAATGTGAACTTTACTATTAAATTTCCCTCCTACTTCAAATATCTGAATCATCAAACTCCCTCCAAAAAAAAAAAAAAAAAAAAAAATCCACCTAAATGTTCAAAGCACAAAATAAAGCTGAAGGGAAAGGGACTATATTAGCTAAGATGAGGGAAGAATTCTATCGTCCCATCTTTTCCTTCTGTGAATGGGACAGTATTATAAATTCAGGAGAGATGCAGAAGTAGGGAATATTAACCATGGGTGAGAAAAAAAGAAATAGGAGGTAAGAGAAGGTAGGATGGTAGGCTTTATGAATGACTTGTTTTCCTGATAGTTTCAAAGCATTGGGTGGGTCGAGGAGGCGCATGTACTTTCACTAAATAAAAGACAAGATGGTAAGAAAAGAGCTGCATCTTAATTATATTTTATCTTCAGCTCTATCCTTCCAAGAGCACCCGGTTAAGCTTTTACACTTCTTCCCTACTCTCCTAACTTGAATCTTTTCCCCTTTATGTAGTGGTTTGGTAGTTCAAGTAAATGCTCTTTTTTTCCCCCTGGAGGAAAACGATAGTATTGATTTGCTGAAAAGTACGGATGGAAAGCATTATCTTGAGGAGTAATTGCTTCTTAATAACAGAACTTAGGCTGTCAGCACACCACTGAAGGCTCAAAGAATGCTGAAGAGGGAGGCAACATCCCCAATGTCAGCCAGCTCTTTGTTTCCTCGCTCTGGTTCTATTGGCTTTGCAAAGTGACCCAATTCCCATAAACGAACATTACAGATCCATCACAACTACTTTGACAAAATACGATTTTGTTTGGATACTTTCATGCAGCAGTCATGTAGAGAGCTGCCAGTGCATCTGCCTGAATTCAGCAGGGAACCGAAATTCAAATTTTCATTCATACCGGGCAAGAAACTAGACCTCCTTTAATAGGGTATATATTTTTGAACTTCCAGTCACTCCTATGCCTAAATTAATGGCATATGCTTTTGCTTGGGGGGGGGGGGGGGGGGAGAGATGGAAGGGGAGAAGCCCTCTTTCTCTAATAGAGGAGGCACCTAACTCCAAGACTCCTGAGATTTAAAAAGCCTCTAGGAAGATGTTAAAACGTCTTGAAATATTGTAACAACATCTTTCAGAGGCCATCTGCTAATTACCCAGCAGCACCCATGCTATGGGAAACACAGAGCCTAAAAGGGTGCCGCTGGGGGGGTAGGGGGTAGGCATTTGGGAAGGGAGAGCGACTTTTGCAAACTGGTCCGGGGATGGAGAGAATAACTTGCAGGGTTTGGAAATAGGTCAGCCAGATGCTAAAACAAGGTCCAGGCTGGGGTAAAATTCGAACGTGGGTCTCCGGCGTCCCCAAGGGCCCGGGGCGCCGAAGCCCTCGGCGCATTGTCCTCCCCTGGCTGGCCGCCGCGTCCTCCACCCACGCTCCTGGCGGGCGGGGAGCGCCACACGCCCCCGCGGCACCGACCGCGGCAGCGGGCTCCGGCTGGGGGCTCCCGGCACGTTCCCCCGAGAAGGGCTCAGGCCCGGGTGGCGGAGAGGGAGCCTCGGTCTACACTCGCACAGGTTGTCCACCGCGGGCTGAGGACACAGAGGGTTCATAATCTCCCCGGGCATCTGCCCACCTCAGCCCACAACTCGGCTTCTCCGCATCCCCTTGGCCAGGGGTCGATCCCGAGAAACCCCTTCCGACCCCCCGCCACAGCCCGGCGCCGAAAGCTTTTGTTTTGGCCGCGACGAGAATAACGATCCCAGAGGAGGTGCCGGGGCTGCTGGTGGCTCCTCCAGTACAGGGTTAGAGAGGAGCGGGCAGCCGCCGCCGCGGCACCTCCTCGCTCCGCACACTCCCCGCGCCCTCTGCTCGCTAACCCGGCCGGGGAACCGCACACCTCGGTGCTCACCTCACAGCGCGGGGCCCGGGCTCCAAGGTGGGGGCGAAGGTGCTGCAGCGCCCGCCGCGGCCGGCCACGGGTCCCGCAGGTACACCGAGCGAGCGCCTCGAAGCGACCGCGAGCTTTCACGAGCGTCGGGGCGCGCGCTCCGGGGATTGCGCGCGCACGTATGGCGCAGGCGCGCTGCGCAGGTTCGTCCGAGCGCTCCCATTTTGAGCTCGGCTACGCGGGGTTGACTCCTCAAGCTTCGTGGTTGTCTGCCTTGCGCCATAGGGGATGCCTTGCGGTGTCCTAACCCGGCGAATTCGTCCCCAGTTCTGAAAGCGTTTTTATTAAGTGTGTTCAGGCCTCTGCAAAACCCTCCCTCCTCTGCTGAGACAGCGCGGAGACTAATCACCCCAGCCTATGATGTTATTATTGCAAGAGCGCCAAAACCTGTACTGAGAACCAGTGTGCCGACCGCGGGACCCCGGCATTCGAGGTGGTCGGGAGGCGGGTCACCGAGTGCTGAGGGTGGCTCTGAATGCAGGTAAATGTAGGCAACTGGCCTGTTGTGGAGCTCCAAGCTAAAACAGCAGGTAGGGTACCTGCCCTGAAACAGTACATATCCTCTTTGCTAAGACTTGAGTGAACAGGTGGAGTTTGTGGTTATCGATGGCATTCCTCATCTTTTTGGTCCTTAGAAAATGTTCCCTTTTGCTTTTTCTACATAAACAATTTTAGGGCTGCAAATGTTCATAGAGATCATCTAAACGCAACCTCACATTCTCAGCTGAGAAAAAGAACGCCCAGAATATAAATATAAATATAAATATAAATATATATATATATATATATATATATATATATATATATATATTAAATTAAGTGAGAGGCCAGGAGGCAGAGGGACAGACTCTCCTATGCACCCTGACCTGGATTCACCCGGCAAGCGCCCTACCAGGCAATGCTCTGCCCACCGGGGGTCGCTGCTCCATTGCTCAGCAATAGAGCTATTTTAGCGCCTGAGGCCAGGCCATGGAGTCATCCTCAGCAGCTGGGGATAACTTGCTGTAATCATTCAAGCCATGGCTGTGAAAGAAGAAAGGGGGGTGGGGTGGAGAAACAGATGGTCACCCCTCCTCTGTCCTATGTGCCCTGCTGGGGAATCAGCCTGGGACTTTCACAGGCCTGTGATGGTCTACAGCTAAGCCAACTGGCCAGGGCACACCCAAAAAGATTTAAATGACAACCCCAAGTAATGCAGTATTGCCATGACAATCTACATTGATTTGAAGGGAAAACTGTTCTTTTACACTGTTTCACCTACCTTTCTTTTCCTTTTTGTTCTTTTTCAACCTAGACTTCAGAAGCATCATTTTGTTCTGTTGATAACACAAGAATGAGAATGCACTTAACACAAATCGATTGTACTCTTAAAAATAGTTAAACTGATAAACTGTATGTTATATATATTTTACCACAATTTTTAAAAGGTGCTCAATTAGCCCTGGCCGGTTGGCTCAGCGGTAGAGCGTCGGCCTAGCGTGCGGAGGACCCAGGTTCGATTCCCGGCCAGGGCACATAGGAGAAGCGCCCATTTGCTTCTCCACCCCTCCGCCGCGCTTTCCTCTCTGTCTCTCTCTTCCCCTCCCGAAGCCAAGGCTCCATTGGAGCAAAGATGGCCCGGGCGCTGGGCATGGCTCTGTGGCCTCTGCCTCAGGCGCTAGAGTGGCTCTGGTCGCAATATGGCGACGCCCAGGATGGGCAGAGCATCGCCCCCTGGGGGGCAGAGCACCGCCCCTGGTGGGCGTGCCGGGTGGATCCCGGTCGGGTGCATGCGGGAGTCTGTCTGACTGTCTCTCCCTGTTTCCAGCTTCAGAAAAAATGAAAAAAAAAAAAAAAGGTGCTCAATAAAATGTTAAGTGAATATTGAGTATTAAGCTTAGACAGCCGTAAGTATAGTTTAATATCAAAAGGTGAGCAATGAGAAAAAGCATAATAAATGAGATCTCAAGTGACATTTTTCAATTTTCCTAATAAATATATGCTTGGGCAATACCAATTTTTTTTTTTTTTAAAGTTATGTTGATCCTTAGTCTGATTCTAAGCAAGCCAATGTGTCTATGGAGCCAACACTGCCTTTACTGAGGGTGGGTAAGGAGGCAAATATATAATATATATGTGAAAAGCCATGTGTGCCCGCTTTATATGCTTCCAGGTTCCTTGCGGCTGCAGAGCCTGTGGAGTGGTGCAGCTATATGCATTTTTATGCAATTTACACAGTGCCCTTTGAAAACTGTCAGGCGTAGAACATATCATAGCTTACATGGGGAGGTGAAAAAGAAATTATCACTGAAGTGATTGACATGATTAAATCTAAGAAATATTACACAGAGTGAAAAAAAGGAAATTACTAGATATGTAAATTATTGTACCTGTCCAAAAACACCTAGCTGTATTTTGTAAATTATTGAATCTGTCCAAAAACACCTGGCCATATTTTTTTATGAGGGCAAATGTATATCTAGCATAAAAAAGTGGACAAGTACATTACACTCCAATTTCATGACAGTGCTTGCCTCTAGGCAGGCTAGGCAGGGAATGAGATTTAGAAAGTGTACAAAAAGGGTTTCAGCCCTGGCCAGTTGGCTGTGCAGCTGCAAGATCATCGACCTGGCGTGCAGGAGTCCCGGGTTCGATTCCCGGCCAGGGCACCCAGGAGAAGCGCCCATCTGCTTTTCCACCCCTCCCCCTCTTCTTCCTCTCTGTCTCTCTCTTCCCCTCCCGCAGCCAAGGCTCCATTGGAGCAAAGTTGACCCGGGCGCTGAGGATGGCTCTGTGGCCTTTGCCTCAGGCGCTAGAATGGCTCTGGTTGCGACAGAGCGATGTTCCAGGTGGGCAGAGCATGCGCCCTGGTGGGCATGCCGGGTGGATCCCAGTCGGGCGCATGCGGGAGTCTGTCTGCCTCCCCGTTTCCGGCTTCAGAAAAATACAAAAAAAAAAAAAAGGGTTTCAACTATACTGCTCACAAAAATTAGGCGTTATTTCAAAATGAATATGAAATGATAAAAGAAGCATTTGGGTTTTTTTATTAAACAAGAACATCAGAAAAGCAAACAAGTCAAAGAAAGTTGTTCAATTATGCAAATGAGATGCAAAACCAACTTGTATTTCATTGGTGAAAATGCACTATACAGAAGGCTGAAAGTACTGGAGTATCTGCACGTTCCTTGATCGCCTAATGTTTGTGAGCAGTGTATTAATCACAAGAAACAAAAATGTTAATTTTTTTTAAATCTCGATAGGAATACACGGGTTTTTCTTATGCTGGTATCTAAACTTTTCTTTATTTTTGAAATGTTTTATTTAAAAGTAATGTTGAAGTATCGTGGACATTGAGCTGGTGTGCTCACTATGAGCACAGCACAAGTGAATGGTGTCATTCAGACTAGGGGTAGTGGTGGGGGCAGACGTCAGACTGCTGAAGTGCTGGACAAGAGGAGCTCCAGAGGGACTGGTTGAAAGGATAGATGAAAGGAACCTTATTTCAGGGATAAAAATATTAAAATCCAATAGGGATAAAGTGTTACTGCCCTCTTTTATCTCATCTCTCATTCCATGTTATAACCACCAATAGAAAGTCTTTAATGAGCCGTAACTTCACAGAGAGACAAGCACTCTCACAGCATGTCCTTAAAACTGGTCTCTTTCTGGATGAACCCGTTTTGAAACCTTAAATGTTAACTGGTAATACACAGTAATTTAGTATTGCATGTATGTACCTCCCTCAGTCCACCGTTCACCACCACCAAAGGATTTATTTATTCATTTACCCTGGTCACGTGAAAAACATCACTCACCAGTCTGGAATTCAGAAAACCTAGGTTCTAATTCCACTTTGGCCATTTACAAATCCTTAGTTAATTCAAAGAAATCAACAATCTCTGTGGTTTCACGTTTCTTTTTATTTTTTAATTAGAGATATACAAACATTGTCTATTTTAAAACTACGAAACACAATACAAGCATAGGGTATACATTTAAGTTGGAGGTGAGTATATTCTTATCTATTTTAGTGAGTAAAGCGTCTTTTTTGTTTTTTGAGTGGTAGGTTGTTTTGTTTTGTTTTTGTTAGCTGCTGCCCATAAGAACTACTTAACATTACTAAAGAAGCTCTGTCTGAAATTTTGAATTTTGGATTATTCTCCAGCACTGTATAGTTCTATCACAGCAGTTATCACTGTGGGCCTTACAATATTTACACGTTGTGTTTTACAGTCTTCCTTATTAGATTCTTTTTATTATCCTTGTATTCTCACTCCGCCCCTTATTACATGGTGGGTGCTCAATAAATTTAATTAAATTAGACTGGATTGTAAAATTTCCCACGTTCGGAGTTATTAAGTCATGCCATCTGCTGGTTCCACGATGTATCTATCAGTCAGCCTGAATTCCTTAATAATCTGGTCAATTAAAATTCATATTGAAGCGTTTGTGAGTTTATGTGTTAGACAATTTTCCCACGTCCTCCCACTTCCTGTTGCAGGTGCTATTCTTTTATTGAACCCAACACGAATTATTTTTACTCCAACCATCTTTTTTTACCTGTTGGCCACTCTTAAAACCTGGAAAAATGGAGTTTGTATATCAGAGGCTCGGAGTGACCAGAGCAACATAATTGGGTGTGCTCAGGAGGTTGGCCTGATTTGGAAAACAAAAATATCTGAATGAGGGCTTTTAATGCTGCTTGTTTCAGGATTGGTTGCATCTTCGTCTTAGCATTGGGAGATTGCAGTCCCTCCCACCCTCTGGGCACTCTCATTTTTTCAAGATATCCCCGGGCCCAGTTTTGGAGCCAGCCCTCCTGGATCTCCTGGCCAATCACCAAACCACACATTGTTGCCTAAGAGACCCCGGATGCCAGCGAAAGGATTTATAGATGATGATTGGACTACTGGAAGCTAGCTAGGGCTGGGGGCTGGGCACAGTAAAAGAAAAGGCAGCTATGGCAACACCAGCCAGCGCGTGAGGCTTGAAGGAGGGAGTCGAGCGGAAAGAGGTGAGGCAGTGGGTAGTGCATGAAAAAGATGGAGACTCTTTCTTCAGAGCTCCACTCTCAGATCCTCTTGGACTTCTCACGAGCCTGGTCAGTGCTCCTGAGGATGACATTTTGCTCCGTTTCAGCTACAGTTAAAGTGCCATATGTTTCATACTTACGAAATTAACAACAAATAATTATT
This sequence comes from Saccopteryx leptura, assembly GCF_036850995.1. Taxonomy (NCBI): domain Eukaryota; kingdom Metazoa; phylum Chordata; class Mammalia; order Chiroptera; family Emballonuridae; genus Saccopteryx; species Saccopteryx leptura. The sequence continues at coordinate 241,937,523 of NC_089503.1, forward strand.
TCTATGCCTATCAAGCACTGACTCTTTTTATCGTACTCTAGTTTTTGCTTTCTAACTAGTTGACTATTAGATGAATTAGTATTTAAATCTAACCATGCCTCTTTGCCTGATACTTTCCTGATAATATCTGAGGTTCCCTTCTCTAATGATGCAGCAGTGTACAATGCGTGAGTTGTGTGTTAGCAGAGAAATTCAATCCTATTCTGCTTTGTAAACTCCAAATAAAAACTGGATAATCCTGAGTATAATCCCAGTGCTCAATTGTTTTGAGTTTCACCCTGCATTTCCACTAGTTTTAATCCTTAAACTGTTCCCTCCACTGTTGCATTCATTCATTCAGTTGATTTAATAAATATTTATTGATCATTCATTATGTACTATGAATTAAGATTCAGGCAAGCAGTCTCAGAAAACCACATAAACAAAGAAGCATCAGAGTTTTATATTGTTTTCTCTGGAGATTAGAAGTTTGAGTGTCTCGGCAGATAGTGCACGAAGGGAGAGAGGCAAATGAGGCTCAAAAGGTAGATTGAGTAAAGTCATACTGGACCTAGACTTGCATACAAATAGTCTGGGTATTCTTTAGTTATTAGCAAGACTCTGAAGATTTTTGAGCTGAAAAGGGACATGATCAATTAACTGGTCATTAAAAAAAAACAAAACAAAAAAAAAAACACCTCCCTAAGTAGAATGGTGGTTACCAGAGGTGGGAGGGGGAAGATATTGATCAAAGGATACAAACTTTCAGTTATAAGGCGAATTCAGCCTGATCAGGCAGTGGCGCAGTGGATATAGCATCGGACTGGGATGCGGAGGACCCAGGTTAGAGACCCTGAGGTTACCAGCTTGAGCCCGGGTCATCTAGTTTGAGCAAAGCTCACCAGCTTGGACCCAAGGTCGCTGGCTTGAGCAAGGGGTTACTCAGTCTGCTGTAGCCCCACGGTCAAGGCACATATGAGAAAGCAATCAATGAACAACTAAAGTGCCACAACAAAAAAAACCTGATAATTGATGCTTCTCATTTCTCTGCATTCCTGTCTGTCTGTCCCTATCTATCCCTCTCCCTGACTCTCACTCTTTATTTCTGTAAAAAAAGAAAGAAAGAAAGAAAGAAAGAAAAGAACGAATTCAAGTTCTGGAGACCTCACTTAGAGCATGGTGACTATAGTTAATAATAATATAATGTGTACTTGAAATTTGCTAAAAGAGTAGATCTCAAGTGTTCTCACCATACACACACACACACACACATATATACACACACAAATGGTAACCATAGGAGGGGATGGATATGTTAAATAATTTGATTATTCATTTCACAATGTATAAATATATCAAAACATCATCTTGTACCATTTAAATATATATAACTTTTATGTGTCAAAAAGGAAAACTCTAACAGTAGACTATAAACTCCATTAAAGCAGAATTTTATCTTTGTACCTCTAACAGAGGCCCACCAGGTCCTACGCAAAGTTGAATAATGGTGACAATGTGAAGAATGGCTTGGAAAATGGAATTAAAGATGTGTAGCCACTGGAACTTGACCAGAGGACCCATCCTTGCTGTTAAACACGGAAATAGAACCATACATTGGCGGCTAAGGCCATAGGCCCTCTTTCTTTTTATCCAAAGAAAAATTAAACATTCAGGAACAGCCATGAAGGAGGAAAAAGGTCACAAAAAGTCAGCAGCAAGCTTTATATGTGGAAGAAGGGAAGATGACTTGCTTTATCTTGCTGATAGAGAGGGGGGCAATTATTTCTGTGTATGTTACATCAAGGCATCTGTCTTATAATAGCCCTGAGTGGTCTATACCGTGAACATGTGTGTACATGCTGACGTGCACACAGCCTATCTTCTGGAATGAAGGAAGGAGGAAGAAAAAGTAAAAAGATAATGATAAAAGTCCGGGCAGGACACCCATGTTCATGCTTCAGCAGGGCTGTATTACCAAGAGGGCTGTTTCTCCTAGCCAGGCCTATCTCTTGAATTCTAGTTTTCCTCAGGTTGATTTGAAGAAAGCCTAGTACATATCATTTCTAGCTCTGAGAAACCAGGGGAGGGGGGAATAAAAATAAAATAACCGGTGTGGGGCCTTGGGGAGGCCCTAGAGAAGCTCCTTTGTCCTAATTCAAAATTTTCGCCGAGCTTGTTTCCTATACAAAGTGGGAAGAGAGAGGGTTTCTCAGCTTACAGCAGGAATTTTTAACCTGGAGTAAGCAAAATTTTATGTTCATGTGCATTTTTCTAGGGAGAAGATTCATAGCTTTCATCACATTCTCAGAGAGTTGTTTGGCCCTCAAAAAAAATTTTTTTAAACCACTGGTTAATAAGAAGGAAGGTGAAATGTAAATAACAACAACAAAAAAGAAATATATAGTATTTAACTGGACACATCTAGATTCAGTGACCATGCTTTGTATCTATAATTTGCCTGTTCACATGTACTTTTATAGCTGCCAATTAATAGTACTGCAATGAAGTCATTTCTTACGCCTTTTGCAACTCAGCTAAATATGTGTGACTTTGATAATGAGCTGCTGGGGGGAAGAGAAGAACGTTGAGGGCTGGTCTGAGCCGCCTGGACTCGGTGGTATGATGGCAGCAGGCAGCTGCAAGAAGGTATTGTCTAATGATGCCACTGAGGTTTTAGAACCTTAGCTTTATTTTCAGCTATAATTTAAACCTGAGAGATAATATTGGATGTCAAGTGAGAGCCTGAGATTTCAGATCTAGCATTTGGGTGAATCCCATATCAGCCAAAAACTAATGATTTTTTTTAACTGTCCAATATGTGCTGTTGTAGAGAAATTTGGGGGACCCATAGATCAGACAGGCAAGCCCTGGTATCCTCAGTCATCACTCCTGCCTTTCAGTATGAAACCCACTTTTCTCCTAGGAGAGGAGGCGGAAACACTGGAGATAGACATTGAAACTACCATCAATCTGCTTTCAGTGTTTTCCGCCTTAATATATCTGTCACGGCCCTCTGCAGGACAGGTGTTGAGGCACTCTGTGAATAGTGGGGAGTTCTGAGAAAGGCTGCAAGGAATGACCATTTATCGTGGCCACCTATCCTCTAATATTCACAGTAGCAGTTGAGGGTGGACATATACATTCTTGTTTTACAAATGAGAAAACCAAAGCTCAGATAGAGTAAACAACTTGCAAAAAGTTATATAGCTACTAAGTTGAGAGCCGGGATCAAACCTGTCTGAAGTTAAAAAAAAGTTTTGGTTGTAAATAATAGAAATAGATTCTAGCTAGTATAAGCAAAAGTGGAAATTTATTGTAAGGATATCAGGTGGCTCATTGAAAGGACAAAAAAAAAAAAAGGTTTTTGAAGGAGGAGGCAGCAGGAAGAACAGAACAGCATTGCTACTTTGACCACCTCAGCTGTAAAGTGGGGACAAGCCAGCATCAGCCCAACTGGCCTACCTTTGTCTAGTGATCACCTCTTGGCCAGGGAAGGGGAGGCCACCTTGATTAACCAACCCAGCAAACTCAAAACAATGAAGGAAAAGTAATTCCTCATGGAAATTTTAGTGCTTTAATCAAACGAAGGCAATGGACATTTAAAAATAGAACATTGCCCCAGTAAACCCAAATCTGTCCAGCTCCAAAGGATTGGTATTGTACATTACATCATTCTACTTCTTAAATATGGTATCAAGGTAGAACCCTTGTTACTTAGATGTCAGAAAGTTAAAAGGGGGGGAAGAAAGTCACAAGGGACAACTATGAATATTGCACTATGGTTTTATAAATTAAAATATCTCTTCTTTCTAGCCAATATAGTATGTTCTTAGTTTTAGGGGTGATTCTAGATTTCCATCTATGGTCCAATGAAAATAAAGTAATGTTAAACAGATGTGGGTCTGATTTCCAGTTCCAACATTTACTGTCTGTATTATTTTGGGCAGAACACATAACTTAAGTGCGTTTCATTTTCTTTATATAATGAGCTAAAACCAACCACCTCATCAGGTTGAAATGAACTTTAATTAAGTTCATATCATTTAAGCATAGATATAAAGTGCTCCCAATAAATGTTCTTCCCCTCAATTCCTTCTTTCAACATGCTAAAAGATTGTATAGTATTAGTATTTTTAGTATTCTGATGATTATATGATTCATCTCTTCTGATAGATATACTTTTTCTTATGGAAGAATACCCAGTTATTTCATGATGGCATTTGCACCTCCAAAAAGCACAGATGGTCCCAAAATGCAGACAAAATTGAGTACCTGGACACCATTAAACCATCAGCTTTTGAATGACCAGGTAAGTGACCAGAGTTGTTTTATCAATTACATCCATGCCTTTTTTTTTTTTTTTTTTTTTTTTTTCCTTTTCTTTTCTGAAGCTGGAAATGGGGAGAGACAGTCAGACAGACTCCCACATGCGCCCGACCGGGATCCACCCGGCACGCCCACCAGGGGCGAAGCTCTGCCCACCAGGGGGCGATGCTCTGCCCCTCTGGGGCGTCGCTCTGCCGCGACCAGAGCCACTCTAGCGCCTGGGGCAGAGGCCAAGGAGCCATCCCCAGCACCCGGGCCATCCCTGCTCCAATGGAGCCTTGGCTGTGGGAGGGGAAGAGAGAGACAGAGAGGAAGGAGGGGGGTGGGGAGGTGGAGAAGCAAATGGGCACTTCTCCTATGTGCCCTGGCCGGGAATCGAACCCGGGTTCCCCCGCACGCCAGGCCGACGCTCTACCGCTGAGCCAACCGGCCAGGGTACATCCATGCCTTAAAGAAAAAAAAGTATTGGCCCTGGCCAGTGGCTCAGTGGATAGAGCATTGGCCTGACTTATAGATATCCTGGGTTCAATTCTTGGTCAGGGCACACAGGAAAAGTAACCATCTGCTTTTACCACCCTTTCCCCTCTCCCTTCTATCCCTCTTCCCCTCCCATAGCCAGTGGCTTAGTTGGTTCAAGTGTCAGTCCTGGGCACTGAAGATAGCTCAGTTGGTCTGAGCATGTTAGCCACAGGTGCTAAAATAGCTTGGTACTTGAGCATCAGCTCCAGGTGGGGTTGCTAGGTGGATCCTGGTTGGGGCACATGTGGGAGTCTCCCCTCTTCTCCCCCCCCAAAATATCGAAAGTTTGGTTATCAAAATATAAACAGTATACAACAAGTGTTCAGTGAACAATTAAAGGGAAGCAACCCAGCTCCCTGACCCAGAAAATCAATAAATAAAAACTTTTTTAAAATATGAACAGCAATTGTTTAATATTGTATAATATAATGGATAAAAAAAAATAAGGATTTTTTCCAATATTTTTTATTGAGCCCTTGCTATGAGAGCAAGGCTGGCAATAGACACAGAGCCCCTACCTTCAAGGAAAATGTCTTTCTTAGATTTTTCTTTCCTCTGGTCACTGCTCCTCTCTGGTTCCAAATGCCTTTCTTCTCTGTCACTGGTTCTCTGCTGGAACCACCAAGAATGAGAGAGGAGAGGGTGCTCTATAAGGAGTTCCCAAGAAAACAGATTCTTTTGCGAGAGTTGCAGTAACTAGATAATGCTATATATTTAACCAAATAAATAAAATGAATAAATTTCATCCCATTACTCACATAATTCAGGTTCTTCTAAGAATTTAATTCCACGCTGCATACTGAGGAGGCACTAGTGGACTACACCCAACAAAGGATTGCATGGGTGGGGAGCTGAGTATCATGCTGGGATATGAGATTGGCCACCTTCTGGGTATTTCTGTTTCTTCTTTAGGTAGAGACAGAATTCACCCACAGGTCTGTGAGCTCCTATTGTCAATACAGCTGACCCTTGATCAACACATGTCTGAACTGTGCGCTTATATATGGATTTTTGACTGTGCAGGAGGTCAGCGTCCCTAATTTCCTCGTTGTTCAAGGGTCAACTGTACCTATGACAAAGACCACACATAGTTGGCAGTAAAATCAGCATCAGTAAAACTGACCTCATTATCTTGCTTCTACATACTAGTTCCTTCCTCCGGTGGAACACCAAGCCCCACTTCACATCAACTCATTTAAGCCAGACATCTTCCTTCTCTCTGTGGGGTCTGGAATTTGGTTTCCCCCAATTTACAAACTAATAACTTATCCTGTTACTTATGGCATAGAAGCCACTACAGTTTTGCAATAAAAGACACAAGATTCTTGGGTGAGAGACAAAGACCTTTACTATTCACGGTGCAGAAAACAGCATGAACATCATGTTTTTCTTGCTTCTCCTTGCACACCTCTTTGTCCAACAGGTGTGATGCAGAGGGTTCAGATAAATGCTACACACACCGTGGGCTTGTGTCATAGCTAAGGAACTATGAGCCCAGAGAATCCACTGCTTTTATTGTAAGCAGTAAACAAGCTTGCTCTTGGTCCAAAAGGGGGACAGTACCTCATTGCTTAAGGTTGCCTTGCTGCAAACAAAGCTGGGAGAAATGGTGGTCAAGGCCTTGCATACTTGGTATTCCAAGACATTTAGGAGTGTGAGAGGCCCCGGGAGGAGCGTCTGCCGGCACCCTCTCACCTCCATATCCAATTCATTTTCAAGTTCTAGGAGACTTCCTCCTGGAGCTCTTTATCTAGGGTCCTTTTCTCCATCCACCTACAGATCTCCAACTCCACATTCTCAGTTCACAGCCTCATCGCCCTTTTCCTGGGGCAGTGTAGTAACCCCTCATAGGTTTCACTGCCCCCACCAGCACCAATCCACCCTCTGTGTTGATCCCGGAATGATATTTCTAAAACCCTAATCTAATTCTATAATGGAAAACCAATATCAGGCCCTGCTCGGAAGGGTCAATTCCAAACTGCCACGCGTAGCATTGAGGACCCTTCATGAACTGACTTCGGCCAGCGTCCCAGTCCCAACCCCTGCCTCTGCTTCCTCTCATCCTATAGCCAGGCCAGCTAAGTGGCCCCAGATGAGCCATCTCTCTTACACCTTCACGCCTTTGCACATGCTCTCCTCACTGCCTTCTAGAAAAGTCAACTCGAACATCGTTTTCTCTGGGACACCTCCTCCTGCTTGCTTTTCTTTGCTATCATCACTTTTTACTGACTTTGCTGCTCAGCTCTAATGTGTGAAGAGTTGAGATTCTCTCTTTTCGCTCTGTCCGCAGTGCCTGATATTATTCCTGAAACACATGACACGGAGTTGCCCTGGGCCCTCCCTCCACAGACTCTCATCTTCTTGTCTCTGCATCCCTCCTTCCTTAGCCTGGATTTGATGCTTTGCCTCTCTGAACCTAACAGACGTGTTCATCTATCTGGGAAAGCTGGAGCACCGATCCTGACCCCTCCTGCTTCCTACTTTCCTGTTTCTGCTTTTCCAATGTGAAATGAGCAATCTGAGGAGGGAGACAGAGGAGCCAACTTAGTGATCAGAATGAATGAGAAGTGAAAGGGAGAGAGAGACTGAAAAGGAAAATGATAAAAGAAAGGAAAGTCAGAGTAGAAAAGGGGCCCTGGCTGGTTGGCTCAGTGGTAGAGCATCGGCCTGGCTTGTGGAAGTCCCGGGTTCAATTCCTGGTCAGGACATACAGAAGCAGCCATCTGCTTCTCCACTCCTCCCCATGCCCCTTCTCTCTCTCTCTTCCCCTTCCACAGCCATGGTTCGATTAGTTTGAGTGCATTGGCTTGGGTGCTGAGGATGGCTCCTGAAGCCTCTGCCTTAAGCACTAAAAATAGCTTGGTTGTGAGCATGGCCCCAGATGTGAAGAGCATTGGCCCTATGGAGGATGGGCAAGTTGCTGGGTGGATCCTGGTCAGGGTGTATGTGGGAGTCTGTCTCTCCATCTCCCCTCCTCTTACTTTGTGAAAGAAAGAAAAAAGAAATAGAAAAGGAGGGACCAGGAGAGACAAAAGAAAAGACAGAGGGAGAGAGAGAGAGAAATCAGCCTTCAGCTAGCCATGAACAGCACAGGTCTATTGAAAGTCTTTGTTATTCAGTGCAACAGTTCACCTGTTTGCAACACTCTTAGCTCTGCAACAGTTTATATAACAGCTTCTCTGTCCCCCCCCCCCCCCCACATCCTGCATGTTAGTGTTTAGTTTTGAAATCTGTTTTTCTATAGAATGGAGAAGGTTTGCACATGTGTGAAAAAGTGACTTGTATTGAAATATGTATTCATTGGATACCTTGAATTTCAGAAATTTTCTTAGAAAAATTTGAAGTCTTAAGCAATTTAGGAACTAGGGAGAAAAAAGTCTCTTAATTGCCTATGACTTGTTGTCGATTGGGTGGCTAGAAAAGCAGTCTCTGAGAGTGCCTGTAGGGTGCTCATTGGGAGGGCTCTGGGGATCAGCACTGGGGAGAGGAAGGGCAGAGAGGGGAGGGGACATGTTTGGGGCAGAGGAAGAAGCTGGGCTGTGGTTCACTCTCAGTAAATCCTGCACTGACACTGTAGCCACCCTGAAGATCCTGGACAAGGCAGATCTCTCAAGCTCCTGGCTGCTAGCCAGCAGCACTCTCAGCAGGTGGGGGAATAAATAAATCCTTCAGTTCTGGGGGAGGGGGTTCTAGGCAGTATGTTACAGCAAGCGTTGCATTGTCTTAGCTTGGTTCTTGACCAGCTTTTTGTTGAATTGAATGATAACTTTTAGAGGTAATATTTATTTTGTTGTTCAGCCTTCCCATTTTATTCCAACAAATTACTTTTTGGTTTAGTTAAGTTCTAGTTTGGAGTAAAGTTATTTTTTAAAATCTCTGCATGTGTATAAATGTAAATAGACAGACACACACATATATCAAGAGCTTGTGCTTGCATATATCAAGCTATTAATAGTGGTTTCATCCAACTCATTGGATGACATTGGGGAAATGGTCCTGTTAGAAGACGGCTTTCAGTTTTATACTTTAAAAGTACAATCAGCCCTGGCTGGTTGGCTCGGTGGTAGAGCATCAGCCTGGCATGAGGATGTCCCAGGTTCGATTCCGGTTGGGGCACACAGGAGAAGCGACCATCTGCTTTTCCACCCCTCCTTCTCTCCTTTCTCTCTTTCCCTCCTGTAGCCATGGCTCGGTTGGAGCAGCTTGGCCCCAGATACTGAGGATGGCTCCATGGCCTTGCCTCAGGTGCTAAAATAGCTCAGCTGCCAAGCAACGGAGCAACAGCCCCAGATGGGCAGAGCATTGCCCCGTAGAGGGCTTTCCAGGTGGATCCCGATCGGGATGCATGCAGGAGTCTGTCTCTCTGCCTCCCCGCTTCTCACTTAAGAAAAAAAATTTTTTTTAAAAAGTGCAATCAGCCTGACTGGGTGGTGGTGCAGTAGGTGGAGCATCGGACTGGGATGCAGAGGACCCAGGTTTGAGACCCCGAGGTCACCAGCTTGAGTGTGGGCTCGTCTGGTTTGAGCAGGGCTCACCAGCTTGGACCCAAGGTCACTGGCTCGAGCAAGGGGTTACTCGGTCTTCTGAAGGCCCACAGGTCAAGGCACATATGAGAAGGCAATCAATGAAAACTAAAGTGTTGCAACGAAAAACTGATGATTGATGCTTCTCATCTCTCTGAAAGAAAAAAGAAAAAAAGAAAAAATAAAAAAAATAAAAAGTGCAATCAAATTTCAAATTTTAAAACAATTAAATAAATATAAATACAAGTAAACAAAGAACAATAACTCTGGAAATTGAACATTTTGTTTCCAGATCAACCATACCAATAGTTTTCCACGTGACTAGAGTAAGCCACTTACCTTCTCAGGTCTTTACTATACTCCTTTATGAAATGGGTAGATTGGATAAGATGACGTTGAAGGTCCCTTTCAGCTCTAACATTCTGACTGTGTGAAAGGGATTAAAAGTGGATGCCAAAGATACAGCTTGTCTGATGGTGTTTATACAGTAATTTCAAGGGGTTATCTATATTTCTAAAATGGCCTTTGTCATCAATGATCGGTGTAATTTTGAGGTCCTGTGTTTTTTTGTTTTTGTTTTAATCTTCTATAGTAAAATGTGAAACATATAACTATTCCTGATTAAAATAAGAGTCACAAGATTTTCATTTATTTATGTATTTATTTATTTTTATTCAGTGAGAGAAGGGGAGGCAGAGACAGACTCCTGCATGCCTCCTGACTGGGATCCACCTGGCAAGCCCACTATGTGGTGAATACTCTGCCCATCTGGGGCATTGTTCCATTGCTCAGCAACCAAGTTCTTCTTAGTGCTTGAGGCAAAGGCCATAGAGCCATCCTCAGTGTCTGGGGCCAACTTATTCCAATTGAGCCATGGCTGCAGGAGGGGGGTGAGAAGAGATAGAGAGAAGGAGGGGCCAGGGGAAGAAGCAGATGGGTGCTTCTCCTGTGTGTCCTGTCCGGAAATTGAACCTGGGGCATCCACATGCCAAGCTGATGATGCTCTACCACTGAGCCAATTGGCCAGGCTGTGAGTCACAGGATTTTAACTTTTTATTGAAGGCTTTAAAAAGAATGATTGAACTGAATTTCAGATATCTAAAAACAAAAACAAAGAAACAAAAAAAACCAGCAGTAGCAGCATAAGCACATTGTGACTTTTGAGAGGAGGAATGTTTTAAAAGTATATGTATTTCTTGGCCATCTAGTATTTGAATTGAAAGTGGCCAACATTTCTTTTCGAGCATGGTTCACAGATATAGTACAGTACATGTAAAAAGGGTGTTCTGAGAAAAAGCATCTCATTACCATCACTCAATCATCATTTAGAAGCCCCTAAACGTCTTACTCGTACACTGTAAAGATGTCACATAGTGAAATATGTAACTGTAGTGTCTCTAGACTAAAATAACAGGGTAGGATTTTGATTTAACAGCAGGCTCTGAGGAAACAGTGTTATAAACATTCTGCAAAGAAAGAAGATCCATTTTAACATTTCCATTTGGAATCTATACTTTGTTTTCCAGCTCTGTAAGATGATTACAAATCTTAGAAATGAAGACTTGCTCCAAACTAGAGAACACGAGACTCTTGACCTAAGACCTGACAATTAAATAATTTGTCCTAAATTATATTTCTTGTCAAGGGTAGTTAGAACCAGATCTGAGCTTGTTTAGTGTTTTCCCACCCCCTTCACTCCTGTCAGTTTCTACTTGGGTCTAGATGCCTTTGGATAAAAAACTGGATTTGCTTGGGCCCTGTTTAAACTTGATCATTAAATAGCCCTTTAAAGACTATGGTTTTAGCCTGAATAACATTCCTGAACAAAAAAACATTTATTTGAACAAAAGAATTGCAATCCGATAGACACAGATTCAGGTGGCAACTCTGCAGAGAGCAAGGAAAGCAGGGTTATAAAGGCAAAGACCACAAAATGTAATTCTTTCATGCAAATGAAGGACGGCTGGCTAGGTTAACAGGAATTGGTTAGTTCTAATATGCAAATGAGGGAGGCAGAAACGACAAGGAAGGAAGTGAAGTCCATATGTGCCCATGTAACAGTTGTTCCAGGATGCCTGTGGCTCCAGGATGTTTATGGCGCAGCCTTGAGGTAAGTTTAGCAACTTAAATGCAGCCCTGAGAATTGAGGCACAAGATGTCCATAGGCCCCACTTCCCTAACAGCCTCCTGAGTCTATTTTAAGTGACTCTCTGAGCAATCTTTCTTCCATTTTATTTTTTCCATTATCACTTGGACCCTGCTTAGCCTTGGTGGTTGGCACTCTAAAAGCTACTGTTTCAGCCTGGATAATACTCCCCACCTTCTACCCTACTCTCTCTCTGCTATTTCTTACTGATTCTCCTCACCCTTTCAAGTTAGTGCCCCTTTTGTTTCCAATGCTCCATGTTGTCATCAGCCACCATGGTGGTCTTCCCATTCTCTTTTGAAAGGCGATTGCAGTCTTAGGACCTAACCCTTTCTTCTCCTGCTGTAAGGCCAAAGCATGTTGGACTGGAAGGATAGAGAAGGCCAAGGTTCTAGTGAGCAACCAAGTACAGAGTTGAACTGAACAGATAGTTAAGAACTAGTGATTTGCCTGACCTGGTGGTAGCGCAGTGGATAGAGCGTCGGACTGGGATGTGGAGGACCCAGGTTCGAGTCCTTGAGGTTGCCAGCTTGAGCGTGGGCTCATCTGGCTTGAGCAAAAAAAAGCTCACCAGCTTGGACCCAAGGTCGCTGGCTCGAGCAAGGGCTTATTTGGTCTGCTGAAGGCCCGCGGTCAAGGCACATATGAGAAAGCAATCAATGAACAACTAAGGTGTCGTAACAAAAAACTGAAAAACTGATGATTGATGCTTCTCATCTCTCTCTGTCCCTGTCTATCCCTCTATCTCTCTCTGTCCCTGTAAAAAAAAAAAAAAAAAAAAAAAAAGAACCAGTAATTTTTAGAAATCTCTAAATGTAACCCCTTTGGGCCTCTGATTGACCTCTCTAAAACAAGGAAATTGAGCAAAAAAATCTTTAGGATTTCTTTGAGTGCTACTTTTGAAGTTTTTTGTTGTTGTTAAGTCAGCAGGTGTTTTTTGAGGGCCTGCCACAGAACCCTTGGAACATGTAGAGAAAGTGGTTGTAACCTACATGGGAAGATAAAATGAGAGACACAACCAGAGACCCATAGCAAACCCTGCAGAGATCACATGGAGTAGGAGTAGGGAGGAGCTAGGTCAGTGGGCACCAGAAAAGGAGTGGGCCTGACAACTCTGTTTGCGTGAGACAGGACTGATCGGATTTGGTTAGATACAGGAGAGGAGTTCAAGAAATATTTGAATCCAGATTTTGTTCTATAACAACCAATTTGTAGTTCTTAATTCCTTCTCCTTTTTTTCTTATGCCCCCAACCCCCTCCTATCTGGCAACCATCAAAATGATTCCAATTTTGAGAGCAGACAGGGTGCATGTGTGGGAGTGAGAGAGACGTTTACATCTGCTCATTACTTCCTCTTGCTTCCTCTCTCCATAGTTCCCTCCCCAGCCAAACATTCTCACATTAGTTTTCCCTTTTTCATTCATTCAGATACACATATGACTGATGCTCGGAAAAACACCCCACACCAATAGGTAAATATCTCACATGTACCAATACGATATATCCATAAGGATATTCATTGTCACCGTCATTGCCACATTCATTTAATCCATACATGAGTACCTGCGATAAGCTGTATATAACACTCTGTACTGGAGGTGGAAAGATGCAAAAGACATGGTTTCTGTCCTAAATAGTATGTAACACACACTGACACAGATAAACACTGAGTTGTAAGCCCAGAGGTATACATAGAAACATTTCTAATCCTATAAACATATAAGTGCATAGATACCTACTGAAATACAACACACTGAAATACAACCGAGCTGCTTATTTATAAATTTCACATGTTCTCAAACTATTGATACTGAAATATTTAGGGGGAGGGCCTCCATTTTCTTGTTTTTTCTTTGTTAATTTTTTCATTTCCTTTCAAATTCTAACACTTTACTTTACAGTTTCTTTTTTTTTTTTTTTTACAGAGACAGAGAGAGAGTCAGAGAGAGAGAGAGATAGGGACAGACAGACAGGAATGGAGAGAGATTAGAAGCATCAATCATCAGTTTTTCGTTGCAACACCTTAGTTGTTCATTGATTGCTTTCTCATTTGTGCCTTGTCCGTGGAGCTGCAGCAGACCGAGTAACCCCTTGCTCAAGCCAGCGACCTTGGGTCCAAGCTGGTGAGCTATGCTCAAACCAGATGAGCCCGCGCTCAAGCGGGCAACCTCAGGGTCTCGAACCTGGGTCCTCTGTGTCCCAGTCTGATGCTCTATCCACTGCACCACCGCCTGGTCAGGCTCATTCTTTTCTTATTTCTTGCCTTTAACTTCTTTAAGATGAATTATTCCACGTGCAGAAACGGAGAAAAAAATACCTGTCCAAGTTAAAAAGGAGTAAAGTACTGTCTCAGGAATGAAATCTTTTTAATACTCAGTTGACACGATGAAAAGAATACTTATTTATTGATACTTTAATGAGGTATTTCTTGTAATGGATATTTTGAACCATGAATTATGAAATTATTCTATTCTTTTTTATTTATTGTAGGTATTTGAAGAAAGAAGAGTCCTGCTTGGAAAATGGGTAACTACTTAAAATATACTTACTTCTATGTTATGTTATGTTATGTTATGTTACCGTAGAGCCCCAAAAATTCCATTTGGAAGTAAGATAATCAGTGGTGACTGCTTGACTGCACATAGCCTGAAACTTTTGACTGGTATTTTCTGTATCAGTTATGGTTGTCAGGAGAAAAGAAATTAGACCAGCTATTTTAACTGATGTGATTAAATTTAATAAATAGAACGGGTTAAATAAATACTGAATAACAGAAAGGACAAAAAGGAAACACTGAGGTGCCATGGCAACAGAGGAAAGTAACGTCTTCTTCCAGCTTTCCTGATACCTCAGGGGCTCAGAGAGAGGACCTCCTGGAGCTGGGACAAGCCCTGTAGGAACTGCGATGGTTCTGGGAGTGTGAAAAAAATTAGACACTGCAATCAACAGCTGCTGCCGGGGTGAAGAGTTAGAGTGACGCTGCCGGGAACAGCAAGGAAACAAAGGAGCAAGGCTCTCCTACCTCAGTTTCCCTCTAATTCCACCTGCCCCATTGGCAACATTTAGCAGGGATTCAGCTGTCAAAGGAGAAATGCGGTTTATAGAGACACAACCCTCTGTACTCAAAGCAGAGTGCAGAAAAGTGAGTTTGGATCTGAGCGACAATAGCTTGATAAACAGCACAGTTCACCCACTTGGCTACTTAGCATCCACATGCACCCTTATACACATGTGTCTAGTTGTTACAGTAACAATTTCATGCTTCTGTCTAACAAGATACCACTATTTTTTATACAAATGAAGACTTTCTAACTCTTTCCTCAAAGGAGACAGGTCCCAGCAGTCACTGTCCATCCCTAGGTCATGGCAATGTTTATTACTCCTCAAATCACTCTACAGCCCCATCTAATAGTATCTACCACCCAGGAGAATTGAAAACATACAGCCATGCAAAAACTTGTACGCGAATGTTCATAGCAGCATTATTCATAATACTCAAAAAAGTATAAACACCCATATATTCATCAACTTATGAATGAGTAAGCAAAAGGTGGTATACCCATACAATGGAATATCATTCAGCCTTAAAACAGAAAGAAATTCTGATACGTGCTGCAACATGAAGGCATTGTGCTAAGAGAAATAAGCCAGATATGAAAGGACCAGTATTGTTGTGTGAAGTGCCTGGAGTATTCCAATTAATAGAGACAGAAAGGAGACTAGAGGTTACCAAAGGATGGGGAATTATTGTTTAATGTATATAAAGTTTCACTTTGACAGGATGAAAAAGTTCTACCAATGGATAGTGCTGATGGTTGCACAACAATATGAATGTACTTAATGCCACTAAATTTTACACTTAACAATGGTTAAAATGGTAAATTTTATGTTATATAATTTTATTAAAAAACTTTTTTTGTATTTTTCCTAAATTAGAAGCAGGGAGGCAGTCAGACAGCCTCCTGCATGGGCCCGACTGGAATCTACCCAGCATGCCCACCAGGGGGCGATGCTCAGCCCATCTGGTGCGTTGTTCTGCGGCAGCTGGAGCCATTCTAGCACCTGAGGCAGAGGCCAAGAAGCCATCCATCCTCAGCGCCCAGGCCAACTTTGCTCCAGTGGAGCCTTGGCTGCGGGAAGGGAAGAGAGAGACAGAGAGGAAGGAGAGGGGGAGGGGTGGAGAAGCAGATGGGCGCTTCTCCTGTGTGCCCTGACTGGGAATTGAACCCGGAACTTCCACACGCCGGGCCAATGCCCTACCACTGAGCCAACCACCCAGGGCCTATCTTATAAAAATTTTAAAAAGCAAAAGTAAGCAAAAGGCAAAACAGTATGGAGTTTTTTCAGAAAAATTGAAAATGGAGGCTTGACCTGTGGTGGTGCAGTGGATAAAGTGTCGACCTGGAACACTGAGGTCGCCAGTTCAAAACCTTGGGTTTGGCCCTGGCCGGTTGGCTCAGCGGTAGAGCGTCGGCCTGGTTGTGCAGGAGTCCCGGGTTCAATTCCCGGCAGGGCACACAGGAGAAGCACCCATCTGCTTCTCCACCCCTCCCCCTCTCCCTCCTCTCTGTCTCTCTCTTCCCCTCTCGCAGCCAAGGCTCCATTGGAGCAAAGTTAGCCCGGGCGCTGAGGATGGCTCTGTGGACTCTGCCTCAGGTGCTAGAGTGGCTCTGGTTACAACAGAGTAACGCTCCAGATGGGCAGAGCATCGCCCCCTGGTGGGCATGCCGGGTGGATCCTGGTCAGGCGCATGCGGGAGTCTGTCTGACTGCCTCCCCATTTCCAACTTCAGGAAGAACAAAACAAAACAAAACAAAACCCTGGGCTTGCCTGGTCAATATAGGAGTTGATGCTTCCTGCTTCTCCCTACCTTTCTTTCTCTCTCTCTCTCTCTCTCTCTCTCTCTCTCCTGTCTAAAATGAATAAATAAATTCTTAAAAAAAGAAAAGAAAACGGAACTGCATTTTAGCCTAGAAATTCCACTTCTGGAAATATATCTGAAGAAACTAGAAACACTAATTGGAAAGAATATATGCACCCCTATGTTCATTGCAGCATTATTTACAATAGCCGAGATCTGGAAACAGCCCAAATGTCTATCAGTAACAAGTGAATAAAAAGCTATGGTAAAAAAAAAAAAAAAAGCTATGGTACATTTGTACAATGGGATACTACAGGTATATTTTGTTGCTTTAGGGTGAAAGGTTCTGAAGATATCTATTAAATCCAGTTGATCTAGTGTGTCCTTTAAGTCTGCCGTTTCTTTGTTAATTTTTTTCTTGAGGATCTATCCAGTGATGTTAGTGGGGTATTGAAATCCCCTACTATTATTGCATTGCTATTAATCTTGCCCTTTATGTCCATCAAAGTCTGCTTTATATATTTATGTGCTCCTATATTAGGTGCATAGATATTTATAATGGTTATATCTTCCTGTTGGATTGCTCCCTTTATCATTATATAGTGACCTTCTTTATCCCTTACTATAGCCTTTGTTTTAAAGTTTATTTTGTCATATATAAGTATTGCTACCCCAGCTTTTTTTTCATTTCCATTTGCATGAAATATTTTTTTCCATTCCTTTACTTTCAGTCTATGTGTATCTTTTGTTTTGAGGTGGGTCTCCTGTAGACAGCATATGCATGGGTCCTGTTTTCTTATCCATTCAGCTACCCTATGTCTTTTGATTGAAGCATTTAATCCATTTACATTTAAGGTTATTATTGATATGTAGTTGTTTATTGCCATTTTATTTTTTAAATCTACATTCCTCTTTTACTAGATTTTTCCCCCCCTGCTTTGTTCTGTCTACAGCAGGCCCCTTAACATTTCTTGCAGCATTGGTTTGGTTGTGATGAATTCCTTGAGTTTTTTTTTTTTTTGTCTGGGAAGCTTTTTATTTCTCCTTCAATTTTAAATGATAGCCTTGCTTGATACAGAAGTCTTGGTTGTAAGTTCTTGTTCTGCATTACTTTGAATATTTCTTGCCATTCCCTTCTGGCCTCAAGTGTTTCTGTGAAAACTGTATGGTTTTGTGAGGCAATATCACTCCAATAAATTCAGTTTTTATTTTTTTATTTTTATTTTTTTTATTTATTTATTTTTTTCATTTTTCTGAAGCTGGAAACAGGGAGAGACAGTCAGACAGACTCCCGCATGCGCCCGACCGGGATCCACCCGGCACGCCCACCAGGGGGCGACGCTCTGCCCACCAGGGGGCGATGCTCTGCCCATCCTGGGCGTCGCCATATTGCGACCAGAGCCACTCTAGCGCCTGGGGCAGAGGCCACAGAGCCATCCCCAGCGCCCGGGCCATCTTTGCTCCACTGGAGCCTCGGCTGCGGGAGGGGAAGAGAGAGACAGAGAGGAAAGCGCGGCGGAGGGGTGGAGAAGCAAATGGGCGCTTCTCCTGTGTGCCCTGGCCGGGAATCGAACCCGGGTCCTCCGCACGCTAGGCCGACGCTCTACCGCTGAGCCAACCGGCCAGGGCTAATAAATTCAGTTTTGAAAAAACTATCTTTGCCCTGGCCGGTTAGCTCAGTCAGTTAGAGCATCATCCTAAAATGACAAGGTTGTGGGTTCAATCCCCAGTCAGGGCATAGACGGAAAGCAACCCATGAGTGCACAACTAAGTGGAACAACAAATGAACGCTTCATTTTTTCTCTCTGTCTCTCTAAATGTAATCAATTGGAAAAACAAAACAAAACTAACTTTGCATCTGTTACCAACAACTTAAAAAGAGTCTTTTATGAAATGACTGTTTTTGCACCAGCTATCATTCCACTTACTATTAGTGGAAATCCCTAAATTAATATAACCAGGGCTAATGGTCAGCCAGTATTTTGTGTGGCTGACCAGCTTTTGTCTGTTTTGATTTGTTGAGGGCATTGCCAATTATTAAATAATTTTAATATCACCCTGCATAAGGTCTTCAAATATTTTAAAAGATCTTGTTTATTCTATACCATTGCTAATAGAAGTATACATTTGCAAAGATCACTAGTTATCTATCTTCTGCAGTAGACTTTTCTAAGGGAGCAGCAGACATAGTTCTATCGTGCTCTTCGTTGTACATTCCTTGGTACTACCAGAAAGTTACTAAGTACCATTTAAATGAATAAATGATACTGCTTTTTCTCTTTTGCCCAAAAACAAACTTATTCTTTAAATTCACTAGATCATGTAGAGGTTTTTTTGTTTGTGTGTTTTGTGAACACCATAAGAGATTGCTAACATAAGAAATGTATTTTCCAAAAAAGAGAAAGAAATAAGCATACCAATTTTTCTTTTTATAGAGCAGTATTTGGGATTTTTATTATAAGGATCATAGTGATTTTAAAATTCAATATAGTATGAGAAGTAAAGTCATTTTAAAACAATCTGGACACTGTGAGATTAAGATGTAATATGAAACCTATTTAATGATAGATAATCCAAAATTATCTTCTATTTGGTCATAGACTGTCATTTTTGTTCATGCATTTGCATGTGGTCCTGTCTGATGTTCTGTACAGTAAAAAAATTTGGAGAAATTTTTACTGTTCCATGCTACTACTTAATTCCTTACCTCAAATCTCTGCCCTTCAATCCGTTAGAAAAGACCATTGCCTCCAAATCAACAGAAAAGAATAGCAGAAGTATTTTTAGTTGAAAAGAAAGCATCTCACATTTTTCTCAGCTTCTGTGTTGTTAACAGAAATAATAGTAATGTTATAAAGAATTTAAAAAAATAGATGGTGTTTCTTTTAACTTGCTGTAAACAATCACGTTAAAATTCAAGAAAGAAATGGGAAATATTTTGCAAATGCATGCTAAAGATTAATATCTGGGATATATAAGGTCTACCGGAAAGTTCTGTCCATTTCTATCACAAGTTTCGACACGTAAGCACATGTTTATTTGGCGCATGTGTGCCTCTCTATTTTTATCACTTAATGTATACATACTGATGTAGCAAATTAACTAAAACAAAGTTGATTCACGTTAGTCTTATGTGTGAAGCGATAGTGTACCCATGGCTACTGATAAAGTTCATTTACGCCACTGTAATTTTTACAAGTTTCAACAAGGAAGAAATGCTACAGAAGCATGTCTGTCACATCCACCATATTCCCCAGACTTAGCACCCTCCGACTATCACTTGTTTTTGTCCTTACAAAATTTTCTGAAGGGCAAAAAATTCAAAAATGAAGAAGATATCAAACAAGCAGTGGTTCAATTTTTCGCATCAAAAGATAAAACATTTTTCAAAAATAGGATATAAGCCCTGGCTGGTTGGCTCAGTGGTAGAGCGTCGGCCTGGCGTGCAGAAGTCCCGGGTTTGATTCCCGGCCAGGGCACACAGGGGAAGCGCCCATCTGCTTCTCCACCCGTCCCCCTCTCCTTCCTTTCTGTCTCTCTCTTCCCCTCCTGCAGCGAGGCTCCATTGGAGCAAAGATGGCCCGGGCGCTGGGGATGGCTCCTTGGCCTCTGCCCCAGGCGCTAGAGTGGCTCTGGTCGCAACAGAGCGACGCCCCGGAGGGGCAGAGCATCGCCCCCTGGTGGGCAGAGCGTCGCCCCCTGGAGGGCGTGCCAGGTGGATCCTGGTCAGGCTCATGCGGGAGTCTGTCTGACTGTCTCTCCTTGTTTCCAGCTTCAGAAAAATACAAAAAAAAATAAAAAATAGGATATACAAATTGCCCTCACGCTGGCAAGAAATCATTAATAATAATGGCAATTATATTATTTAATAAAGTTTATTGACAGTAAGAAAAATTTGTATTTTGTTTTATTCCAAAAACAGACAGAACTATCCAGTAGACCTTATATAAAGAGTTCCTACAAATCAAGAAAAATACAGAATGTTTTACAGAATAATAGGCCCATAGAAGAATGAGAAATATACAAAAATATACAAATGCCCAATAAACATATAAAAGATGCTCTATTTTACTAAAATTAGAGAAATACAAATTAAACAATGAGACTCCCAATTCCTCCCTTTGTCTATGTGGCAGAAATTAGAGAGACAGATAATATCCAAATTCAGATTCATTGGTGAATAGGAGGATATGCTTAAACACAGTTGGAAAGAATATTAAAATGGTAAAGATGTTTAAAAGACAGTTTGACAGGCTCTATTAAATTCTTAAATGCAAATACTCTTTGAACCTGTAATTCCACTTCCATTTAACTATACTAGAGAAATGTTCACATGGGACATGAAAAGGCACGTTCTAGGCTATTGCATGGTTTTTTGTTTTGCTTTGTTCTGTTGTTATATCAGAAGTAATCTAAATGGTATTGGCAGTAAAATGAGTAAATAGATCCCCACATATCCATCCTACTATGAATGAATGAGAAAACAATACCCTTTGGAGTTTATTTCATATCAAGATATTTATGGCTGTATTTTGTTTGTTTTTTAAACTTCTGTATAGGATTCCACAGAATGGGTATACTCTAACCTATCTAATTGCTTCTCTATTGATGGATATATGTGTATGTAAATGCATAGAAATGCACAAACATCCAACTGAACAGTGCTTATTTCTGGGGAATAGAGTGAGATTTGATGGGGAGGGGTGTTTAAAGAGGATGTTCGTGTTTGATTATATTCATATCTATTTGAAACTTTTAAGACAGGATGTATTTATTCATCTTTTAATTGTGAAATTAAGTTTTTGACAACAGGACTCAGAAACTCCACCAAATTAAGATAATATAATCAATTAGAAAAAAAATAACAAGCCTACCTCTTAATCTTGTCCCTCACTTCCCGGGAACTTTGCTGTGCCACTCAGTGTGCTATAAATGGACCGTCATCGCTAGCAGCTGTCTTCACTTCCGGAAACTGCCGCAAGAATCCTTGTACTCCAGGCCCTGGCCGGTTGGCTCAGCGGTAGAGCGTCGGCCTAGCGTGCGGAGGACCCGGGTTCGATTCCCGGCCAGGGCACATAGGAGAAGCGCCCATTTGCTTCTCCACCCCTCCGCCGCGCCTTCCTCTCTGTCTCTCTCTTCCCCTTCCGCAGCCAGGGCTCCATTGGAGCAAAGATGGCCCGGGCGCTGGGGATGGCTCTGTGGCCTCTGCCCCAGGCGCTAGAGTGGCTCTGGTCGCAATATGGCGATGCCCAGGATGGTCGCAGCATGGCGACGCCCAGGATGGGCAGAGCGTCGCCCCCCGGTGGGCAGAGCGTCGCCCCATGGTGGGCGTGCCGGGTGGATCCCGGTCGGGCGCATGCGGGAGTCTGTCTGACTGTCTCTCCCTGTTTCCAGCTTCAGAGAAGAAAATGAAAAAAAAAAAAAAAAAAAAGAATCCTTGTACTCCAACTACTCCAAAAAATAGGATTTTCACAATTCTATTGAGTCAAGAAAGCCCTTTAAAAAGGCATTAGAATAATTATAAAATATAAATGTAAATCATTTAACATGATATAATGTAACAGATGGCCTGACCTGTGGTGGTCTAGTGACTAAAGCATCAACCTGGAATGCTGAGATTGCTGGTTCAAAACCCTGGGCTTGCCTGGTCAAGGCACATATGGGAGTTGATGCTTCCTGCTCCTCTTCCCTCCCCCCCCCTCTCTAAAATGAATAAATAAAATCTTAAAAAAAAAAAAAGAACTGTGAAGCAAGTTACCACAAATGAGACCAGGGTAGGAAAATTGTCCTAGCAGCTCCCCAGTCTCACACATTAGATTGATGCTACTGTGTTATGGGTATTTTTACTTGAGAGATGATGCGAGAGAAGGGAGAGATTACCAAATTCCTGTACAGTTAACTGTTCTGTGTACCAAATTCCTGCACAGTTGACTATTCTATAGATTACTTACTATTTGGATTATTCCTATTACCTCAAATGCCAAAGAGATTTCCCCCAACTGTTAAGCCTTCTTCTGAGTCATCACTTTCAATTGGTAGGAGCTCAAAGAATGCAAATTAGTTTTCTATTAGCCTAAACAAACACAATTAGAAAGGAAAATGCCTGGAGGCAAACAACACTATCAAAATCAAATTTAAATTACCTTTGGCCTTTGTAACCAGGGAAATGAGAAACCAATTTAATCATCTTTTCAGCCTCTAAAAAAATGTTTTGGTGTTTTCTTTGAAAGATTTCCTCATCATTTTATATTCCTGATGCTCTTTTTATTAATTTTAAGTCACTCCTTCAATTTGAGCCCGTTCTCTTTAGGTGAGCATCAATGAAGGTAGACAAGAAAACTCCAGCCATTCTCAATGTGTTCCCCATCCTTGACAATGTACAAACATGGTAACATTATGCCTTTTAACTTAATTGCTTACATGTATTTTCTTTTTACATTGATTTAACCCAGTACTTATTATTTTAAACTTCATTATGATAGTTATAATAGCTGCCATGTCTACAGAGAGTCAGGCACCCTATCAAGAATTTTATACACCTATATTTTATTTATTCCTCACAACAGTCCTACAATGTAGATATAATTATTCTTAATGTATAAATGAGAAATCTAAGGCTGAGAGAGGTTGTTAGTGGTGGAACTGGAATTTAGTAATTTATTTCTAGTATTAGAAATAGTAGAATATTGTGAGACTCCCAGTGGTCTCACTCCCAAATCCACCATCACCATAATGCCGCACTTTCTTTTCTCCGGCTGATATACGTATTACGGTTTGCTTAGCGGATCCCCCACAGTTAGGCATTTTGGGTTATTTCTGATTTCTTGCAGTGATAATAGTATTTCAGAAAAATTGTTTTGTGACCGTAACCATTCTGTGTCCCCATGAAGCTCAGTTTCTACAGAGCCACAGAACATTGCCTACAAAGTAATTTAAAAAATAAATTCCAATTTTCATTGTGTCTCTTAAAGAAAAAAATCACAGAGAATCCAGTTCACAACTCTTAATACTTCTCATATCTCCTTCCTTTATTCTTCAGTTGTCTCACACTCTGTACCTGCTGTTCAGGCAATGACAGTCTGAGCCCCCAAACTCCCAACAAGCCAAAATCCCAAAGCTCTTCTGTTTCCCTGTGGCTCTTTATTTTATAGGTCAGTGCATCCTCCTGGGCCTGGTTCTTTCCCTGACCCTAGCCATTCTGTTCTGGTTTTTCTCTATCCATTCCAATAATCCACTACAAATGGAAAGAAGTTGGAGATATGGATTGTACAGAAACAGGGATAGGACAAATCAGGAAACACACATGAATCCACTCTATCCACTTATTTGTAAGTTAAAGTTTTTTATGTTTTTATTCATTTTAGACTTTTTGCCCTTTTGAATTATAGTCTCCCAAGTGAGATTGGTGGGTCATCAAATAGATCTAAATAGTGAATAATTTTAATTACAATAATTCTTACTAATTAAAAAATTACATCGTATGACTACAATGAAGTTGACTATAAGGCTTGTCCAAAATACATTTTTGCTTTTGGATTGTTATATAGATTATATGCCTTTTTAGGTAGTCAGTGTGTAAAGTTCATTATAAAATTCTAATTACTTTTTCATAACTGTAATAAATAGCTATATGTAAAATGCAATAGTACAGTGGTCCCCAACCTTTTTTGGGCCACGGACTGGTTTAATGTCAGAAAATATTTTCACGGACCGGCCTTTAGGGTGGGACAGATAAATGTATCACGTGACCGAGACAAGCGTCAAGAGTGAGTCTTAGACGGATGTAACAGAGGGAATTGGTCATTTTTTAAAAATAAAACATCGTTTAGACTTAAATATAAGTAAAACAGAAATAATGTAAGTTATTTATTCTTTCTCTGTGAACTGGTACCAAATGGCCCACAGACCGGTACCGGTCTGCGGTCCAGGGGTTGGGGACCACTGCAATAGTATAAAAATACAACTAGCCCCAAACTTCCCTGTTCTCTCTAATGGACAAAAGAACAAAAGAGATTTAGACTCTGGAAAAGTGGCTTATTCAGTTGGTAGGTGTTTCCATAGAGCAGGGGTCAGGAACCTATGACTTGCGAGCCAGATGTGGCTCTTTTGATGGCTGCATCTGGCTCGCAGACAAATCTTTAATTAAAAAAATAATAATAACGTTAAAAATATAAAACATTCTCGTATTATAATCCATTCATTTCCTACCGCTCATGTTCATGGTTGTGGGTGGCTGGAGCCAATCACAGCTGTCCTCCAGGACAACACCAAATTTTTATTGGATAATTTGTAAGGTACACGGGACATTGCATGGCTCTCACGGAATTACATTTTTTTTTTTTTTGTATTTTTCTGAAGTTGGTAACAGGGAAGCAGTCAGACTCCCGCATGCGCCCGACCAGGATCCACCTGGAATGCCCAGCAGGGGGCGATGCTCTGCCCATCTGGGGCGTTGCTCTGTTGTACCCAGAGCCATTCTAGTGCCTGAGGCAGAGGCCATAGAGCCATCCTCAGCGCCTGGGCCAACTTTGCTCCAATGGAGCCTTGGCTGTGGGAGGGGAAGAGAGAGACAGAGAGGAGGGAGAGGGGGAGGGGTGGAGAAGCAGATGGGCGCTTCTCCTGTGTGCCCTGGCCAGGAATCGAACCCGGGGCTCCTGCACGCCAGGCCGACGCTCTACCACTGAGCAAACCGGCCAGGGCGGAATTACATTTTAAAATATGCAGTGTTCATGGCTCTCTCAGCCAAAAAGGTTCCCGACCCCTGCCCTACAGCTTTTCTCTGGGTTTTAGTCAACCCTGAAGTTCTTAGGTTTAATCAGTCACTGATCTTGGGACTGATTTAGGGTTATCTCTGGGGAAAATTGTGAAGCAACCAAAGTTTGGTCTGTACCAAATTACTCAGCATCTACTTTTTGTCTCTGGAATTCTTTTTATACAGTCGTTCTACTGATATTTCCTCTGGAGTCACCTCAGTCATTTACACGTTAGTGGGACTTTGACCCAATACACTCCCCTTCTCAGAGTTATTTGCAGGGAATACCTTATTTCCGCCTATGAATGCAAAAGTTTGTTTCTGGTGTTGAGTTTGGCACTTACGAGCTCATCCACAAGTCTTTGGGAGGAGAGGGGCTGCCCAGGCACCTTATCTTGACATTGTATTTCATAAATATATGTTTTCTCAGTTTATGAATACGGCCAGCTCCCAACTTACTGTTCTAATTAACTGCAAGTTCTGAGGTTACACGCACTCTGTACACACTCAGATCTCGCACAGGTTGACACATATAAATGTTAGAAAGGGCATGTGGGTGGCAAAATGTGGAATTTACTAATTAGTGAAAGAAATACTTGCTCTTCATGAGGAATAAATTACCAAACTCACTTTCTATGCCATTTTTTATCTCTTCTTCATAATGAATCTCTGGTATCAGATCAAATTGAACCTGGAGCATTTTCTTTTCTTTCTTTCTTTTTACAGTTTGACAAATGGACAGACTCTCAAAGGAGAAGAATCCTGACGGGCCTGTTAGAACGCTGCTCCCTGTCACAGCAAAAGTTCTGCTGTCAAAAGCTTCAGGAAAGAATTCCAGCAGAAGCTCTGGATTTTACTACCAAGCTGCCCAGGATGCTATCTTTATACATCTTTTCTTTCCTGGACCCCCGAAGCCTTTGTCGTTGTGCACAGGTAAAGGCAAAGAAGCAGTGTAGAGGCATTTTGTGAGGACAGCCTAGAAACTCTGGAACTTGGTTGGAGGAAGCATATGTCACAGGTCCTCATATAACATTGTTTTGTTTAAGTTTGTTTTGTTATAATATTGACGAGATGCTTTGTTATAATGTCGATGAGATGCCATTGTGACTTAATTCTTGTTTATATCAATTAGCCTGTGGTAAAACTGGTTTCATTATTTGTCATTTCAGTTAAAGCTGCTGAACCTATTGATGGTGTTAAGTGAGAACTTACTGTGCACTAAACCAATAAATAGATGAGATGATCAATAGGTTTAGTCCACATAGTTTGGATTCGCCCATGTCCTTTGTGTTTAACTCTGTATTTAGTGCTCAAAAGGTGTGTGGGGGAGTGTAAGATGTCATTAATGTCCACATGCAAAAAATTAGCTAGTTGGTGGGATGAGCACCCATAGGAGAAATGGTTCGTCAGCAGGATAGTCTTAAATTGCAAAGCATACAACTACAATAAAATACTAAATTTACAGTGCAGGCCATTCATAAATAGAAAAGCTCAAAATAAGGTGCTAATGAGATATACAAAAGAATATGAGACCAGAAGAGTTTATAGTGAGCAAACGCATTCACAGATTTGGAAAAGGAACTGACCGTTATTTGCCTACAAGTAATTCCATGGTTGATTAAGTGTAATTAAATTACTTTAGCTATAAAACTGGTAGTCATTTATGTGAGTCTTTTCATAGAGTCTAGTAACACCAGAAATGTCCTGTTTGGCATGCATTCATGCATGTGCAAAATGTTAACTTTCATTTTTAAAATTAAGAAAATGAATTCAGTAAGAAAGACGAATTAGTTAATAAATGGTGTTGGGAAAATTGGGTAGCTATCTGGAAAAATTTTTTTCTAGTAGGATAAAAGATTGATATGAAATCAAAGGAAGCCATTAAAGTACTCAAAGAAAATGTAGGAAAGGAGGTCTTTGTGAGTATTCTATAACCAGAAACCATAAAAGAAAATATACAATTTAAATTCTTGCCTTATTCATTATATATATTAATTATAATATATATTTATAAGAAAGCTACATTTTAAATTGTGCCTATAAATATTAAAATTTTCTCTATAAAAAAGTATCATAAATAAATCCAAACAGAGAAAACACATATTGCCAATGAATGGCTAATATCCTTATTTTTTCAAGAACTCCTATAAATCTATATTAAGAAAGAAAAAAAAAGACCAGCAACCCAACAGAAAAATGAGCAAAGGAAATGAACAAGTAGTTCACAGAAAGAAATGTAGATGTTTCTAAAATGTATAATATGCTCAGTCTCACTATGGCATGCCTTCTTCTTGATTCAGATTGACTGTTAAAAATTTTAAATAATATTCTATATTGGTGAGAATGTGAAGAAACAAGCACTTTCATAAATGGTTTGTAGATAAATTGGCAAAACCACCACAGAGAACAATTTGTATTATAATTTAAAGTAAAGATTCCCTTTGACCCAGCAGATCCACTTCTTAGAATTTGTCTGATGGGTATACTTCAACATATGCAAAATTATGTCTGTGTAAGGATGTTACAACAGTGTTTGTAATAGCAACAGTTTGGAAACAATGAAAATGTCCACCATTATAAATTGCAATGCAAAATGTATCATCAGTGAAAAAGATGTATCATCAGTGAAAAAAGTAAAGGTACAGAATTGTCCTACCATTTTGGAGAGATAAAAGAATACATACATATCTGTTAATATAGGTCTGGCTGGTAGCAGTGGTTACATCTAGGAAGGAAACGAGTGACTAGAGGACGGGGGTGAGAGAGAGACTTCCTTTGTCCTGTGTACCCGCTAGATCTTTGAATTTAGTATTAATGTACATTTATTATTTATTCTAGAAATGAAATAGTTTTAAATAGAGCATAGCATCCTAAATGTTCAGTAGTCGGACAGTATTATATAGCTGTATGATGAATTATTATGCAGCTATTAGAAAACATGATTTGGAAGAACAGAGATACTTATGATATATAAAATGAAGAAAGCACAATTTGAAATTATATATAGTTTTCCAGTTTTCTTTCATACTTGCCTTAAAAAAGATAAGAAAGAGAAGAGCCCTGCCTGTTGTTAATAATGGTCATCTTTGATTGCGTTATGCGTATTTTCTTTAAACTTCTCAGAAGTTTCCAAGTTTTCCACGTGAGAGTGTTATCATTCAAGGGAAATGTTATTTGAAATAGCTATTTCTATTACCTATGGGCACTATATGACAATCTTGCAAAATTTTGATGTTATATTTATTCCCAATACTGACTGTCAGGGAGACACAGATAGTTATTCTTCATCTAGATTTAAAGTAAACAAATTCATTGTACTGAAATGGACTTTGAGCTGTTTGAAAGATATAAGGGGGTGGCGTTTATAGTTTTGAAAGCTCCTCTCTATCCTTCAATTCTCCTCATTCTTCTTCCTTAAAAAAGCCCCTCAGAAACACTGAAGAGCAAAAACAAAACATACACAACCTTATTTACCCTGGGGGTAAAAACCAGCTTAAATACCCAGGTCTAAATAAGATCTAAGGAAAAGGAGGAAAAGAATGAGAATTCAGACAATTTCCTCCCCATCCCCTTCCTCTAAAACCCCACCTCTCCATTGAATTCTGTGTGAATTAACCATATAGGGAGTAAGGTTGGTGTTGTTTCAGTCTGGGTTGGACAAAGTAGATGTGATTTTTGTTCCTGCTTGCAGGGGTGGGATGGGGGGCTCTATCAGATCCTCTAGACCAGGGGTCAGGAAACTTTTTGGCTGAGAGAGCCATGAACGCCACATATTTTAAAATGTAATTCCGTGAAAGCCATACAACGATCCGTGTACCTTACACATTATCCAATAAAAATTTGGTGTTGTCCCAGAGGACAGCTGTGATTGGCTCCAGCCACCCGCAACCATGAACATGAGCTACCGGTAGGAAATGAATGGATTGTAATACATGAGAATGTTTTATATTTTTAACATTTTTTTTTTATTAAAGATTTGTCTGCAAGCCAGATGCAGCCATCAAAAGAGCCACATCTGGCTCGCGAGCCATAGGTTCCCAACCCCTGCTCTAGATGTTTTTCTTCTTCCAACCCTGAACCTCTTATTTCTTCTAATTGTGCCCTCCTCTCTCCTGCCTGTCTCATGTCCAGAACATAAAACAGTGCTAAACATAGCAGGAACTCAATACATGGTGATCAGATGGAGGGAAGGAGAGAGGTGATAGAGGAATGGTTGTATGAATAGTAAGCCCATTATAATGTTCTAGGTTTTTTGGTTCTTTTTTTCTGGTGTTCAAAATTATTAATCAGTTAATCTTGAAAAAGAGGCCAGTTTTCCAAGGATGAAATCTGGGTTTGAAGGTTAGTAGTCATCTTTGCAATTCTTTTTTTTTTTAATAAAGATTTTATTTATTGATTTTACAGAGAGAGAGAGAGAGAGAAAGAGAGCAAGAAGTATCAAGTGATAGTTACTTCACTTTAGTTGTTCATTGATTGCTTGTTGTATGTGCCTTGAAGAGGCAAACCCAGGGTTTCAAACCAGCAACCTCAGCATTCCAGGTTGACGCTTTATCCATTGCGCCACCACAGACCAAGCCATCTTTGCAATTCTTACAGCTAAGACACAGACAGACCTCTATTCTCAACTTTCTATATGAATTTGATCCTAGTTTCTAGTAAGACTTATTCAATATTTGGAATAAATTCTAATACTGGTATTACACATAGAGTCATCTCTCCTTTATGCTGGATGTGTAGATTGACCATAATGCAATGGAAATGAAATATATAGGATAAATACTTTGTGCTGTATGGAATCTTAAAGGCTATGCAAAACACACAATATAGTATCAGTATTTGCGTTCTGTTTATAAAATTTATATTTAGTTAAATTATAAGAATGGAGAGAAGACAGATGCATATCATGAAAAGAGTAAACAATATGCGGACCTGTGTTTCTATAACTCTCATATAACTTTCACATGAAATTCAGAAACCTTTAGGAAATTCCAAAGTCTACTTGACCCTCAGTTTTCTCATTTGCAATATGAGAGTAATACTTATATTTACTTCCTTAGGTTGCTACGTGGATGATTAATAGGTTCTCTATAAATATATGTTAACTCAGATTCTAAGTCTGAATTAAAATGTAAAGAAAATCATTCTGGCCTGACCTGTGGTGGCGCAGTGGATAAAGCGTCGACCTGGAAATGCTGAGGTCGCCGGTTCGAAACCCTGGGCTTGCCTGGTCAAGGCATATATGGGAGTTGATGCTTCCAGCTCCTCCCCACCTTCTCTCTCTGTCTCTCTCTCCTCTCTCCCTCCCTCTCTGTCTCTCTCTCTCTCCCTTTCTCTCTCCTCTCTAAAATGAATAAAAAAAAAAAAAAAAAGGAAAATCATTCTGCATGGGCAGGAAGCACTTAAGGTAGCAGGTAACTATTTAAGCTGTGAATTGGAGGAAAAGATTTAGAAAAATTATTTAGGGCCCAGGGTGACAGCTTAAAACCTAGAGAAAGTAGACATGTAAACTGAGTAGTTTGTTTTCCCCGACAATGGTTGTTGTTTCTCCAGGTGAGCTGGCACTGGAAGAACTTAACTGAGCTGGATCAGCTCTGGATGCTCAAATGTTTACGGTTTAACTGGTACATCAATTTCTCTCCAACTCCCTTTGAGCAGGGGATATGGAAGAAGCACTACATTCAAATGGTAAAAGAACTTCATGTTTCCAAGCCTAAGGTAAATTTAGGACAAAATGCAACAAACTTGCAAACATCAGCTATTTAGGAATTCTAGAACTTAGACTAAGTGATCACACTTGAACTTGGAGAAGTTAGTTGGTTCAAGGGAAGTATACTATGACTTCAAAATTCTCCTTTCCTGAGAACTTAATAGCCCTTTTCAAGATAACCATGTCCATTGAGAGCCCTTATCTGACACTCCCAAACCACAGTCCGCGGGAGGTTAGGACTGTGGGGCTCCTCACTATACCGGTCCTGGATTTCTGTGTCCCTGTCTCACACTCCCAACAG
The DNA here is from genome assembly GCF_036850995.1 of Saccopteryx leptura. NCBI lineage: Eukaryota > Metazoa > Chordata > Mammalia > Chiroptera > Emballonuridae > Saccopteryx > Saccopteryx leptura. The sequence continues at coordinate 241,968,637 of NC_089503.1, forward strand.
TTCTGACACTGGGACTCTGTGGGTAATGTGCTGTATTTGTTATGTATGGGTCATCAAACTCTACTTTACTAATTCAAGTGTTTTACAATTCTTCTAGAGGAGCTGAACTTTATTTTGGTATCATTTATAAGGAAAACTTTTCCAATAAATCTATTATTAGGGAAGGGCATAATGGACATACTAATGTTCTTTTTAGGATAGAAATTACCAAGGTAGAGCATTTCCATATAATCATAAAAAGTAAATAATACAAGAATATTTTTTCTAGTGGTTTTCTATGCATTATAACCATGTTTATATTTATTCTTATAGTCATAGTTAATTAGGTAACTTTTATGAGCCTTTATTTATGGCATGGTTTACACACAAGCAGAATTGTGCATCGTTTCGTATAATAAATGAGTTCCTGAAAAATTATGTGTAAATTAATTTCTTAAATGATTTTTAAAACCACAGGGGTATTATATTCTATGAAAAAGCTGCAATGAATCCTTTTTAAAATTGAAGAATCCCTTTGAAATACAAATAGTCAACTTCTAAATTGCTCTTTAGGTTAGTTTTATTGTATTTTCTGAAAGTGGAATCCATTTACATTTAATATAATAATAAACTATGCATAATTAATATGGTCACAATTGCAATGATAAAACTAGTATTTCCTATTTTAGTTATTGGTGTGCTCTGTGAGGATTTCTTTTTTTCTTTTTTTTTTGCACGCGAGAGAGACAGACAGACAGGAAGGGAGAGTGATGAGAAGTATCAACTCATAGTTACACACTTCAGTTGTTCATTGATTGCTTTCTCATATGTGCCTTGACTAGGGGGATCCAGCAGAGCCAGTGACCCCTTGCTCAAGCCAGCGACCTTGGGCTCAAGCCAGCAACCAATGGGTCATGTCTATGATCCCACACTCAAGCAAGCGACCCCATGCTCAAGCTGATGAGCCCACGCTCAAGCTGGCGACCTCAGGGTTTTGAACCATGGTCCTCAGCATCCTAGTTAGCACACTTTATCCACTGTGCCACCATCTGGTCCAGCGAGGATTTCTTTAAAAATAAATTTTAAACTGCTAAAAGTAAATTTTAAACTGCAGTGATGGAAAAGTTATCTTCAAAATTACTGTAGCTATGACATCTTTTCTCATAAGGCTTTTCTTGACCTTTTCATTTGTGAGCAGGGAAAGCCATGGAGTACCTGGAGCTTAAGCTGTTTTGGTGCAGAGGAGAGAAAACTGATTAGCCAACTTCATAAAAAGGGATTTAGAGTATTATATATAAAACTGGCTTCAATGCTTTGTCTTCAATAATAACTCTTCGTCCACAAAATATTTCTGCATAACTATATATTTAAAATAATGCTTGCTTCTGCCTGACCAGGTGGTGGCGCAGTGGATAGAACATCGGACTGGGATGCAGAGGACCCAGGTTTGAGACTCCAAGGTCGCCAGCTTGAGTAGGGGCTCATCTGGCTTGAGCAAAGCTCACCAGCTTGAGCCCAAGGTCGCTGGCTTGAGCAAGGGGTTACTCTGTCTGCTGTAACCCCCCCGGGCAAGGCACTTATGAGAAAGCTATAAATGAACTAAGGTGTCACAGTGAAAAACTAACGATTGATGTTTCTCATCTCTCTTTGTTCCTGTTTGTCTGTCCCTGTCTCTCCCTCTCTCTGACTCTCTCTCTGTCTCTGTAAATAAATAAATAAATAAATAAAATAATAATGCCTGCTTCTGATGCAATAGGATTTCTACCTCTTTGCTTGCTATTAAACTTCTGTAGGGAGTAGTACTTTGTTATATTAATCTTGAGTTTTTCTGTTAAATCGACCTAAATTAGAACAACAAAGGTTAATAAAATCAACTAATAATTTTATTTCTTAGAAAGACTAAGGTTATAAAGCCATCTGATGAGTGTTAATAAAATCATCTGACAATGGTTTTAAAGTCAACTGTCAGCCCTATGCTCGAATAATTTGTGTAATTCTCTGCAAAGTTGTTCCAATGATGGTGCCTACAGGCAGCCACTAGAGTAGAGCTTAATTTACCTTCCCTCAGTCCCATCACTGTCTCCCTTCCCCAAGTACTTTATACCTGGCATGAAAATATTTTGTTTATTTATTTTAGCGAGAGAGACAGAGAGAGACGGAAAGGGAGAGAGATGAGAAGCATCAACTTATAGTTGTGACACTTTAGTTGTTCATTGATTGGTTCTCATATGTGCCTTGACTGGGGGGCTCCAGCTGAGCCAGTGACCCTTTGCTCAAGCCAGTGACTTTGGGCTTCAAGCCAGCAACCATAGGGTCATGTCTATGATCCCATGCTCATGCCAGTGACCCTGCGCTCAAGCTGGTGAGTCCGCACTCAGGCTGGTTTTTGAACCTGGGTCCTCAGCATCCCTGATTGATGCTCTATTCATTGAGCATAGGGCCACCACCTGGTCAGACAAGCATGAAAACATTTTAAAAGCAGATGGTAGTGGTTAATACTACTTACCCAATCTTAAAATAAGAGGACTGGACTAGAATGAACTTTGTAACAGTCTGTAAAACCACATTCTCAGCTCTAAGAAACATAATTTCAAAAGACTTAATCTAGAAAAAGTTAAACCCAAAGTTGATAGAAGGAAGAAATTATAAAGAGCAAAGATCAATGAAATTAAAAACAGGTAAATAATTAGCCCTGGCCGGTTGGCTCAGCGGTAGAGTGTCGGCCTGGCGTGCAGGGGACCCGGGTTCGATTCCCGACCAGGGCACATAGGAGAGGCGCCCATTTGCTTCTTCACCCCCCCCCTCCTTCCTCTCTGTCTCTCTCTTCCCCTCCCGCAGCCAAGGCTCCATTGGAGCAAAAGATGGCCCGGGCGCTGGGGATGGCTCCTTGGCATCTGCCCCAGGCGCTAGAGTGGCTCTGGTCGCGGCAGAGCGACGCTCCGGAGGGGCAGAGCATCGCCCCCTGGTGGGCAGAGCATCGCCCCTGGTGGGCATGCCGGTGAATCCCGGTGGGGCGCATGTGGGAGTCTGTCTCTCCCCATTTCCAGCTTCAGAAAACAAAACAAAACAAAACAAAAAGGTAAATAATTGAGAAAACTAAACCAGAACTGCTTCTTTAAAAACAAATAGAATTAACAAATTTCTAGCTAGACTGATAAGTTATAAAAGAAAGAACAGCCTTGGTGGTTGGCTCAGCAGTAGAGCATTGACCTGGCATATGGTGGATGTCCCTGGTTCAATTTCTGGTCAGGGCACACAGGAGAGGCGATCATCTGCTTCTTCTTCCCTTCTCTTCTCCCTTCTGTCTCTTTCTCTCTTCACTTCCCACAGCCATGGCTTGATTGAGTCGAGTGTGTCCATCCTGGCCACTAAGGATGGCTCTTTTGAGCCTCTGCCTCAGGTGCTAAAAATAGATTGTTTGTGAGCATGGCCCTAGGTGGACAGAGCATCAACCTCAGACAGAGGTTGCTGGGTGGATCTTGGTTGGGATGCATACAGGAGTCTGCCTCACTATCTCCCCTCCTCTCACAAAAAAAAAAAAAGAGAGAGAGAGAGAACACATAACTTACTAGTAGCAGGTATGAAAGAGGGAGGCATCATGACAGATTTTGCAGACACTGGAATGATAATGAGAAAATATTACAAATAATTCCATGTTCCTAAATTCAACAACCTAGATGAAATGGACAATTCTTGCAAACCACAAATTACCAAGACAGTCTCAAGAAATAGAAAGCATGAAAAGATCTTTATCAATTTAAAAATAAATCTTAATTTTAAAACTATCCACAAAACTTTAGACCTAAATATCACATATTTAAGGAAAAGATACCAATTTTTACATAAACTCAGAAAATAGAGGAAGAGGGAACACTTTTGAACTCATTACCTTCATAATAAAACCAGCCCTGGCCGGTTGGCTCAGCGGTAGAGCATCGGTTTGGTGTGTGGAAGTCCCAGGTTTGATTCCTGGTCAGGGCACATAGGAGAAGCACCCATCTGCTTCTCCACTCTTCCCCCTCTCCTTTCTCTCTTATCTCTCTCTTCCTCTCCTGCAGCCAATGCTCCATTGGAGCAAAGTTGGCCCAGGCGCTGAGGATGGCTCTATGGCCTCTGCCTCAGGGGCTGAGGATGGCTCCGGTTGCAGCGGAGCAACGCCCCAGATGGGCAGAGCATCGCCCCCTGGTGGGCATGCCGTGGGAATCCCAGTTGGGTGCATGCGGGAGTCTGTCTGTCTGCCTCCCCTCTTCTCACTTCCTGCTTCTCACTTCAGAAAAAATACAAAACAAAAATAACCCCCCACCCACAAAAAACCAGATAAAGATTTTACAAGAAAACAAAACAAGACCACAGACCAATATCTCTCATGAACACAGACATAAAAATCCTTTAAAGTACTAGTGAATCAAATCCAGAAATAATACACAATGCCCAAATGGGATTATTCAAGGAGAGTAAGTTTGACATAATATTCAAAAATCAATCATGCTTGCTTGGGCAGCACATATACTAAAATTGGAATGATACAAAGAAGATTAGCATGGACCCCGCACAAAGATGGAATGCAAATATGTGAAGCATTAAAAAATAATCAATCAATGTAACTCACAGAATAAAAGAGAAAAGATTTGTGATCATTTCAGTATAGGCAAACAAAAGTATTTAACAAAAAAAATCTGCATAGTTGTAATTTAAAAAATTCTCAAACAGACTAGATGAACAAAATATTTTTTACTTAATGCAAACAGTCATCACAGTTTCCATTATCATCTATTATGTTAAAGTGTCAAGCATTTTATATTTTTTCAGAATTAATGATGTTTACTTATATGTAATTACTATCATTTATACCTGAAGTGTTCCCCCCAAAATTAATTTTTATTATCATGTATTCCTAGTAGTATTAACAAGACCTTCTCCAGCAACAGCAGAGAGATTTCATGCAGTATAAGCTCAGAAAAGTGAAATTAATGTCCATTCCAAATGCAATCTGCACAAAATATTGAGTAGTAAACCAATAATGAGCTATCAGTTATATAAATAAAAAATGGCTGCTTTATCTACCAGATTATAATCATTCATTAAATGAGTAAATATTTTTAAAAAACTGTTATGTGCTGGGTGCTGTGAGTGCTGTGATCTTAGCCATACTTCCAAGGAGCCTAGTCTGGTGGCCTAGGACATTGACAAATACATGGGTAGTAAGTGCTCTCTGGTAGTAGAAATATATACAAAGAGCAGTTGAAACAAGGATAAGAAACTAAGTGATTCTGCCTGGAGGGACTGGGGAATTTCTTAATTTTCACAAGCAATTCAAGCAAACCAATTCACCCAGCAAAGCTTCTCTAATCTCTTAAAGAACAGAAATTAAGCCTTTAATGGCTTCTCAACATACCAATACCATTTCCCTTAGGCTACAACCACATAAAAACTTTATGAATTTCACACACACACACACACACACACACACACACACAAAATAGACTTTCAATTTGGGAAATTAAAGCAAAAGTATTTTAGGAGAGTGGATGAGGTTTTGATAACTGATAAAATCTATAAACTACTACCCTGATATAACTTGAAATTGTATGGGTTATAGGTAATTAGGGCTGCAGCACTTTTTTTTTTTTTTTTTTTTTTTTTTGAGAGAGAGAGCAGGGCAGGAAGGGAGAGAGATGAGAGTATCAACTCATAGTCTGGCACTTTGGTTGTTCATTGACTGCTTCTCATATGTGCCTTGACCAGGGGCTCCAGCTGAGCTATTGACCCTTTGCTCAAGGTAGTGACCTTGGGCTCAGGCAGCAACCAAGGGGTCATATCTCTGATCCCATACTCAAGCCAGTGACTCTGCTCAAGCTGGTGAGCCTGCATTCAAGCCAGCGATGTTGGGGTTTCAAACCTGGGACCCCAGTGTCCCAGGTCAATGCTCTATTCACAACATCACCATTGGTCCGGCAGCACTTTTTTTTAATATATACATTTTTATGGATAAATTAACTGCAATTGTAGAAAAATGATACATGATGCAGTAGAGGAGATGGCAGTATGCTATAGAGAGGCTCAGTGCATAGACTTGAAACAAGACAGTTCTGGATTCAAATTCTGACCCTCTGTCTTAATACTCATGTAGTAACAGGCCAATTAATTGGTTTACCCTATTTTCAGTTTCCTCTTCTTTAAAATGAGAGTAGTAGTGATTACTCTAATAGAGTCATTGTGAAGGTTAAATAAAATAATGCATGAAAACTTCCTGAGACAGTGCCTGGCACACAGCAAGTGCTCCAGGGTTGTTGATGGCTGCTGTAATCATTGTCACCATTATCATTGCCATCATGGTGACGATGATGATGATATTCTTATTCTTTGTTTTACTGTTTTTGTTGTTATTACAGTGTGTTAAGAACAGAAATGGTTAATTTTCTTCTTCTAGACACCTCTAAAAGATGAGTTTGTGATTGCTGATGTTCAGCCAGTGACAAGCAGTTCTGCAGAGGAAAAGCAGTCTCCTTCCTCAGCCTTTCGATCGGCTTCCTCTTTAAGAAAGAAGAATCACCCAGGGGAGAAAGACCTCCCACCATGGCGATCTTCTGACAAGCATCCAACTGATATCATTCGATTCAATTACCTTGACAATTGTGACCCCATCAAGCAGATGTGGCAAGGGTGAGACGCTCCAGGCCCTTCTTCACTTGTTTGCTTTTAGAAACAATTTGTGGTCCTGGCCAGTTGGCTCAGTGGTAGAGTGTCAGCCCCATGTGTGAATGTCCCAGGTTCAATTCCTGGTCAGGGCACACAGGAGAAATGACTATCGGCTTCTCCACCCTTCCCTCTTTTCTCTCTCTCTCACTCTTACTCTCTCTCTCTCTCTCTCTCTCTTTCTCTCTCCCTTCAACTCCCACAGCCATGGCTCAATTCTAGTGCATTGGCCCCGGGTGCTGAGGATGGCTCTGTGGAGCCTCTGTCTCAGGTGCTGAAATTAGCTTGGTTGTAAGCATGGCCCCAGATGAGCAGAGCATCGGCCCCAGATGGGATTGCCAGGTGGATCCTGGTCAGGGCACATGTGGGAGTCTGTCACTGTATCTCCCCTCCTCTCACTTGGAAAAGAAGAAATAAAAAGAAACAATTTGCTGGCACTTCAACATATGAAAAGGTGAAAATAGAACTTACTGTGAAAATACTAAGTGCTTTTCCATATGCACTTGAAAAAGTAACTGAAAAGTAAAAGGCAATTGAAAAAGAAAGGAATTGGTGGTGGGGATTTCACTCTGTTCATTGGGATGCGTTTGTATTTTAAAGCTGTAATGATTTAATATTACAGCTTTTAAAATATATAATATCTCAAATTTTAATCCACCACTGTAAGGTTCATTCTAGTCTTTTTCCCATATTTTCACCTCCCTTCTTTGACAATGAGAAGCCACAAGAAGCCTGGCTTTCATATTTATCTATTATTTATATGTAGATTATATAGCATATATATTTTACATTATACAGTTCACCCTTGAACAACATAAATTTTGACTCCTCCAAAACATTACATTTGCCCCTTTGCATGTATGGATTCAACCAACTGCAATCGAAAACAAGAGTTTTCCACCTGTGGTTGGGAATGCGAAATACTGTTCAGGAGACTGTGAGCAAATACTGATAGAATCCACTCATTGCCGGTGGGAATATCAGTTGGCACAGACCTTACAGAGGGAAATTTGAAAATATCCAGCAAAAATGCACATGTGTTTACATTTTGACCTAGCAATCGTACTTCTAAGAATCAAAATTGAAAATACCAAAAGTACATCTGCACAAAGATATATATTGCAGCGTTGTTTATGACTTAAAATGTTGGAAATAACTTAAATGCTCATATAATACATAGAAGAGTGTTTGTTAAATAAATTATGTATGGTCCATTCACACAATGGAGAACTAGGCAACTTTAAAAATGAATAAAGAAGATCTCTATGAGCAGATATGGAGTGATTTCCAGGGTACATTGTTAAATGAGAAAAGCAAATTGCAAAAGAGTATCTATACTATTCCACCCATAATGTAGAAAGAAGAAATACAGATTTGTATCTATGTATATACATAGACATATGTGTCTGTTCATTTGTTAATACACATATGCACACAAAAGATAACCAAGAAATTAAGGAAAAGAATTTTGGAATATTTAAGAATGTTTTAATACATCTACCATATTTTCAGAATTACAGATTAACATCAAGACAGCATAGGATAGTGACAGTGTACAGGCTCTGGAACCATACCGCTTGGGTTCAAATCCAGGCTCCCACACTTCTAGCTGTGTGACCTTGGAGACTCCCTTAACCTCTCTGTGCCTCAGTTTCCACACCTATAAAATGTCAATAATAGTAATACCTAAGTCATAGATAGGCTCCATTCACCAAAATAGACCAGATGCTTGGACCTTTCAGAGTCAGTGTCATGGGGAAAAAAAGAGGGGGGAAAATGTTGTAGAACATGAGACAACCAAGTTCAGTTTGAGTCGAGATGGGATTCAGTTCTAAAAAAAAAAAAGACTTTCATAGGCATTCTTGGAACATTTTGATATAGACTGAGAATTAAATGATTTTAAGAAATTACTGGTCATTTTCCAAGGTATGATGACACTAGAGTGGCTAAGTGGGCAAATGTCTTTATCTTAGGAGATGAGTGCTGAAGTATTTAGGGGTGAAGCATCTGCAACTTACTCTTTTATGATGTGACAAATGTAGATATATGGTTTGTGTATGTATGTGTGTACATATATGCATCTATACATATAAAGAAATAAAGCAAAAATAGCAAAATATTATCAATTGTTGAAGCTAGTTGGAGAATATATGGATAATCACTACTATTCTTTCAACTATTCTGTATATTTGAAATTTCTTAATTAAAAGTTATGGGAAATTTTTGAAAATTAAGCAGCAAGAAATACTGCCTAAAGCTGATCTTTTTAAATAAAACTTTATATTGGAAGTTCAAGTAAATACAAAAGTAGAAGAGAACCCCTTGTAACCATCATCCAGCATTATTAACAGGTTTCAATTCAGGACCAATCTGATTTCATTTATTCCTTATCCACTCTGCCCTTCCTCTAGGTTATTTCTGATTTTTTAAGGAGACCTTATTTATTGATTTTAGAGAAAAGAGAGAGAGAAGAAGGACAAGCGCGGGAAGCATCAACTCATAGTAGTTGCCTCTCATATGTGCATTGATGAGGAAAGCCCGGGGTTTCAAACAGTGACATCAGCATTCCAGGTCAATGCTTTATCTGCTGTGCTATTTAAAATTTTTTTTTTTTTATTATTTTAGCAAGGGAAGAAGGGAGAGAGGGACAGAGACAGGAACATGGAGCTGTTCCTATGTGTGCCCTGACCAAGGATCAAACCAGCAACCTCTGCACTTTGGGATGATGCTCTAACCAACACAGCTATCCCACCAGGGCAGGGCAGGCTAGTTTTGAGACAAATCCAAATGTCATATTTTTTCATTCATACATATTTCAATGTACATCCTTAAAAAAATAGACTCCAAAAATCATAACTTGATACTATCTCACATCTAAATCAATAAATAATTTCTTATAAATGTCTCATAAGTGTTTGATATTTTTAAACAGTTAGTTTGTTTAGTCATGTTCCAAATAAGGTCCACATATTGCTTTTGGTCAATATGTCACTTATCTTTTTTTTTAATCCATACGTTTCACCAGTTCTTTCTTTCTTTCTTTCTTTCTTTCTTTCTTTCTTTCTTTCTTTCTTTCTTTCTTTCTTTCTTTCTTTCTTTCTTTCTTTCTTTCTTTCTTTCTTTCTTTCCTTCCTTCCTTCCTTCCTTCCTTCCTTCCTTCCTTCCTTCCTTCCTTCCTTCCTTCCTTCCTTCCTTCCTCTCTCTCTCTCTCTCTCTCTCTCTCTCTCTCTCTCTCTCTTTTTCTCTTATAATTTGTTTGTGGTAGAAATCAGGTCATTTATCCTACCTTCCGATATCAGATGAGATCGGGCGCATTCAGGGTGGTATGGCTGTAGACAGGTCATTTATCCGGAGCATCTTACCTTCTCTATTTTGCTGATTGTATTCCCAACATCAGGAGTCCCTCTGTCTCCTGTATTTGGCCATATTGGTGGTAAGATCTAGAGGCTTGAGTATATAATGATCATGCATTTCTATTATGGGTGCAAGATTTCTCATTGTCTCTTTTTTTGTGATATTAGTGGTCATTGATGATCATTGCCTAGATCCATTGTTTTAGGTGAATTTTTTCTGGAAAGGACCAGACAGAAAATGCATTAGGCTTTATAGGACATGTGTCACAAGTGCTGAACTCTGCCATTGTAGCCTGAAAATAGCCATAGACAATATGCAAAAAAATAAGCATGACTATGTTCCAATAAAACTTTATTTACAAAAACAGGCATTAGGCTGCTGTTGGCCTCTGGGCTATGGTTTGCTCATACTTACTTAATATATATATGATGTTTTAGAAAACAAATAATAACATTAATACAAACAATAGGATTACTGAAAACAATTTAAGATTCCTTTGCCTGTGTTTTTATCTTGAGATATTCTACTAAGAATATTTAGACAAATTACTGTGTTAAAGTCCCGTGATGTAATTCTGTGTGTGCTAATGCCGCCAACTCAATAGACAAGATCATTTGTTTCATTTTGTTTTTAGATTTTAGGAATTTTTATTCTTTATTTTATTTTATAATGTTGAGACAAACAAAGATGGCTCCAAAGTCAAATAAACAAAACAACATACATATGGCAAAGCCTAGCTTCTGTTCTTACCTTCTATACTGTTCCTTATACTCGATTGGGTCATATTGGAATCCTACTTATAGGTAACCGTTTTTCAAAAATGTTATGGTGTAATCCTTCCATTTGAAACACACACACACACACACACACACACACACACACACACACACACACTTTTAAAAAAATAAATAATAGTATACAGTACATACCCCTTTACCCACTTTCTTCTTTTTTGTGTAACAGTATATCCTGGAGATCACTCCTCAGTTGTATACAGAAACAGACTGCCTTCCTTTTTACAGCTTATAACACTCCATTGTATGGATGTGCCAGAGTTTATTCAACCAGTTCTTTACTGATAGACATTTGGTTTGTTTCCAGTTGAGTGAAGATAATCTTTTAAATCATAGGAACAACAAAATCAAATGGACAGAGCTTTAAAATGATTATTTGTGATTTTTCCAATGCTTGCCAATTTACAGAAGAAAGAAAAGACATGACATGACCCCAGATTCCAGCCGGCAGTCACGTGATAAGAACAATACATTGCGGGACAGATCTAAGCTAAGAAAAGCACAGTCACTGGTGAGTATTGCTTTCAAAAGATTCCTCACCATAATGCTGATGAAAATCACTGGGTCTCTAATCCTATTTGTGAAAATGAATCTGTTTTCTTTTTTTTTTTTTTTTTTTTTTTTTCATTTTTCTGAAGCTGGAAACAGGGAGAGAGAGTCAGACAGACTCCCGCATGCGCCCGACCGGGATCCACCCGGCACGCCCACCAGGGGGCGACGCTCTGCCCACCAGGGGGCGATGCTCTGCCCATCCTGGGCGTCGCCATATTGCGACCAGAGCCACTCTAGCGCCTGGGGCAGAGGCCACAGAGCCATCCCCAGCGCCCGGGCCATCTTTGCTCCAATGGAGCCTCGGCTGCGGGAGGGGAAGAGAGAGACAGAGAGGAAAGCGCGGCGGAGGGGTGGAGAAGCAAATGGGCGCTTCTCCTGTGTGCCCTGGCCGGGAATCGAACCCGGGTCCTCCGCACGCTAGGCCGACGCTCTACCGCTGAGCCAACCGGCCAGGGCTGAATCTGTTTTCTTAATCAGAACCATCAAGTGGTGGTTTAAGTCCTAGTCTCTGAAACTGACAAGTTGTCTAACCTTGAAGATGCCCTTTATTTGATCTCACTGAGCCCCTGTTTTCTCATCTGCTTAATTAAAAAAAAAAAAAGACTAGATGAACTGATGTGTATGAATCTGCTTTGAGAACTTATTGTCATTTAGTTTTTCTTCTGTTATGAGTCTTTTGGGGAGAAGACTATAGAAATTTCTCCAGCGAAGCTTCCCTGACCTAAGAAAAAGGTACACTTTCCTGCTACCAGTGGAGGGTGATTATAAAAGTGCATTTCAAGCAACTAATGGAAAAAATATCTAATTGACTACCTAATAAAGTCAGTAATTGTGCCTAGAGAGCATTATCATTTCATAGCAGAGCTTTTCAAATTGTGGCTCTGTACCCCCAGTAGACCCCTTTTAGCACATATGAGTCTTCGGTGCAAAGTAGAGGGGAATGAGGGTGGAATCAGAAGTTCATATTATTAGTAAAGACTTAGGGAAAAGCTGAGGATACACACTCAAGGAAATGAATATAAAATGGATGTCAATTGGGAGAAGAATAAGTATGTACTCATGAATAAATCACTTTGATAGCTCTGCTTTGAAGCCCTATTACTTTCTGTTTAAATTTATTTTCAAGTGTTATTACGTTCAAAAAGAGAGAGGGAGAGAGATGAGCTCTTTAAAGTAGGGCAGTTTGTATTCTGAGGGACCAATTTCCTTGGACTGGATGAGGCTTTTCAGAGGCAGATGTACAAATGCCCAAGGGAATGAAGAAGCTTAAAGTGGGGCCGTAAAATTGTCAGTGAAAACCATTAATTGAGAAAAATAACTTTATGAGGCTTATCACACGGGCCATTCAGGCATGCTTCTGTCTGGTTTCCCAGCTTCTCCTGAGCCAGGAGCAGGAGAGAAATCCGGGGGAGATCAGGGAACTGAAGGACGATAAAAGTTGATGGTGATGTATGCTTACAAATTATCAGTGCTGTCAAACATTTCTCCAGCTTGAAAAGCAAAACAACAACAACAACGAGAAAAATCAAAGGCTAAAACCAGAAGCTTTCCCCGTGGACTTTTGACATGAACCATCTGCCCAGGGCTTGCTTAAGTTAAAATGTTTGTTATAAATCTGAAACTTTAAAAGTTGCACGGCTCATTAAAGGGAAACCAGGGCAAATTAAACAATGATAAAGAACAATTAAGCTATTAATAAATGAAGTGCGTGACTGGATTGACTTACTTGTATTGTTTATGTGAATACATTTATTACAGTCACTATTTATGATTAGTTGTTTTGCTAAGAAGCTTAGAGCATAATTAAACCCTCCAAAAGTATGCGGTGGTCTTTGATGAGGTGGTGATGTCTGTGATAACTGACTGGTTGGGCCACAGGGTGAAGGTGGCTAAGGCCCCCTCCCCACGAGGTGGCCGTTTGCCCTCACTGCAGGCCACGGACCTCCTAGAACATCGGTTCTCAACCTGTGGGTCGCGACCCCGGCGGGGGTCGAACGACCAAAACACAGGGGTCGCCTAAAGCCATCGGAAAATACATATTTATTAAGTGATGCAAGATGATTGAGAAAATGAAGAAAGGCTGGATGTGGGCCTGAGAAAAGAGGATGTGAGCATTGAGTAAGGGACCTAAGGAGAGTAAGGAGTCAATAAAACACTGCCCACTGCCTCTGTGCAGTTTGGGAGACTCTGCAGAAGTGCGATTGTAATGGGGGAAAAATCGTGTATTCATTTGATAGAACATTCTCATATCAGTTAGACAGGTGTATCTAGGAAGATTTTAGGAGGAACTAGAGAAATGAAAGGAGGCAGAACTTAGGGGGACATGTTATAAAGTCAAGGACAAAAGGGACAGACCCCCAAAGTCTGCCTGAGAGGCTCCTGAGATCTGAACACTTGAGTATTCCTTGCCCCTGTAAACAGAAAAGGGGGCATATGATATTTGGAGAAGTTAAAGCTTGGTGAATGGAAAGGTTGGAAGAGGGAAAAAAAGCACAGGAGTGTAAAAGTACAAAGCATATTCCTGAGGCCATTTCTCCAGGGCTGTGGCCATCAGGCCACCAGAACCATCTTCACTTTTCGCCTATCCTGACTTAGAGCTTTCAAATATGAGCATTCTTTCTAAAGAGAGAAATATTCTTTTTATTTTACTTTATTTTATTTTTTAGTGAGAGGAGGGGAGATACAGACTTCTGCATGCTCCCTGATGGCATTGGCAACCCCTGTCTAGGGCCATTACTCGAATCAACCAAGCTATCCTCAGCGCCTTTGACCTCAACTGAGCCACTGGCTGCGAGAGGGGAAAAGAGAGAGAGAGGGTGGGGGGGAGGAGAGAAGCAGATGGTTGCTTTTCATGGGTGCCCTAACCAGATATCAAACCCAGGACATCAGCACACCAGGCCAATACTCTGTCCACTGAGCCCTGGGCCTAAAGAGTGAAACATTCTTAGGGCAACAGTTTCAAGTCTACATGTGAGCTTGTGACGCTTTCTCTTATTTAATAGTTTGCAGTTCTCGGAGCCCGCCCCTAAGAAGGGTGGCTGATTTCCCCTTAGGCTTTCAGTGTTGGTGTTGCTTCCTGACAGCGCTCCTCTAACCACCTTTCAGTGTGAATCATTGATGGAGGATGGGAAGAAAGCCTACCTAGACTGTCTCACTAATGCTTTGCAATTTTGAACACTGCTTATTAAAATTCCATGAACATCAAAAAATGCTCAACTATTACTGATTATAAAACTCCATACAAAACAAGCCAGTTTAAAAATATAAACACCACAGTGGAGCCAGGTGCCATTTTAATTGAACTCCAGAGATTTTCCCATCTCATGTAAAAATGTGAAAAAAAAATTTTTCTTTTACCCATAACAGCTCGCCCACAATTCCTCTTCGGGGAAGGGTGAGCAGGGAGCTGTCTCTTGGGGGGAAGCCGCGGGTGAGCTTGTTAGAGAAATGCCCCTCAAGGGCTTGGATGCTCTGGGACGCCTCAGCTTCAGAGGAGGGGAAACCCGCTTGGCTGGAGATGAAGGTTTGCTGTTTCTGCTCCTGCGAGGAGAGGGGAGGGCAGGGGAGAAGCGGGGAGAGAGAAGCCCGCCCGATGGGAGAAGCTGAGTGGAGGCAGGGGAGAGAGACCGGGAAGGTGTTCGATAATAATACTACCCATTCCTATCAAATGTCCTGGCTGTTGCTGAGAAGTAAACCCTGCCTTACAGCTCTGTAGTAAATTCTACTCAATTTACCTGGAAGCCAGATCTCGGAAGTCTAGAAGGCCAAGAAAACAAAAGCCCTTTGGGACAATTCACAAAAACCCAGAGGCTGGGCTTTGGACTTCCCAGGTTCTGGGACTGGACTCAGAGGACCCCAGCTGACATCTTGTTTCACGTTCTCCCCCCCCACACACACACACCTTTTTCCTACCAAGTTAAGTATAAAAACAAATACCTTTTGTCTCTCAGTGAACTTTTGTTTGAAGGTTAGATGTCCTCACTTCTATGTTCTGATTTGAGCACAGATCTCAAAAAGCTGGCTGTTTCAGAGCATTCATTGTGATACAAGGAACAAAAGCCTTTAATGCCTTACTTGCTCTAATGGCTGTAGATAAGACCTTATCTTTTCCGTGGATGATTCCAGCTCTGCCATTACCTTCTTCACCTCTCTCCAGGATCACTTGATTCTGATGATTTCAAATGCTTCTTTAGCTTTCTCACCCCCCCCCCCCATGTCAAAGGGGGAGGGAAAGGAATATATATACTCAAAAGTGACTCTTGGTTTTTATCCTGGAAACAACAACGGTTTAAGAACCAGAAAATCCAGGTTTCTAGCCTCAGCTCGACCATTAACTCAGCAGTCACTCAACCTCTTTGAGATGTCATTTTTCCACGGAGGCAATGAGAGTTTGGATTCCCACCTCTTTTGGGTCCCCTCGGACCCCATAGCTTCCTACCACGTTCGCTCACCTCTCCCCTGGTACACCCGAGGGACGAGGGACGAGGGACGCAGCTGTGACTAAGGTGACTTTACACAGAATAGCCAAAAGGATTCATTATTTCGTGAATCCTATGAATAAGGCAATAACAACAGGTTTCTGTCTCCTGTCTTTTTCTTTGAACCTTAGAAAATATAATTACTTGAAAGAGGGGGAGTTTACAAAACAAAGTTGTAAAGCGGTTTCCTGGCAGGCCGTCTTTAATAGACTTTCAGCGCTGGTGGACTCCCCAGGAGTTTGTTTGATCCTGCTTGTTCGGTTTGGATGTGCCGAGCTAAAAATAGCTCTGGGAGAGATTGCTAATTATTCAGTTCAGTGAAATTCTTGAGAATTCCAGAGGGAAAGAAGGATAAAAAAGATAAGAAAGAATGTGGGTTTTGCAGTCAGAGGGACCTGCAGTTTTCGGTAAACTGCAGTCAGTTTACTGAACAGTGTGACTCTGGATGAGCCTCCATTTCTTCATCTGTGAAATGGGAATAAGGATGGTTGTCAGAACTAAATGCTAGGTATATATGAAGTACGATACATGTTTGTGTTCTCCCTCATTAAATACCATCTCATTTTTCACTTTGCTGACCAAGAGCACGGTAGGGACTTCACCCAGATTCATGGCCCAATACCACAATTTTAGTAGCCTGGGGAGTTTGGCCAAGTGTTAACCTCTTGGAGACTATGTTTCTCATCTGTGAAATGGAATTAATAACAACACTAACCTCACTGGCTTGGGAGGCAGATGAACTGCATTTAGCACAGCGCCTGGCTCAAAGCGTTGCAGAAACAGTAGCTGGTAGCGGTAGTCGCAGCAGTAACAACAGTCAGAATCACACCATAGCAACAGTCTGAGCGGCACGGAGAGGTGAGGGCCAGCCAATGGGGAGCAGCTGTGAGAGGGGCAGCCAGGCAGCCACAGGCTCCAGTTTGTGGAATAAGCTTCTCTCTCAGTCCCGCTTTTGCCTTCTTACTTCTCTCCAGTTTTCTTTATCTTTTCCCTTTGTTTTTTTTCTTTCTCTCATGGTTTCCACTATGTAAGATACGGTTGCATTCATAGCTGTATGAAATGTAAGCCAGATGTTTTCTTTTCCTGCCTGGCCTCTGAACTGTGCTGCATCTGTGTGGTGTTAGTGTGTGTGTGTGTGTGTGTGTATGTGTATGTGCCTGAGGTTCAAATGCTTCTTTAGCTTTCTCACCCCCCCCCCCCATGTCAAAGGGGGAGGGAAAGGAATATATATACTCAAAAGTGATTCTTGGAATCAGTTTTTATCCTGGAAACAACAATCGTTTAAGAACCAGAAAATCCAGGTTTCTAGCCTCAGCTCGACCATTAACTCAGCAGTCACTCAACCTCTTTGAGATGTCATTTTTCCACGTAGGCAATGAGAGTTTGGATTCCCACCTCTTTTGGGTCCCCTCGGACCCCATAGCTTCCTACCATTCAAGCACACACTCAGGCATTTGCACCTCATCTAGAGTGAACAGTGAGTGTGTGTTGAACTCGGTGGCATGATTTCTGCGTTGTGTGTATTCCACTGCTTGCTAACTACAATGTTGGTTCTAATTTCAGACGAGAAAAGGCCTACTTGCTAAGAATCCTGGGGGCAAAGTGAACTCTCAGGAAGGACCCCACTTAGAGTGCCTGCATTTCTCGTCAGTGAAAGAGCAGAGCTTGCTTCTTCTGTCTCGTCGCCCATGTTGTGTCATGCTATGAGAATCAATTGCCCTGGTGTTTCCAACAGGAGTGATTCTACCTGCTTCACTTTCACTGAATATTTAGACGGGGACCAACTGACTACTTGTCTTTGCTTAAGAGTTAAACACCAAATATACTGCTCACAAAAATTAAGGGATGTCTCCCTAAATTTTTGTGAGCAGTATAGCTGATACAGATTGGCTTCTTCTCTTCAGGATCTACCAGAAGAGAAGAACTGTGTTTAGGAGTTATATAATATTAGTTATATATGTATTATTTATGACCTATTTTAATCAATGTTTCTATTGGGGTTTAAAATCTGTATGTGTGTATGTAGGGTATGTTTGTGAATGTATATATGATATTTAGTAATAATAGTATTTCACCACAAACTGTAGTAGAAACCAGTTTTCCAAGACATGGATGTTCACAGTCACGACTAACAAACAACCATTCGAACTTTATGGCCTGTGAACAATTTGCAGCACACCCCTACCTTATTTCACGGACTCGGGAGACTGGTGGTGCCATCACATAGTCTTTGTTGACATCTCAGAACCCTGCCTTGGGCTGCTTAGCCTTCCTCAGCAGCTGAAAGTTTGACCCCAAGGTTACTTAAAAGAGAAATGGAGAATGAAGGCCTGTGGCTTCTTTAAAACTGTTGATTATTTCTCCTTAACACCTTTCCTTTTT
Organism: Saccopteryx leptura; assembly: GCF_036850995.1. NCBI lineage: Eukaryota > Metazoa > Chordata > Mammalia > Chiroptera > Emballonuridae > Saccopteryx > Saccopteryx leptura. The sequence continues at coordinate 241,986,872 of NC_089503.1, forward strand.
TTTTCTCACAGCAGAGTGAGCTAGGAGGAAAGGGGGCACCCTCTCCGTGGGTGTTGACCTAAGCAGGGGCCCTACAAGGGTGACCATGCAGGTCTGAGTGGCCTGGGGCTCCCAGACATGCCGGAGGATGGTCCGGTCCTCCTCACAGAATTCCCCAACGGAAAGTCCACGAAGCCGCTCTATCCTGTGGATAAAGCATCCACCAACTGAAGCCAGGATGAACAGTTCCCCCTCTCCCCTCTGAAGGAAGCCCCGCAGGGTGGACCCTCTCCCTTCGTCTTCTCCACGCTCTGTGCCTGTAGCCTGGCGCGTGTCCCTTACTCATTCCTCGGCCCCCAGCCTGCGCTCAGGCAATTTACAGGGGTGAGTCGGAGCCGTGCCTCTGGGATTAAAACAGAAACACTTCTGATCTTATGCTTTGCAGACACAATAACCCACATTTATGTACACTTTTACCACATCCCCTCTGAAATGAGACTCAGAATCAAGTGTTGAGGGTAGATTTTAAAAATTGTTATTGAATTTATTGGGGTGAAGGGGTGGATTTTTTTAAAAGGGAACTGTGAATGAAGTCACCTTCTTTATTTGTCTTTACCATATCACAGGCTTAGGATGATTAAATGAAATAATGACTATAGGACTCTTAGCACCATGCCCGGCAGTCAAGCTATTTGCAGTTATTACTGGTGGTGGTGGTGTTTCTAGAAGCATCATGGGCACATTGCAGGGGCGATCACTGTCGATACTGTATTTACCAGTTGTTCATACCCACATTCACCTTTATCTAATCTATCCTCTTAACTTATTTGTCGGTTTATCCAGTGATGTTGTTTGTATCAATGGTCATTGCAAATTTCTGCAAATAACATGAATGGAAACAACAACACAAATCCAAGCGGGGAATGACAGACACAGGCAGCTGGCGAGGCCGGCATATAGAAGTTGTGCCCTACTGGTGGCCCTCCTTGGGCCTTAGCCTCCTCTTTCCTGGGTCTGTCCACCTCAGTAGCCTCTCACCATTCTCGCTCTCTTCTTTATACCCAATAAAATGACATCTAGCTCAAAGACAGGAATTTTCTATCCTTGTTTTAAAGTATTCCTGCATGGTGGTTTTTGCCATTGCTCTGAAATGGGGGGGGGGGCATTTGTATGTTTATTCATTTATTCAAACAAGTAGTTTCCCAGTACTGGACTAGGCACTAGGGCTACAACCATAACAAGATACTATCTCTGCCCTGCAGACACTTACGCTAGGGTGGGGAGCTTCTGGTAACTCCTAGGTATCTGGGTTGAGCAATTGTATTAATTTTCCTGCCACCACTACTGAAACTACAATCACAACAGGACGTGCTTGGTGTAAGGTACCCGCTGGATGACACTTTTCATAGTCAAAAGAGAGCTGAACATATGAGCTAAGAATTCAGGTAGGAGAGCAGAGCAAGAGATATATATCCAGCAATTGAAGACTTAGGCACTGATTGCCTAGGAAGTGGGCCAGGAACAGAACCCTGGAGAATTTTTGCTGTGTAAAGCATGGCCTTACATTTCTCTTCCCCTGTGTGTCCTTCCACTTAAAGACATGATAACATGTTAGAGATATTATTATCTCTTGAAGAATAACATTAAGTTCACCTGATGAGAGAAGTATACAGTGTGTCCGTAAAGTCATGGTGCACTTTTGACCAGTCACAGGAAAGCAACAAAAGACGATAGAAATGTGAAATCTGCACCAAATAAAAGGAAAACCCTCCCAGTTTCTGCAGGATGATGTGGCAGCATGTGCGCATGTGCAGATGATGACGTAACACCGTGTATACAGCAGAGCAGCCCACGGCCATGCCAGTCGAGATGTGGATGGTACAGAGGAAAGTTCAGTGTGTTCTGTGGCTCGCTAAATTTGAATCCGTGACCAAAGTGCAACGTGAATATTGGCGCGTTTATAATGAAGCACCACCACATAGAAATAACATCACTCAGTGGGATAAGCAGTTGAAGGAAACCGGCAGTTTGGTGGAGAAACCCCGTTCTGGTAGGCCATCAGTCAGTGACGAGTCTGTAGAGGCTATACGGGATAGCTACCTAAGGAGCCCTAAAAAATGTGTGCGTGCATGAGCTCACATCAAACTGCACTGAATAGGTATGAAACTGGGAGAGTTTTCCTTTTATTTGGTGCAGATTTCACATTTCTATCGTCTTTTGTTGCTTTCCTGTGACTGGTCAAAAGTGCACCATGACTTTACGGACACACTGTATTTAAATTACCTGATTCCACCCCTCTTTATAGGAGCAGGTTGAAGAGAGGAATACTCTTGCCTGACTAGGTGCTGGTACAATGGATAGAGTGTTGACCTGCAGTGCTGAGGACTCAGGTTTGAAACCCCGAGGTTGCTGGTTTGAGCACAGGCTCCAGCTTGAGCGCAAGCTCACTAGCTTGAGTGTAGGATCATAGACATGATCCCGTAGTCCCTGGCTTGATCCCAGAAGTCGCTGGCCTGAAGCCTAAGGTCCCTGGCTTGACCAAGGGGTCACTGTCTCAGCTGGACCCCCCCCCCCCCGTCTAGGCATATATGAGAAGCAATCAATGAACAACTAAAGTGACACAACTGCGAGTTGATGCTTCTCGCCTTTCTCCTTTCCTGTCTGTCTGATTGTCTCTCTCACTAAAAAATAAAAAGAAAAAAGAAAGGAATACTCTTTGTGATAAAAAAGTCCAGTACCAGGACCTACTGGTAGATTGTGTGGCTGTCGTCACCATTGGCCCATCAGAAAAGCAGGCTATTGCAGATGGGCCTGCACGTATGTGCAGATTATTTATATCAGCACTTTTTGTAAGTGCAAAAGATTGGGAACAGCTCACATATTTATCAGCATGTTTCATATATAAGTGGCCTATAATACAACCATCAGAGGTTGAGGAAATTATTTAAGTCTTAATTTATATCACTTGAGAATTTACATGGGTTTTAGGAACTCTGTGCCCAGAGCCAGGGGCTCGTGCCCAACATTGGTAAAAGAAGTTTCCAGTTATTTCTAGACTGTCAGATGCTCTAGACCAGGGGTCTCAAACTCGCGGCCCGCGGGCTGCATGCGGCCCCCCGAACAATTTTGTGCGGCCCGCAGACTAATCCACGAAGTTCAAAATATTTTGGATAAAATTAAGTAAGCCTAGGGGCCTACTTGTATTTTTCATTTCTCTAGCATCCTAGCTAGATATTAGCTTAGTTAACAGCAGTTGTGATGCGAGCTACAGTTTCTGGTCATTTTGTGACACTGAGTAAACTGCATGTACAATTGTGCTTATTGTACTGATTTTTTTTTGTTTTCAACTGCAGTGAGAAAAGTGTTGCGTAACAGTTGCCTTTTGTAGACCTAGTATGGCCTGCCGAAGGGCTGTGATCTTGCTCTGCGGCCCACATGCTGAGTTGAGTTTGAGACCCCTGCTCTAGACCAAGGTCCAGGATGGTCAGATTTGTACCCTTTTATATCACTTTTTTATGTTTTCCCCTTAAATCTTGTCTTTTCTCTTGTTATGATGAACATTAGTCTTACAAAGAGGGTTTGCGAACTTGCTTTCAGGGACAGCAAGGGAATGTGGATGTCAGGAGACTGGCTTCCTAGAGCCCATGTTAAAGGGAAGAGAAACCACACCATCTGGGAAGGCGGCGACCATTACTGAGAGGAGAGGAGGATGGGGGGTAGTCCCTGGGACCTGCCACAGAGGAACAGGAGAGTGTGAGGGGAGCCTGTGACCCTCTTTGGGGGACTTAGGAGAAAGGGGCTCCTCAAATGCATGATACCTAAGTTTCGTACAGTGACAGGATTAAATTCAGAACTATTCCAGGTGAGGTCTGACTAGCCCATTCTTGAATCACAGAGAGCTAGGTTTTCTTCTTCGCTCCACAAGTATTTTGGTTTCATTGTTACTAAAATAGCACAGAGGAACACCTCTATTTGTGGACTTACCTTATGCTGATCTTAGAACAGAACTGAAAACCAGGTATGATTATCTCTCCCGTTTCTTCCCCCTTTCCTCTTCCATTCTAACGACTTGTTATATTTAACCCCAGCTTTGCCTGCTCTTTCCCAGACAAATCAGTAAACAGACATATATCTATCCACTCTAGGCAGGCAGCCCTGGGTTCAGTGAGGTAGAAGATTCCAGCTTTACTCACAGGGAGCTTGCATTTTCATCAGAACACAAATAATTACATTAGAAACAAATCCTAAATGCCAAGAACGTATGTGTGTTCCGTGCCGAGTCAGAGGTCTCGCTTGGAATCCAGCTGGGGCAGAAACCCCTGAGGGACAAGGACCCTCAAGCTTCTTGGAGGAGGTGGGCCTTGAAGGACAGGTTGTATTTAGAGAACCAATAAAGAGAGCATGTGAGGTAAAACCAGTCGGTGTGGTGCGTCTTTGTGGAATAAGAGGGACCCGGTTCGCTGGGGAGAGAACAGGAGATAGCAGTCATTGGCTGAAGCCGTTTCTGATTTCCCCCAGATGACTAGAAGCTCTGTGTGTTGCAAACATTTATTTCTATCAGAGCATCAGAGGGAGGCACCACAGGATCTGACAACTGAGACTTGAGGGTTGACTGTGGAGCAACAGGAGGGCTGTTGTGTTCAGGGAAGGCGACAGTATCTGCATCTCTGTTCCATCTCCGTAAGTCTCTGCACAGAGTAGGAGCCAACATATGGGTCTCCTCACAAGTTCCCTGTAAGCTCAGCTCATATTATTTCTCTCCATTCTTTCCCCTGCCCTTCTCTGCTCACGGCCAGAGGTCGAGGAGAAGTCCTTTCTCACTGTGAGTTTTGGTTGGACAGTCAAGCTGTGACATTTGCCTTTTTGGAGAGCATGTGTGCATGCACAGTGTAGCAGGGATTAGAAAATATGGCCACTCTACCAACCCTCACCTTGTCTCGGAGTCACAAGACCCTTGCACTTGGTGAATGTAGGCTGGCACTTAGCCTGCTGTTCTTTGGTTTCCTTTATTTGTGTCATGGAGACGTTCATACTGCCCCACCTACCTACCTTGTAGAGTGTTTCCATGTGGTTCAAATGAAATTATGGTTGTGAAAGCCTTCTGGAGATGAAAGAAGGTATTAGTAGCTCAAGGTGAAGACTGCATGGGGATAAGTGGTGGTGACATTGTCTCAATAAATCCCATCCAGCCCTATGATTTTATACAATTGTTTTATAGCATTAAAATAAGTTTAATTATATAGCTTCCTCTGATGTTCTAACGACTCTCCCTCTAATGATATCTCTTTCCTCCCTAGATATCCTTAAAAGCAGAACGCAGCCCGCCGCTACACGGCCCAGCTCATCTCGCCTGGCCTCCTCGTCTGGGGGTGCTCCCAGCCACCGAGGCAACAGCGACAGTCCTCACACAGCATCTTCACCACAGACACCCTGGCCTTCGCTCAGCACCCATCCAGGCTCCGGAGCTGAAGCTGATTTGAAAACGTGAAGAGTCCCTGACCAGGAAGCTCAGATGGGTAGAGTGTCATCCCAATGCCAAGATTGTGAGTTTGATGTCCAGTCAGAGGACATACAAGAATCAACCAATGAATGCAAAAATAAGTGGAACAACAAATCGATATTTCTCTCTCTCTCTCTCTCTCTCTCTCTCTCCCCTTTCCACTCTCTCTAAAAACCTATCAATCTATCAATTTTTTTTAATGTGAAAAGATTTTTATAGAAATGACAAGATACTCTACACCAGTGATCCCCAACCCCCGGGCCACAGACTGGTACTGGTCCATGGACCATTTGGTACCGGTCCACAGAGAAAGAATAAATAACTTACATTATTTCTGTTTTATTTATATTTAAGTCTGAATGATGGTTTATTTTTAAAAAATGACCAGATTCCCTCTGTTACATCCGTCTAAGACTCACTCTTGACACTTGTCTCAGTCATGTGATACATTTATCCGTCCCACCCTAAAGGCCAGTCCATGAAAATATTTTCTGACATTAAACCGGTCCATGGCCCAAGAAAGGTTGGGGACCACTGCTCTACACCTTGGAGCACAGGATGTTACTTGGCTCCTCTATTAGAAACTGTCCATTTAAGTACCTTGTTGTGAAAGTGAGCTCTATGGTATTTCAACAACAGGTATTCATGGCATAAGTGTTGATATATTTACAAACTTAGACAGGAATAGGATGATAGATACCATGGGGTTGATAAAGGGACATGTGATAGCACCATTGGTAATAATAAGTTTGAGAGCCAGGGTCCCAGAAGGATATACTCAGCATACTTCCAAGGCTGCTTGAGCAGGTTAATGATGGGGCTATTACCCTGGTGTCTTAATTTGCTAGGCCCTCCATAACAAAATACCACTGCCTTCGTCCACACAGGCTGCTATAACAAAAAACCATAGGCGGGTGGCTCACAACAACAGACATTTATTTCCTCACATATCTGGACAAGGTGTCATCAAGGTCGATTTCTTCTGTGGCCTCTCTCATTGGCTTGCAGATGGGTGCTTCTCCTTATTGTGTTCTCACATGTGCCCTCTCTGGGTCCCAACTTCCCCTTATTATAATGACACAAGTCAGATCCAGTTGTACTGAGTGGTAAATATGAGGTGGGAGAGACAAGGGGAACATTTGGGAGAGAAGAATAAGATATGCAAAGGCCCAGGGCAAAACTGGAGGGACACCATCCTCGTTTCCCAGGACAGTCCTGGTTTAAACATTCAAAGTCTCGCATCCAGGAAGTGCCTCAGTCACTGAGCCCTGTCTGTGGAACAGTAAATACCAGAATAGCTGGAGTATAAAGGAGCTGGGCTTGGGCAGGGCTGGGGAGAGAGAGAGTGAGAAAAGTAGGCAGGAGCCCCAAGTGGAGCTGAGCCAGCACTAGGAGGTGAAGGCTTTATCTTGGAGGTAGTTGAGCAATCAATAGGTGATCTTATGTAGGGGAGTGACTTGCTAGGAATTGCATTAGAAAGACCTCTGTCTGCTATGTGATGAAGAAGAAGGACAGTACTGTAAGCCAGTTAGGAATCCACTGCCATTTTCCAGGGACGAGATGATGGTAGTTAAAAGTAAAATTGGCCCTGGCCGGTTGGCTCAGTGGTAGAGCATCGGCCTGGCGTGCAGAGGTCCCGGGTTTGATTCCCGGCCAGGGCACACAGGAGAAGCGCCCATCTGCTTCTCCACCCCTCCCCCTCTCCTTCCTCTCTGTCTCTCTCTTTCCCTCCCACAGCCAAGGCTCCATTGGAGCAAAGTTGGCCCGGGCACTGAGGATGGCTTCATGGCCTCTGTGTCAGGCACTAGAATGGCTCTGATTGCTGCAGAGCAATGCCCCAAATGGGCAGAGCATTGCCCCCTCGTGGGCATGCCGGGTGGATCCTGGTCGGGCGCATGCGGGAGTCTGACTGCCTCCCCATTTCCAACTTCAAAAAAAAAAAAAAGAAGGTAAAATTGTGGAGGGAGATGGAGGGAACCAGAGGATTTAGAATATCTTAAGGAGAAGTGCAGAACTTAGAGATGCGGGAGGCGAGAGACAAGGAGAAATCAGGTTTCTGGTTTGGGCAACAGGGAAAAGTCTTGGGAAGTAATTAGAATGGGCTGGAAATCCCTTCCCCACACCACCCTACATGAGAATACAAATAAAGCAGCTGTTCGTCTGCTCCCCGTACAGCTCTTGTTCACCCAGAAGTCTCAGGCATAGCCACGAGACTTATAGAAACTTCATGCTAAGAGGGAGGTTCAGGGAGGAGGGGGGAGAAAGTGGGCATTAATTATACGAGATACTTCCTAAATGATTCATGTATTCTATCTTACTGATCTTCACAAGGCTCCCCTGAGGTCAGTAGGTGGGTGTTGTCATCCTCATTTCACAGCTGCAGAG